>NC_134887.1:35521178-35548678 GCF_041734735.1 Babylonia areolata | reverse complement strand
GTGTGTGTGTGTGTGTCTGTGTGTGTGAGTGTGTGTCTGTGTGTGAGTGTCTGTGTGTGTGTGTGTGTGTGTGTGTGTGTGTGTGTGTGTGTCTGTGTGTGTGTGTGTGTGTGTGTGAGTGTCTGTGTGTGTGTGTGTGTGTGTGTGTGTGTGTGTGTGTGTAGTGTCTGGATGTGTGTGTGTGTGTATGTGAGTGTGTGTGTGACTGTGTGAGTGTCTGTGTGTGTGTGTGTGTGTGTGTGTGTGTGTGTGAGTGTCTGGATGTGTGTGTGTGTGTGTGTGTGTGTGTGTAGTGTCTGGATGTGTGTGTGTGTGTGTATGTGGGTGTGTGTGTGACTGTGTGAGTGTCTGTGTGTGTGTGTGTGTGTGTGTGTGAGTGTCTGGATGTGTGTGTGTGTGTGTGTGTGTGTGAGTGTCTGTGTGTGTATGTGAGAGAGAGAGAGAGTGTGTGTCTGTGTGTGTATGTGTGTGCGTGTGTGTGTGTCTGTGTGTGTCTGTGGATCATGGCATGATCGCTGACCCTGGACATGTGGTCTGTTACACAGTGTGCCCCAACAGTTGCCGTCCTGGTGAACGACAGAATCCAGAGACCTGTGAATGTAGCCGTGAGTATCACATCACACAGTCACCAATTTTCCCCAACCGCTGTAAATGAAAGACACAGGCACGCGTCATTGATATATCTTTGATATCGCTGTTTACGAAAAGCATTATTAGCATATGATATATGAGATAGATAGCTAGATAGATGGATAGATAGATAGATATATAGATCGATCGATAGATAGATAGACAGACAGATAGATAGATAGATAGATAGATAGATAGACAGATAGATAGATAGATAGATAGATACATAGATAGATAGATAGATATATCACGTAAACATTGGCAGAGTTTGCTTCTTTTTTATATAATTTTTTTAACCCTTTCATCGCCAGTCAGTTTAGAGTCCAAAATTAACCTTGTGCAGGAACCACAGAATATATGGTGTCTAAGAATAGCTGGGGATTCCCCTGTGATGTGTAGAGAAAAAAAAAAGGCCAATCCTACCACTGAAAATTAAGAGCACAAAAGGCCCATCATCTGGTTGCATTTCAATGACATGGGTGCTTTACCTAGCTGGTGCCGAAATGCGACCATGGCGGTGAAAGGGTTAAGCATATTTGTGACATGATTTTTTAGCATAAGACTGTTTGAATGGGTACCACTTACGCAGTTGCTTTCCATCACTAATATGTTTGGCTGTATCGCTGTGAACATGACGGGGGGAAAATGGGTCATACATGTAAAAGCACACACGAACTTATTTATGAGTGAACGTGGGAGCTGCAGTCCACGAACGCAAAAGAAGACGAGTATCGGGAGAGGAGGGGCCGGGATGGTCTGGGGGTCGGGGGGCGGGGGGGGGGGGGGGTATACTTCAACACTTGTCATTTCCCTAGCATGTCAAGAAACCAAAGTGGGCAGGTGATCAATTGATCAATTTCGTTAAAAGCTGTTCAGCCATCATTGTTTTTTTTATGGAGATGTGCTGGTCATAACCTTCATTATTTGTATTATTTGTATTTGTATTTCTTTTTATCACAACAGATTCCTCTGTGTCAAATTCGGGCTGCTCTCCCCAGTGAGAGCGCGTCGCTATACTACAGCGCCACCCTTTTTTTTCTGCGTGCAATTTTATTTTGTTTTTCGTATCGAAGTGGATTTTTCTTCAGAATTTTGCCAGGAACAACGTTTTTGGTGCCGTGGGTTTTTTTTTGGTTTTTTACCGGCGCTAAGTGCATGCTGCACACGGGACCTCGGTTTATCGTCTCATCCGAATGACTAGCGCCCAGCCCACCACTCAAGGTCCAGTGGAAGGGGAGAAAATATCGGCGGCTGAGCAGTGATTCGAACCGGGGCGCTCAGATTCTCTCGCTTCCTAGGCGGACGCGTTACCTCTAGCCCATCACACCATTAGATGTTAAAGGAATTATTTTCACACAAAAAAGAATGGATTAACTCACTCACTACGGCCAGTCCTCTCTTCTCCTCTACACAGACCCCTCGGATGTCCAGTGGGTGTCTGAATGACCCAACCTTTAGCTTCCGTCGTCAGAATTGTGGTATTCTTTGTCAACATTCACGTCTTCAGTATAAGAGCTTTCCGCTTGCAATATTTTGATGATGGTAATTGGGGTGAAACGCTGTTAACGTTGTCTCTTTCGCCGTTCGTATGCAGAGAGTTAATGAACTAAAGAACGAATTAATGATTAATGAGGAGGATAAGTTCCTAGCGGTAAGATCGAACATTACACACTTGCGCGTTTGTGACAACAATCCGTTCTGTATTTTCAGAATGTCCAGTCTATCAAAGGTGCGACCGTCCAAAGATTCTGAATGGAACGACATGTCAGTGTGGTATGTTTTCCTTGTTTTCCTTTGCAATGTACACTACTTCCGGTTTGGTTAAAAAGCTTCATGATCCCATAGTCTTCTACGGACATCGGGCCAATGAACTGAAATCCACAGTGTCATGGATCGGAACAGGAAGGCGGTGAATTGAGACACACAGTGTCATGGACCGGAACAGGAAGGTGGTGAATTCAAACCCACAGTGTCATGGATCGGAACAGGAAGGCGGTGAACTGAGACACACAGCGTCATGGATCGGAACAGGAAGGCGGTGAATTGAGACACACAGTGTCATGGACCGGAACAGGAAGGCGGTGAACTGAAACCCACAGTGTCATGGACCGGAACAGGAAGGTGGTGAATTGAAACCCACAGTGTCATGGATCGGAACAGGAAGGCGGTGAATTGAGACACACAGTGTCATGGACCGGAACAGGAAGGCGGTGAACTGTGACCCACAGTGTCATGGACCGGAACAGGAAGGTGGTGAATTGAAACCCACAGTGTCATGGATCGGAACAGGAAGGTGGTGAATTCAAACCCACAGTGTCATGGACCGGAACAGGAAGGCGGTGAACTGAGACACACAGCGTCATGGATCGGAACATGAAGGCGGTGAACTGAGACACACAGTGTCATGGACCGGAACAGCAAGGCGGTGAATTGAGACACACAGTGTCATGGACCGGAACAGGAAGGCGGTGAACTGAAACCCACAGTGTCATGGATCGGAACAGGAAGGTGGTGAATTCAAACCCACAGTGTCATGGACCGGAACAGGAAGGTGGTGAATTGTGACACACAGTGTCATGGACCGGAACAGGAAGGCGATGAATTGAGACACACAGTGTCATGGACCGGAACAGGAAGGAGATGAATTGAGACCCACAGTGTCATGGACCGGAACAGGAAGGAGATGAATTGAGACACACAGTGTCATGGACCGGAACAGGAAGGAGATAAATTGAGACCCACAGTGTCATGGACCGGAACAGGAAGGCGATGAATTGAGACACACAGTGTCATGGATTGGAACAGGAAGGTGGTGAATTCAAACCCACAGTGTCATGGACCGGAACAGGAAGGTGGTGAATTCAAACCCACAGTGTCATGGATCGGAACAGGAAGGTGGTGAATTGAGACCCACAGTGTCTTGGACCGGAACAGGAAGGCGGTGAACTGAAACCCACAGTGTCATGGATCGGAACAGGAAGGAGATGAATTGAGACACACAGTGTCATGGATTGGAACAGGAAGGAGATGAATTGAGACACACAGTGTCATGGACCGGAACAGGAAGGCGGTGAACTGAAACTCACAGTGTCATGGATCGGAACAGGAAGGCGGTGAATTCAAACACACAGTGTCATGGATCGGAACAGGAAGGCGGTGAATTGTGACCCACAGTGTCATGGATCGGAACAGGAAGGCGGGGCCAGATCCTTCTCTTTCCGCCGTTTCAACTTTCCCCGACTAGGATGTGAGAGGAAAATCGGAGAAAAGTGTCTTTCCCAAATGCACAACACCATGCCGAAAATGGGCCTCGAACCCTGATCACTGGTGAACACTGGATCACAAGTCCATCACTGATCACTGGGTGAACACTGGATCACAAGTCCATCACTGATCACTGGTGAACACTGGATCACAAGTCCATCACTGATCACTGGTGAACACTGGGTCACAAGTCCATCACTGATCACTGGTGAACACTGGATCACAAGTCCATCACTGATCACTGGGTGAACACTGGATCACAAGTCCATCACTGATCTCTGGGTGAACACTGGATCACAAGTCCCTCACTGATCACTGGTGAACACTAGATCACAAGTCCATCAGTGATCACTGGTGAACACTGGGTCACAAGTCCATCACTGATCACTGGTGAACACTGGATCACAAGTCCATCACTGATCACTGGTCAACACTGGATCACATTCACGTCCATCACTGATCACTGGGTGAACACTGGATCACAAGTCCATCACTGATCACTGGTGAACACCGGATCACAAGTCCCTCACTGATCACTGGTGAACACTAGATCACAAGTCCATCAGTGATCACTGGTGAACACTGGGTCACAAGTCCATCACTGATCACTGGTGAACACTGGGTCACAAGTCCATCACTGTTCACTGGTCAACACTGGATCACAAGTCCATCACTGATCACTGGTGAACACTGGATCACAAGTCCATCACTGATCACTGGGTGAACACTGGATCACAAGTCCATCACTGATCACTGGTCAACACTGGATCACAAGTCCATCACTGATCACTGGTCAACACTGGATCACAAGTCCATCACTGATCACTGGGTGAACACTGGATCACAAGTCCATCACTGATCACTGGTGAACACTGGATCACAAGTCCATCACTGATCACTGGGTGAACACTGGATCACAAGTCCATCACTGTTCACTGGTGAACACTGGATCACAAGTCTATCACTGATCACAAGTCCATCACTGATCACTGGTGAACACTGGATCACAAGTCCATCACTGATCACTGGTCAACACTGGATCACAAGTCCATCACTGATCACTGGGTGAACACTGGATCACAAGTCCTTCACTGATCACTGGTGAACACTGGATCACAAGTCCATCACTGATCACTGGGTGAACACTGGATCACAAGTCCATCACTGTTCACTGGTGAACACTGGATCACAAGTCCATCACTGATCACTGGGTGAACACTGGATCACAAGTCCATCACTGATCACTGGTCAACACTGGATCACAAGTCCATCACTGATCACTGGTCAACACTGGATCACAAGTCCAACGCCAAACTGATTCTGTCTTCTTTTTTTTATATTATCATACCAAAGACAATACAGTGTAGCATGAAATACACTAATATATAATAATTGCTTTGTATGTCAGGCATTCAACAGTATATGATATCGCATAACCGATTCTGCCACGAGTCATATTGCCAACAGGTGTGTGTGTGTGTGTGTGTGTGTGTGTGTGTGTGTGTGTATTAACAGTAAATAAATCGAAAAAAAATTACGGATGTAATCACTTTAGACAAGACTCTTTTGTTCCTTGATCGTCATAATGTTTGTGTCGTGTCTTTGTGTTTGCTACATTCACATAAAGCTTTGGTGTGTGTGTGTGTGTGTGTGTGTGTGTGTCTGTGTGTGTGTGTCTGTGTGTGTGTTAGTGCTCGCTTGTCTAAGTGTGTGTGCATGCCCGCTTGTGCACTGTATTAATTTAGTTTTCGTTTGTGAATGTGGGTGTTTGTCCAGTACAATGCTTGTCAGAGATGTGACATAATCTTGCGTTGCGTCACCTTTTTTTTGGCTGATGAGGTCCTGTTCTCAGTTGAAACATTAGAAATGTGTGTGTGTGTGTTACAACTGTCCGGTGCTACTGTGCATTTTCAGAGTGCCCTTATCAAAGATGCGATGCTCCGAAGGCCGTCAATCAGACGACTTGTCAGTGTGGTATGTACAACTGTTGTCTGTTGTGTGTGTGTGTGCGTGTGTGCGTGTGTGTGCGTGTGTGTGTATGTGTGTGTGTGCCTGTGTGCCTGCATGTGCGTGTTTGTCTACGGGATGTGAATAGTATTCATTTGTTATAAAGACCATAAATGATGATTTGATTAAGACTCAACAACAAAGGACACTCCCAGACAAAGTGCCGATAAGGTAAGCGAAGCAACTTATAACGCGGTGTGCACTTTGAAACATTCGTGTATCACTGCAATGATGCAAGCCGAGGTTGCACAGGGTGGTATTTTTTGATTGGAGCAGTAGTTTGTAAATTTGTTATTTAGACCTTATATCTTTTAACTCTAGCTTTTCTTGACTTGTCACAGTTATCAGGAAAACGACACGTATACCGCAGGTTTTTGCTTTATCTTTACGTGGGGTTCCTGAATACCTTAATTAAGACTTCTTACTGTATAGAGATCATGTGAATTTGCACGGATTTTGTATATGGCTGTTCTGTGTCCAGTTGTGTGTGTGTGTGTGTCTGTATGTGTGTGTGCGTGTGGGGGGGGGAGTGCGGGGGGGGGGTTGGGGGGGGTATGTGTGGGGGGAGGGTATGTGTGTGTGGGGGGGGTGTGGGGGGGGAGTCTGTGTCTATGTGTCTGTATGTGTGTGTGCGTGTGGGGGGGGGGAGTGGGGTGTGTGTGTGTGTGTGTGTGTGAGGGGGGGTGTTTGGGGGGTGGGGTGTGTGTGGGGGGAGGGTATGTGTGTGGGGGGGGGGGGAGGCTGTGTCTATGTGTCTGTATGTGTGTGTGCGTGTGGGGGGGGGAGGTGGGTGTGTGTGTGTGTGTGGGGGGGTGTTTGGGGGGTGTGTGTGTGGGGGGGAGGGTATGTGTGTGTGTGTGTGGGGGGGAGTCTGTGTCTATGTGTCTGTATGTGTGTGTGCGTGTGGGGGGGGAGTGGTGTGTGTGTGTGTGGGGGGGGGTGTTTGGGGGGGGGGTGTGGGGGGGGGAGGGTATGTGTGTGTGTGGGGGTGTATGTGTGTGTGTGTGTGTGAACTCTATAGCTTTCTGTTTTCAGAGTGTTGTGGGGAGTGCCGTTCTCCACAGGTTCTGAACCCTTACAACTGCCAGTGCGGTATGTCAGCTCTGTGTGTGTGTGTGTGTGCGTGTGTGTCTTTCTGTCTGTCTGTCTGTCTGTCTGTCTCTCTCTCTCTTTCTCTCTCTCTCTCTCTCCCCCTCTTTCTCTGTCTCTCTGTCTGTCTCTCTCTCTTTCTCACTCTCTCTGTCACTCTCTCTCTCTGTGTCTCTCTCTGTCTGTCTCTCTGTCTCTCTGTCTGTGTGTGTGTGTGTGTGTGTGTGTGTGTCTGTCTGTCTGTCTGTCTCTCTCTCTCTCTCTCTCTCTCTCCCTCTCTGTCTGTCTCTCTCTGTCTCTCTCTGTGTCTGTGTGTGTGTGTGTGTGTGTGTGTGTCTGTCTGTCTGTCTGTCTGTCTGTCTCTCTCTCTCTCTCTCTCTCTCTCTCTCTCTCTCTCTCTCTCTCTCTCTCTGTCTCTCTCTGTGTGTCTCTCTCTGTCTGTGTCTCTCTCTGTCCCTCTTTCTCCCTCCCTCTCTCTGTGTCTCTCTCTCTCCCTCTCTCTCTGTCTCTGTTCTCTTGTATGATTAGCATGCACGACGTGTGTGTGTGTGTGTGTGTGTGTGTGTGTGTGTGTGTGTGTGTGTGTGTGTGTGTGTGTGTGTGTTCGCAGTTTTGTATCTATTTAGTTTGTCTGCCTGTCTGGATTTTCGATGGAGTTTCCTGAGACCCCTTCGTGTGTATACGCACACGGAAGATCAAATACGCACGTTAAAGATCCTGTAATCCATGTCAGCGTTTGATGAGTTATGGAAACAAGAACATACCCAGCATGCACATCCGAATATGGCTGCCTCCATGGGGGGGGCGGGGGGGGGGGGTAAATAATCAAAACGGTCACATACGTAAAATGTTACATGTCTGTGTGAATGCGTGTGTGCGTGTGTGACTGAAACCTAAGTGAATGACATAATAAACGAACGATGAGCACCCAGCGGCATCTGTCAGTCGGCTGTACCCAGGTAGGAAGCCTGTTGTGGAAATGAAACTCAGTGTTTGTAAAGCGCTTGGATTTTGTTTGGTCTCTGACCGAGGATAGGCACTATAATTAGTATTCATAGCATCTTATACTCCCAGTTTATAGGTAGTTAACTCTTCCATTCCCCCTTATTCCCGACCAGCGCATTCAGTGTTTCAGCAGATGTGGTGTGTCGTATATGGATCAGCCTGCACGTTTTCATTTGTATTTCTTTTTATCTCTGTGTGAAATTCGGGCTGCTTTCCCCAGGGAGAGCGCGTCGCTACACTACAGCGCCGCCCTTTTTTCTTTTTCTTTTTTTTTTTTTTTTTCTTTTGTATTTTTTCCTGCGTGCAGTTTTATTTGTTTTTCCTATCGAAGTTGATTTTTCTACAAGCTTTTGCCAGGAACAACCCTTTTGTTGCCGTGGGTTCTTTTTACGTGCGCTAAGTGCATACTGCACACGGGACCTCGGTTTATTGTCTCATCCGAATGACTAGCGTCCAGACCACCACTCAAGGTCTAGTGGAGGGGAAGAAAATATCGGCGGCTGAGCCGTGATTCGAACCAGCG
Source organism: Babylonia areolata (assembly GCF_041734735.1). NCBI lineage: Eukaryota > Metazoa > Mollusca > Gastropoda > Neogastropoda > Buccinidae > Babylonia > Babylonia areolata. The sequence goes on along the minus strand of NC_134887.1, from coordinate 35,540,160 downwards.
CGCTCAGATTCTCTCGCTTCTTAGGCGGACGCGTTATCTCTAGACCATCGTTGAAACTGGAACTCTGTGTCTGTGTGTTTCCAGAATGTCGGAATGTGAGGTGCAGCTATCCTAACACTCTGGACAAGAGCACGTGTCGATGTGGTACGTAAATATGTTTTGGTCCATAGGTATACTTTCTGTGTAGTTACGGCAGCTGCATTGCTCTGCGCTATTTCTGCTGCTGGAGCTTGACTTGTTATTATCACTGTTATTACTCTGTCACTGACTGCTGTGTGTTGTGTGTGTGTGTGAGTGTGTGTGTGTCTGTGTGAGAGTTAGAGGGTGAGTGCATCTTGTGTGTGTGTGTGTGTGTGTGTGTGTGTGTGTGTGTGTGTGTGTTACAACTACTCGGTGCTTGTTCATGATTATTAACTCACTCAGTACGGCCAGTCCTCTCTTCTCCTTTACACAGACCCCTCGGATGTCCAGTGGGTGTCTGAATGACCCAACCTTTAGCTTCCATCGTCAGAATTGTGGTATTCTTTGTCAACATTCACCTCTTCAGTATAAGAGCCTTCCGCTTGCAATATTTTGATGATGGTAATTGGGGTGAAACGCTGTTAATGTCGTCTCTTTCGCCGTTCGTATGGAGAGAGTTAATGTTGCATACGCTTCGTTCTGTTTAGTTTATACCTTCATTCATTACATTCTCATACACTCCTCCTGTCGTGTCATTTTTACTTCATTTTTTCTTTACCTCGTGCCTGTTTCTGGGCAGTTCGTCAGTGTCAACCTCCAGTTACCTGTCAACGACCCAAAGTTCCGGACTCTACCGGCTGTAACTGTGGTGAGTCTGGAGCTCAGCTAGCTGGCCATGGTGTGCACACAGAGAGATGGGGCAGGTGTTAAAAAAAAAAAAAAAAAAAAAACGTTCAGAAATGGGTACTACGGTAGATAGCTGTTTTTATCTTGAACAAAGTTAGAAGAATGTCACATTGTGACATACTTAACCTAAATGATTCTTTGGTGCTTTTTGAACAAAACAAAACGAAAACTGATGGATGTTCCTTATAAATTTTATTGATAGTTAAATTCTATGTAAACAAATGTAGAATGAACACAGTAAAACAAACATTATAAATGTTCTTAAAATACCTCAAACATGCATATGAAGTAGACAGGTATATCTTTGACATAACAATGGAATATAACAAATTTGTGGGGAAACGGGCACTTTATACATGTTTAGTACAAGATAAATCTATACAATGATACCTTGTGGAACTGCGACGGACGAACCCAGGTGTGGCCGTGTATTGGGGAATCTAAAAATAAGCGGCGTGTGAGTAATGCCACTGAAATGGTGCAGATGATGGAACTGCAAAAAAAAAAAAAAAAAAAAAAAAAGTACGTTGTGATTACGCTATTGAATATGTATTGCTCTGGTTACAATATGCGGTTGTGGACTTGTCAATATTTAGAACAAGATAATGTGTTTACCCTATACTTTCTTATGCACAAAATATATAAATTTTGTTATCTGTAAACCTTTGTCTGAATTTTTTTTAAATGTTGGGAGGAAAAGAGAAAGTCAGAAGAATGACTGGTCATAGTGTAAAAAAAAAATAGAGAGAGAGACCAGTTCAGGAACCAGAGTTCAAGGTCACAACAAGGTATGATGGTAAAAAAAAAACTATAGAGAGACAAGTTCAGGTGCCAAGGTCCAAGGTCACAACAAGGTATGATGGTAAAAAAAAACTATAGAGAGACAAGTTCAGGTACCAAGGTACAAGGTCACAACAAGGTATGATGGCCCTTCATCAAATTTTCAGCAAACCACCATAGGTGGTTGGTAATTATTGTCAAAACATGAATACTTCCAACCAAAACGTTAAAGGTTTTTGGGTTTTTTAAAGAACTTTGGGAGTATGATAGAGCTTCTGGTCTTCATCAAATTTTCAACAAACATAAATACGGTGGTTAGAAATTGTCAAAACATGGATACTTCCAACCACAAGGTTAAAGGTTGTTTTTTTTTAAATTAAACTTTGTGAGTATGATAGAGCTTCTGGTGTTCATCTAATGTTCAGCAAACACAGATACGGTGGTTAGAAATTGTCGAAACATAAATATTTCCAACCACAAGGTTAAAGGTTCAGAGGTCAAGATCACACAAGTGTGCGGTTGAAAATTCCATTTTGCAAGAAGAGCTACTATACAGTCTCATTTCTTTCTAGTAGTAGTAGTAGTGTAGGGACTGGCATTTGACTGCCGAGGCCTCACGGCCTTTTTTATGTCCCCTTCAATATCGGTCTCCTTTTATTTGTGGGATACATATATTTTTTTTCTTTTACATGTTCTGTAAATCACACATCAAAGTCAGTAATTTTTTCTTTTAAATTGATGTTCATGTCAAGAGATTTTTGAACACATTAGTATTTTGTGTAAGTTTAGTTTCGATTGGTAGCGCATTCCATATTTCTGCAGTTCTATTTGTAATGATTTTTTTCTTAGGTTAGTATTACAGTGCTCTTTACAAATTTTCATCATTGAATTTCTTTTACTCTCATAATCTGACATTCTAAAAATATTATTCACATTGACTTCATTATAGCAGTTTAACAGTTTCTAGTATAGTATGTTTCTATTAAATCCCCTCTTAGCCTTCTACCCTTTAATGAATGCAGATTTAAGCATACAAGTCTCTGTTGATAGCTCATAGACCTGCATTCTTTTAATAACTTAATTGCTCTTCTTTGTACCCTTTCTATAGCTATAGATTGTCTCTTGGGGTACGGGTGCCACACAATATTACCATATTCTACTTGTGATCTAACCAATGCTTTATACAGTTTAAGAAATATATCTTTATGTAAATAGGTAAATGTTCTCTTTGTTATTCCTATCACCTGCTTGGCTTTATTTATTATATTCTGGATGTGTATGTCAAATGATAATTTATTACCGAAAGTTATACCAAGGTCTTTCTCACTGTGAGAGGCCTGTAGATTGTTCTCCACGCTATGACGCCCCCTTGACACTGAAACACTGTGCATGTCTCTGTATTTGGTTGTTGTTTTCAGTGTGTGGTGCTGTCACGTGCACCTACCCTTACGCACTGAACAACAACACTTGTCAGTGTGGTACGTAAATTCTGTTCGGTTTTTACTTTCTGTTCTCTTGCTGTTTTTGTTCTGTTCTGTTAACTTGTTTCTGCTGCTGCTGCTGCTGCTGCTAAACCTGCTACTGTTATGAATCTGAGGACTGAATTGTGTGTGTGTGTGTGTGTGTGTGTGTGTGTGTGTGTGTGAGAGAGAGAGAGAGAGAGAGAGAGAGAGTTGTGGCGAGAGTGTGTCTTTTTGTGTGCATATATTTGCGTGTGCGTGCGAATATGTCCTTTACATCTCCTCGATGCTTGTCAATGCTGTAATATCTTCAGTCTGTTCTGCTAAGTTTTACTGGTTACAACTCACATTCTTATATATTCTTCGTTTCTTGTCATTTTACTTGATTTTGATTTTCCTGCCTCTGTCTGTTCAGAGCCTGTTAACAATAACTGTCAACCGCCAGTTACCTGTCAATCACCCAAAGTTCCGGATTCCAGGGGCTGTAACTGTGGTGAGTTTGGAACTCTTTGATCATGGTGTGCACAGAGAGATGGTCCTTGTGTTAAAGAAAGTCAGTTGATAAATAACTGCTAGAGAGCTGTGTTCATTAACGTATGTTTTTGTTGTTGTTTTTGCGTGACTGTTTAGTTGCCTCTAACTTCAATAACACAGTAACAACTGTCAGCATTTCTTTATCTAGTATTTGTGACCGCTTCAGCTGCACGATTCGTGAGCGAAATGTTCGAATTCTCGCTGTGTTTACCTCCGCATTTAGCAGTGTACAGATCAGTTTGCACCCTTTGACACCTCCTTGGAACTGATGCTGTGTGTGTCTTATGTCTGATTTTTTTTTCTTCTTCTTTTTTTCGTTTTCCAGTGTGTCCTTATACAAGGTGCAGCAGCTACCTATTCACTGTGAACAACAACACTTGTCAGTGTGGTACGTGAATATATGTACTTTTTTTGTCTTCGCTTCCTCAGCTCTTCAGTGTGTATGTGTGTGTGTGTGTGTGTGTGTGTGTGTGTGTGTTATTGTTGTTGTTGTTGTTGTTGTTGTTGTCTGCTTTGCAGGCATTTGATTGGGGGTTTTTTTATCATTTTTTTTGTGTGTGTGTGTTTGTAAGTGGTTGGAGCTGTGAACACAACCTAAGTGTGGAATATTTTACGCCCCATATATAAATCAACTTCCTTCGATCGTTCATTGATTCTTCTGTGTTGTTCACTGTTTCTAAGTATGATACTGCTGTTGTTCCTCTCACAACGACTGCTCTCTGTGTGAGTGTGTGTGCCTGCGTAACAGTGGGTGTGTGAGTACCACTCTTGTACCTGTGTGTGTGTGTGTGTGTGTGTGTGTGTGTGTGTGTGTTGGGGCGAGAGTACGTCTTTTGTGTGTGCATGTCCGTGCGTGTGCGTGTGAATGTGTGAGTCACAGCTCCTCGATGCTTGTCCATGTTGCAATATCTGCGTTCTGTTCTGCTAGATTTTATTCGGTGCAGCTTACCATCTCTTCTTCTTCTTCTTCTTCCTTTATACAACCAACATCATTATATTGATGATTCTGTTGTAGTTTGGGGAGGTTGCTGAGGATTGCGCTGTTGTGAGGATTGAAAAAAAAATTTGGTGATCTGGCCAGCCAGTGCACGTTCAGCGGGGGAGGGGGGGGACGGGGATGGTGATTTTGGGGTGTATGGGTGGTTAGGAGGAGGGTGAGGGGAGCAGTGCTGGGCGAGAGGAGGGGGGGGTAAAGGGGAGGAATGGGGGGGGGGATTCACTTTTAGAGATGAGAGGCCAGTCTGGACTTGAAGCAGTCCAGTGACTCGGCTGTCACAACTTCCTGAGGCAGCTTGTTCCATTCTGGTATGGTCCTCGGGAAGAATGCCATCTGCCTGTACAGTGTTGTGCAGGAGGGAATGTATACATTCTTCGTTTCTTGTCATTTTACTTGCTTTTGATTTCACCACCTGTTTCTGTACAGAGCCTGTTAACTGTCAACCGCCAGTTACCTGTCAATCACCCAAAGTTCCGGATTCCAGGGGCTGCAACTGTGGTGAGTTTGGAACTCTTTGATCATGGTGTGCACAGAGAGATGGTCCTTGTGTTAAAGAAAGTCAGTTGATAAATAACAGCTAGAGAGCTGTGTTCATTAACGTATGTTTTTGTTGTTGTTTTTGCGTGACTGTTTAGTTGCCTCTAACTTCAATAACACAGTAACAACTGTCAGCATTTCTTTATCTAGTATTTGTGACCGCTTCAGATGCACAATTCGCGAGCGAAATGTTCGAATTCTCGCTGTGTTTACCTCCGCATTTAGCGGTGTACAGGTCAGTTTTCACCCTTTGACGGATCCTTGGAACTGATACTGTGTGCGTCATATGTCTGTTTTTCCAGTGTGCCCTCCTTATGCGCAGTGTAACTACCCGTTCACTCTGAACAGCAACACTTGTCAGTGTGGTACGTAAATATATGTATTTGTCGGTCTTTACTTTCTCTGCTCTTGCGTTTGTGTGTGTGTGTGTGTGTGTGTGTGTGTGTGCGACAGCTCTGAAGCTAACTATGATACTACTGTTGTTCCTCTCACAACGACAGCTCTGAAACTAACTATGATACTACTGTTGTTCCTCTCACAACGACAGCTCTGAAGCTAACTATGATACTACTGTTGTTCCTCTCACAACGACAGCTCTGAAGCTAACTATGATACTACTGTTGTTCCTCTAACAACGACAGCTCTGAAGCTAACTATGATACTACTGCTGTTCCTCTAACAACGACAGCTCTGAAGCTAACTATGATACTACTGTTGTTCCTCTCACAACGACAGCTCTGAAGCTAACTATGATACTACTGCTGTTCCTCTCACAACGACAGCTCTGAAGCTAACTATGATACTACTGTTGTTCCTCTAACAACGACAGCTCTGAAGCTAACTATGATACTACTGCTGTTCCTCTAACAACGACAGCTCTGAAGCTAACTATGATACTACTGCTGTTCCTCTCACAACGACAGCTCTGAAGCTAACTATGATACTACTGCTGTTCCTCTAACAACGACAGCTCTGAAGCTAACTATGATACTACTGCTGTTCCTCTCACAACGACAGCTCTGCGTGAGAGTGTATGTGCCTGTGTAAGAGTGGGTGCGTGAGTGCCTGTTTTGTGTCTGCGTATGCGTGCGTGCGTGTGTGTGTATGTCTCCGTTACGGCTACTGAGTGCTTGTCAATTTGTTGTAATATCTTCGTTCTGTTCTGTTTTGTGTTATTCGATACCGTCTCAAACATTCTTCGTTTCGTGTCGAGTTCCGGTGATTCTAACGGCCGCAGTTGCGGTGAGTATGAAACACCTTGTTGTGTATGCAGAAGGAGGCCGAAGTATCAAAGAAAATCACTTTGGAAATAGGCAAGATAGCTGTATTTATCAACGTAAATAAATGTTTCTTACGCCGCTGTGTAGCTGCCACTCACCGAGAGACCAGTCACAGAGTCGGTGTGGCTTGAGACGAGGCAGAAGGATTCTGGACATGATTTTTGCCATTAGGCAACTCAAAGAGAAGTACCACGAGCTGAATTTGGTCTCTGCACCACCTTTGTGGATCTGACCAAAGCCTCTGACACCATCAGCCGTGATGGCCTTTGAGAATCATGTTCAAGTTTGACTGTCCAGACAAGTTCATCAGGATGGCCTGGCAGTTTCCGATATCCTGCAAGCCAGTTTGCAGGACGGACTCAAATCTTTTCCCAGTGACCAACGACATCAAACAAGGATGCGTTTTGACAACGACTCTCTATAGTATGGCATTCACTGTCATGCTAAACAACACTTTCCATGGTGGCAGATTAGGTGTTGACTTCCAAGATTCCAAGAGGATCGTCCGTGATCTATTCTTCACTGACGGCTGCTCCCTCAATGCTATCAACCAGACTGAAATGTAAAGAAGCATGGATCTCTTCGCCTTGACCTGCGTGAACTTTGGTCTTATCCACAAAACCAGCACCAGCCAGCCCTACACTTAGCCCACCATCACGGTTCAACGCCAGAAACTTGGTGCTAAACAGTTTATCTACCTTAGCAACTCACCGTCCAAGTCGGCCAAGATAGACCGCATCAGCTCAGCCTTTGGCAGCCTCCAAACATGTGTGGACCTGTCGAGGACTTAGCGTCAGAACTAAGTAAAGGTGTACCGATCCGTCGTTCTGCCCTTACTGCTGTATGCCTCAGAGACCAGAACGATATACTCTCGGCACGCAAAACAACCCACCTCATTCCATGTGCGTTACCTGGGAAAAATTCTTCACGTCAGCCGGTAGGATCACATCTCTGACACAGTCATTCAGAAATCCGGAATGGAAAGCCTTCATGCTCAAATGATAAGGTCCCAGCTCCGGTGGACTGGACATGTTGGCCGGATGATTGATGAGCGCCTTCCTGAGAGACTGTTCTTCGGAGAACTTTGTGCAGGAAAGCGCTCCCATGGGGTTAACTCAGTACGACCAGTCCTCTCTTCTCCTCTACACAGACCCCTCGGATGTCCAGTGGGTGTCAGAATGACCCAACCTTTAGCTTCCGTCGTCAGAATTGTGGTATTCTTTGTCAACATTGACGTCTTCAGTATAAGAGCCTTCCGCTTGCAATATTTTGATGGTGGTAATTGGGATGAAGCGCTGTTAACGTCGTCTCTTTCGCCGTTCGTATGGAGAGAGTTAAGAAGAAGCGCAACAAAGACTCCCTAAAGACCTCCCCTCAAGCGCTGCGGCATCGACCCAAACAATTGGGAAGCTCTGGCCTCCGATCGCTCAGGATGGCTCAGCCGGGTCCGGTCTGGTGTCGCCGTTTGTGAGGAGAAGAGGATCGGCAACGCCATTCTGAAACGCCAGCAACGCAAGGAGGAGGCACTAAAACCACCTCCGCATGGACATCACCAGCTAGACCCCTAGACCCCTGTCCACAGTGCCAGCGACAAATCACAGCTCGGATTGAACATATCAGCCATTTACGGACACACCCAGTGTGAAGCCCATGCTCATCGTCACATGTGAAGGAGAATCAACAACGACAACTACCACCTTTTTGATTTCTGAAAAGTTCTTTCACTCCTCACTCTTAGTCAGCGTTTTACATTGAACTGTTTAACTCTCTCCATACGAACGGCGAAAGAGACGACGTTAACAGCGTTTCACTACCATCATGAAAATATTGCAAGCGGAAGGCTCTTATACTGAAGAGGTGAATGTTGACAAAGAATACCACAATCCTGACGACGGAAGCTAAAGGTAGGGTCATTCAGACACCCACTGGACATCCGAGGGGTCTGTGTTGAGGAGAAGAGAGGACTGGCCGTACTGAGTGAGTTAATGTAATTTGCGAAAACGATGGCAGCTGAAAATGGCAAGGAGCATGGCATGATTACTGACCCATGTCATTTGCCTGTTGCACAGTGTGCCCCAGTGACTGCACTTACCCTCTGATCCAAAATCCCAACACCTGTGCTTGTGGACAACGTGAGTATTGTACCACGCAATCAGCAAAATATCACACATTAAACAGGCGCATGTAATATCCCCTGAAATCTCACAACTTGAAGTCACAAATCATATTATGATACTCTCTCTTTTGACTATTAAGGTCTGTATCGCACAGAATCAATGTATGAATGAATAATTATTAATATATTAGTGTAAACTAAGCATTGCGACACTATACCTACATGAAATTAACGTGTTGCTCTGAATATAATGTTTTGATATGAGCCGAGCATTGTTATAACACATGGAATCAGTGTGTGAATAAATACTCACTGTTCTACCTATATTATTTCGATGTAAACTGGGCATTGTAATACCAGTGGAATAAATACGTGACCGGATATTAGAAAGTCTGCCATTATTATCATTTCGGTGTAAACTGGGCGTTATATTATCACATAGATCAATGTTTGAATTAATATTTACTGTTAGTTCTGCTCATATTAATCTTGATGCGGAATGATTGATAATCAGAACAGTGTGCTGTTGTAACTTCACAGTTTATATACTTATCAGCAAACCTTGGTATGAATAAGAAATGTTGGAGAAACAAGAAATAGGTGATTACCGTTGATAAGACAAAGACGCTTAAAATCAAATTGCTCGTGTCAGTCTTCGACCAGCATACAGATGAGTAAGAGACACAGAGGAGAAAAAAAAGTCCATAAACCGGGAGAGTTTCTGCGTGTATTTATCTGTGACTGTTAATGACCTGCTTGCTGTTTGTTTGTTAAATCAGTCATTGATTCATTTGTGTCTTTGTTAATGGTTGTGTTTGCTTGTTTTCATCTTCTTTTTTTGGGGGGGTGCGGGGGGGGGGGGGGGATTTGTTGTCGCCCTCCTTTCCGTGCTCGTTCCAGAATGCTTTGCAGAATGGTGTGTTGTTTTGGGGGTTTTGGGGGTTTTTTTTTAGAGGGTGTCGTATTTTATTCGCAACATACTCGTCTGTTCTTGGATTCCGTTCTTCTCTTCTTCTGCGTTCACTCGTATGCACACGAGTGGGCTTTTACGTGTATGACCGTTCTTTACTCCGCCATGTAGGCAGCCATACTCCGTTTTCAGGGGTGTGCATGCTGGATATGTTCTTGTTTCCATAACCCACCAAACGCTGACATGGATTACAGGATCTTTAACGTGCGTATTTGATCTTCTGCTTGCATATACACACGAAGGGGGTTCAGGCACTAGCAGGTCTGCACATATGTTGACCTGGGAGATCGTAAAAATCTCCACCCTTTACCCACCAGGCGCCGTCACCGTGATTCGAACCCGGGACCCTCAGATTGACAGTCCAACGCTTTAACCACTCGGCTATTGCGCCCGTCGGATTCCGTTCGTTTTGCTTGATTTTATTTTCTACCTGTTTCTTTGCAGGCCCTGGTTGCAACAGACCTGTTTCTTGTCGCCCGGGCCTAACCGTGGATGACAACGGCTGTACTTGTGGTAAGTCTGAAACTCTTCTTGTCACGGTGCACACAGAAGATGGTCCTAGTCTTAAAGAAAATTAGTTGATAAATGGATAGATGGGTATATCTATAAGACTATGAATACCACATGTTTCTTGCGTTTCTCACTTTCATAGGTCCAATGAGTCTGTATATTTACCCTATTTTGTTTGCCTTTGTGGGGACCTGGGGTGGGTGGGTGTTGAGACGGTAAACATTAAAAGTTATATCTGGAAATTATATGAAACACAATGACATTATTTTATCTAAAAAGTAGTCTTCTGCTTTCTGTTGATTGCATGAAAAATGTACTTGGATACATTGTATCAATGGTATACATTTGTTGCTTTGAGTAGTGAATGAATTGATATTGTAGTCGACTCTTTAGGAAACTTAGCTCTGAGATGGTTATAAAACATGCAGTGAAACAGAACGTGATGCTCATTCTCAACTTCGTTACAACAAACAAGACAATTCCTATCTTGGGTGACAAAAGTTTTGAGCTTAACGCGGAGCTGAATTTTCTGTTTTGTCGGGCAGTCCTGACTGATATGGCCCTGTGCGATGGGCTGGACTTTAGCCTGAGTAAAGCAACAATGTGACATGTCTCCTCCGTCACCACCACATGCATTAATCCATCGTAATATTTCTATTTGTGTTTGTATTTCGTTTTATCACAACATATTTCTCTGTGTGAAATTCGGACTGCTCTCCCCAGGGACAGTGCATCGCTACACTACAGCGCCACCACCACCCCTTTTTTTTCTTTTTTTTTCCCCTGCGTGCAGTTTTATTTGTTTTTCCTATCGAAGTAGATTTTTCTACAGAATTTTGCCAGGGACATCCCTTTTGTTGCCGTGGGTTCCTTTACGTGCGCTAAGTGCATGCTGCACACGGGACCTCGGTTTATCGTCTCATTCGAATGACTAGCGTCCAGGCCACCACTCAAGGTCTAGTGGAGAAGGGAGAAGATTATCGGCGGCTGAGCCGCGCGTGATTCGAACCAGCGCGCTCAGATTCTCTCGCTTCCTAGGCGGACGCGTTACCTCTAGGCCATCACTCCACATGTAGATATGTAATCATGTCGTACCGTTTTTCAGACAGGTACACCACCCCCCCACCATACGTGACCACCACACCAAGAAGACCTCCGACACAGTGCTCCGCCGCCAACAACAGGTGCCAGAACAACCAGCCCGCCCTGCAGGACTGCCAGGGCCGCTGTGTGTGCTACTGTGACACCTCTCTCTTCGCTGGCTTTTACTGCGACCTCCCTGTCCGCCGTGAGTGTGGTTAGATGAGAGGAATCTGTGTTCCGAAAACACCTACGACGTGTGTGTGTGTGTGTGTGTGTGTGCACGGCGCGCGCATGTGTGTGTGTATGTTGTTTTTTTGTTTGTTGCTTGTTTGTTTGTTTTTACGTGGATTTGCATTGTCATGTATTTTAGGATTACAGAACTTGTGTGTGTGTGTGTGTGTGTGTGTGTGTGTGTGTGTGTGTGTGTGTGTACAAACAGCAGAAGGAACAGACTAGCTAACAACAGTGTATGATTTTCGATTTATGTTCGTACCTTGTTATGTTCTATCCCCCTCTCCCCCCAAAACAAACATGCAGGGTACACTCATACGCATACATATGCATGTTCACAATCACTGCATGCACAATAAACAAAAAAACATACAAACAGACGAAATCATGTACACACATAAATGCATAATAGATAAGTTAACAATCACGTTTAAAGACTGAAGGGAGAAAAAGGAAGAGAGAAGCACACAGACAGACAGACAGACAGACAGACAGACAAGCAGTGAGAGAGAGGAGAATGGATGGACCAAATAGTCAAAACAGTAGATTTAGCACACACACACACCCTCCCCCCGCCCCCACCCCCCAACATTCCCCCCATCCCCCTGTGTAACTAGTTCGATAACCGTTTCAGTGCATGTGATGGGTGAGTGCCTGAACAGATTCCATGTGTATACGCACGCAGAAGATCAACTACGCACATTGAAGATCCTGTAATCCGTGTCAGCTTTCGATGCATTATGGAAACATGAAAATAACCCAGCATATACCAGCCACGACAGATTCATCAGCTAAATTGATGTCGTTCATGTAATGGGGGGGTGGGGGGGGGGAAGAAGGCGTGATTCAGAGTAGGGTTGTCCTCTTTTGTTAAACACCATGTGTGATATTTAGACATTTGTCTCTTTTACATTTTGTATGATATTTAGACATTTGTCTCTTTTACATTATGTGTGATATTTAGACATTTGTCTCTTTTACATTATGTGTGATATTTAGACATTTGTCTCTTTTACATTATGTGTGATATTTAGACATTTGTCTCTTTTACATTATGTGTGATATTTAGACATTTGTCTCTTTTACATTATGTGTGATATTTAGACATTTGTCTCTGTTACATTTTGTGTGATATTTAGACATTTGTCTCTTTTACATTATGTGTGATATTTAGACATTTGTCTCTTTTACATTATGTGTGATATTTAGACATTTGTCTCTTTTACATTATGTGTGATAGACATTTGTCTCTTTTACATTATGTGTGATATTTATACATTTGTCACTTTTACATTATGTGTTATATTTAGACATGTGTCTCTTTTACATTATGTGTGATACTTAGACATTTGTCTCTTTTACATTATGTGTGATATTTAGACATTTGTATCTTTTACATTATGTGTGATATTTAGACATTTGTCTCTTTTACATTATGTGTGATATTTAGACATTTGTCTCTTTTACATTTTGTGTGATATTTAGACATTTGTCTCTATTACATTTTGTGTGATATTTAGACATTTGTCTCTTCATTCACAGCCTCGATGTGCGACAACTGCACATTCATCCATGGGCATTATCTGGCGGGGGTGGAGGGACGGTGCGACCTGTACGTGGTGTGTCAACCGGACGGTGCAGGGGGATTCCTGCCCCACATCAGAGATTGCCCCCCGGGCACTATTTTCAAGCAGGACGGAAGACTGGGTCTGGCGCTGTGTAACTATCCCACTTCTTCGGGCTCGTGCCCTGCAGGTGTGTGTTTAATAATAATAATAATAATGGTATTTATATAGCGCTGAATCTTGTGCATAGACAAACCAAAGCACTTTCGCACCAGTCATTCACACGTATGCATAACTCTAAAACTGGAGAAACTAAAGACAAGGAAGAGGCAGGCAAGGGAGGCTATTTTGGGAAGAGGTGGGTTTTAAGGCCAGACTTGAAAGAACTGAGTGTGGTGACTGCAAGGTCCAGAGACAGAGAATGAACGGCGGCCAACAGTCGAGAGTTTGAATCTGGGTATGCGGAAACAGAGTGGATCCGAAGCTGATTGTAGTGAGCGAGATGCAGTGTAGAGGTGAAGGCAGCCACAGAGATAGGAAGGGGCAGATTTGTGAATACATTTATAGCATAGAGTGCTGATCTTGTACTTTATTCTGTGTGAGTGGTCAGTGGAGTGTCAGTGCTCTGACACCACTGGTGACGAATTTCATTTTATCATCCAGTGCGTCTTTTTTTTTTCTTTTCTTTTTTTACTGAAACTCGTAAAAGTTTTTTGCCTGATGAGTATTGATGTCCAAAGTATGTATTCTCGTTTTGTAACCTGTTTTCTGCAGGCAAAGTGGTACTGTTAATTAAGACTCAGCAAACTCAATAATTATGTTTCCGTTTGTCAGAAACTGCGAAAGCCCTGGACAAAACCAAAGGTTAAACAAAAACTAAAAGAGTGTAAAATCAAAGAAGGCCTACATTATGAACCGTCCAAACTGACATGAAAGGCCTGTTTAATGTTTTGAAAACAAACTTGTCGACGATAAGACATACCATTAACTACAAACAATATAAACCAAAAGCATTTTGTGACACGGAGGCGACATCAGATGAACACAGAATTATTAGCTGGCTTTGTTGCTCTCATTACGCTTAACTTAAATCACAGACTGGCATAAGCTTACAGTTGGGTCAACAGCAAAGTGAGAGCTGTACGATTATTGGTTTCTCCACTGCAATGGGAATTAATTTACAGCTTTGTCTTTTGAGAAGAACTATGACTCTCAAAGTAGGATGCAAGATTGCACTGGTTCTTAGTGCTGCAGCTTTGTGGGCTAGTTGGCCTTTGGGAAACCATCCCAACGCCGACTGTCCTAAAACCCTCTTGCCCGAGAGAGTGGGGTTTGTAACTTGGGCAATGTACTCTCCACTAGAATCAAATTCTAGCCCAGACAGGACAGCAGATGGTCTCCTCTGCTCTCTGCTGGTTTTCAGTTTCAGTTTCAGTAGCTCAAGGAGGCGTCACTGCGTTCGGACAAATCCATATACGCTACACCACATCTGCCAAGCAGATGCCTGACCAGCAGTGTAACCCAACGCGCTTAGTCAGGCCTTGAGAAAAAAAAAGAAAAAAAAAGGTGAATAAATAATAGATAAGCTTACATAAATAAATGAATGAATAAATAATAATTATGATATAAAAAAGGGTAGTAGTAATGATAATAATAAAATAATAATAATAATAAATAAATAAATAAGACAACAATGATGATAAATAAGCAAATAAATGTAAAAAAAAAAATGAAGACACACATTCACACATACACCCACACATGCATAACAGATATGCACCAAACATGCAGTTTCACAGATATGAAAGCACAGTCAAATACATATAAACGTATTTCTGCTGGTCATAGTTGGACACGACACCACTTATATCATACAGTATCCTCCTCCGTTTCTTCAATCCACAGACCCCTGCCGAACACTGCCCCCCTTCGCCAAGTACCCCAACTCCCGATCCTGTGGCCGCTACTGGCAGTGCGACGGCAACGGGAAGACGAAAAGCTCCGGGTGCTGCCCGCGCGCACAGGGCTTTGACACGCGCCGGGGACAGTGCGTCCCCGACAACAACTGCCCCAACGACTGCGACCCCAGCTTCAAGTCCTGCGGTGCTGGGGGTAGAGATGATGCTGGTGGCGGACAGCTTCCTGCCTGTCCCTACAAGGCGGATCAGGCCAACCGGCGTCGGTTCTTCAACCCCAAGGCTCCGGGCCTCTACCAGGCCTGCGCTCCCTCCGACTTCTTTGACGAGTTGCTTTGTCGCTGTGTGAAGGACACCAGCGGGGGTGAGTGAGTCGTAGTAGTTGTAGTCGTAGTAGTAGTCGTAGTAGTAGTAGTAGTTATTGTTGTTGTTCTAATAGTATTATCATCAATATCATTAGTATTCGTAGTAGTTGTCGTAATTGTTGTGTTTTTTGTTGTTGTTTTTATAATAGTAATACCAAAAATTATCATTAGTATTACTTATATAGCGCCCATTCGTCTGGGCTCTACCACCTGCCTTTTGGCGCTCATCATTCGTTTCCTGTGTCTTTCAGTAAGATTTCAGTCATCTATATAATATATATATATATATATATATTATAAGATGTAATTAAGGTTTAAAATTAAAATGTATGAAAGTAAACAACTGGTTGGCTCTGTCTGTCAGTAAGATTCCAGTCATCTGTATAATATCTATAAGATATAATTAAGGTTTAAAATGTATGAAAGTAAACAACTGGTTGGCTCTGTCTGTCAGTAAGATTTCATCATAAAATTATAAGATATATATATAAGGTTTAAAATGTATGAAAGTAAACGACTGGTTGGCTCTGTACTGGAAGACGTCATCGCAAAGACCGGAAACCAATGCTTCACACACTTCCTGTATTCTCAAAATCACCTCAGTGACGACGGTTATCATTGTCAGTCAAACATAAACCCGCACCTTTTCGTCCACCACGGCAGGATGCAAACCTTTCTACCAGTACGACTTCGACAACATGGACAGCACCTCCGGCTTCCAGAACGTGCAGGTGCGGCCTGGGACCTCCATGGGAGGCAGCGGCAACGTGGGTTTCTTCAACGGCGGCTCCCGCATCATTCTCTACCGCTTCAGCGGCTCCGGCTACTACACGGACTACTTCGAGGTCAGTCTTCGCGTGAGGCTGGACAGGACCCCGGGAGCCGTGCAAGGGGGGCAAATGGCCATCGTGTCCAACGGGGACTGCGAAGGGGAGGAAACTCTGGCCATCACTGTGGACGGGCAGTTCGTGTACTTCAAGGTGAAGTCGTCTGAGGGGACGACCACCACCGTGCTGAGGGTGCCCTATGCTGCCAATGCTGTGAGTGTGGTTTTTGGTTTTGTTTGGGGTTTTTTCTTCTTCATTATCGTTTCATCAGTTGTGTGTGTGTGTGTGTGTGTGTTGTTGTTGTTGTTGTTGTTGTTGTTGTCTTCAGTTTAACGTCTTTCCACTCGAAGTGATATTAGACGGCAAAAAAAACTGAAAGAAGAAAAAAGGTTGTGGGAGGGGGAGAGGGGAACGTGTGTGTATGTGTGGAGGGTGAATAGGGAGAGAGAGCGCTAGGGAACAATGGAAACGTTACAAACGCCAACTATGTCGGTGTGTGTGTGTGTGTGTGTGTTCGTTCTTCAGTTTAACGTCTTTTCACTGTAAGTGATATTAGACGAGGGTAGGAAAAAAATCGAGTGGGTGGAAGGGGGTGGGGGGGGGGGCGATTACTGTCATTTCTTTGCTTTTTTTTTTTTTCTTCCTTACTTGATGTCTCATAAGCTTCAAAGAGAAAAGTTACATGCAGTTTCATTGAAAGGATTTGTATTTTTGCGTGCAGAATGGCTGGCTGGTCATCAAGTTCCAGTACGAAAAGAAAGGAAGCGGTCCATTTTACATGATGACCGGCACTGTGAACGGACAGTCCGACAGTACCACAATCCGCGGTAAGATGCCGTGTGCAAGTGTGTATGCTGGCGCGCGCGTATGTGCGTATGTGTTTGTTTTGTGTCTGTGTTGGGGAAAGAGAGAGAGATGGGTGTGATAAACTGAGTGTCTTACACAGTTGTTTGTGAATGTGTTCAGTGCATTTATTTTGACTAGTTTGAGCAAAGTGAGTATTTAAAACACGGATGTATGTGTGCGTGTGTGTGTGTGCGTGCGTGTGTGTGTGTGTGTGTGTGTGTGTGTGTGTGTGAGTTGTTTTCAATATTCCATTCATCATGATCATCATCATTGTCGTTGTTGTTTCCTCTCCAGGAGTAATCGGTCAGACAACGTGCGCCCTCCAGATCGGTCATGGGCAGGGCTTACAGAGCCTGAGAGGCTATGTGGATGACGTGAGTACACACCTTACAACCTTACATACCGGTGTTGCTCAAAACCCTTACACGACCAAACAAACGTATTTGTATTTGCATTTCTTTTTATCACAACAGATTTCTCTGTGTGAAATTCGGGCTGCTCTCCCCAGGGAGAGCGCGTCGCTACACTACAGCACCACCCCCTTTTTTTTCTTTCTTTTTTTTCCTGCGTGCAGTTTTATACGTTTTTCCTATCGAAGTGGGTTTGTGTACAGAATTTTGCCACGAACAACCCTTTTACTGCCGTGGGTTCTTTTACGTGCGCTAAGTGCATGCTGCAAACGGGACCTCGGTTTATCATCTCATCCGAATGACTAGCGTCCAGACCACCACTCAAGGTCTAGTGGAGGGGGAGAAAATATCGGCGGCTGAGCCGTGATTCGAACCAGCGCACTCAGATTCTCTCGCTTCCTATGCGGACGCGTTACCTCTAGGCCATCACTCCAAATGTGGAAATATACAACACACAACCACCCAGCATTCACACGCTTTGATATTTGGTTTAGAATTCTAAAAACAACAACGGACAAATCTGTGACTAGTGAGACATATCAGTATACCGTTTCGTAACGTTTCATATAAGCTGTAAGAATCAGGAGAGGTGGGTGTTTTTTTGTTTTGTTTTGTTTGTTTTTTTGTTTTTTTGCCATAGGCCAATACAGACTGTTAATTAGAAGCAATCTGCAACATCAGTTCACATACATTTGTTTCCTTGTAAGCATTTGGGTAATTGTGAACAGCGTTTTTGTTTTTTTTCTTTTTAATCCCACGGAAAACATCTTGGCAAGACATAAAACATCTTAAAGTATACACAACTCCAGCAACGGAAAGACGAGAAGTGAAACTTGTCACTTCCGACACTTTTTTGTTTGTTGCAGTTCTTCGTGTGGAAGTGCAAGCCAGGGTCCTAGAGGCCTACGGTGGAGTGGCTGCTGTTCAGAACGCTCACTCCCTCACACGACTGAATGACGACACACAGCTCTTTCCCAACGATCTGAAACAGGAGGATTTGTGATGACTTCCACCCCCATGAGCAAGGCAGAAGGAGGAACGGTACCACCCTCAGTCCACAGTCTTTCACTTGTGATCTCTCTGTACTTGTTGGTCACTATACGTTGGCTACACGTACTCTGGCAGCAGGATCTGTGCATACTGAGCTGGAAACTGAACGGTGTACCTCTAAGCTTATTGACTGGAAATATGATCTATTGTTATACTGGGAACGGAATGGTATACCTCTAAGCTTAGTTACTGGAAATAGCTCTATTGTTATACTGGAAAGCGAACGGGATACCTTTAAGCTAGTCTGAAAATTCGTATATTGTCCAACTGGAAAGTAAACTACCCTTTGAGACTGGGGAAAAAAACTATATTGTTATTTTGGTATTGTTGGTTTCTTTTTTCATTGATGACTGCTTCATAATTTTTTCCTCTCTTTTTTTTCCTCTCTCTCTCTCTCTCTCTCTCTCTCTTTCTGACATCGCGATTATTTTCTCGTTGAAAATCTAACATTTTATGTCCTTTGCTGTGCATATTGAAAACGTCTGTTCAAAATTTCATACAGTGTTGTTTGGTCGAATTCCCATGCCATGTTATTCCTCTTGTTTGTCATATAATCGTTTTGAATTGAAATTTCACATTGGACAACACAATTACATTTCTTCCTATAATTGTTGACACATGATCTTGCCCTGTTTGAA
>NC_134887.1:35511178-35516178 GCF_041734735.1 Babylonia areolata | reverse complement strand
ACAACAGACCCTTAGTCATTAAGACTTGTAAACACTTCACAACAGACCCTTAGTCATCAAGACTTGTAAACACTTCACAACAGATCCCTAGTCATAAAGACAAGACTTGTAAACACTTCACAACAGATCCCTAGTCATAAAGACAAGACTTGTAAACACTTCACAACAGACCCTTAGTCAACAAGACTTGTAAACACTTCACAACAGATCCCTAGTCATAAAGACAAGACTTGTAAACACTTCACAACAGATCCCTAGTCATAAAGACAAGACCTGTAAACACTTCACAACATACCCTTAGTCATCAAGACTTGTAAACACTTCACAATGGACCACCAGTCATCAAGACCTGTAAACACTTCACAATGGATCCCTCGCCATCAAGACTTGTAAACACTTCACAACAGACCCTTAGTCATCAAGACTTGTAAACACTTCACAACAGATCCCTAGTCATAAAGACTTGTAAACACTTCACAATGGCAAAAAACAAAAACAAAAAAAAAAAAAACACAATCATTCTTAAACTCAATTTTCAAAACAAAATCTAATCAGTTAAATTATGTTTCAACAAAGAATCACATGCGGACACAACCCAATTATGCAAACAACCAAACTGGAATGGTAATCAGCCTCACATTGTGCCATTAGAAAGTAGGCCATTGATTCACGTTTGCTACCATCAGAGATCGAAAAAAAAAAAAAAACAAACAAAATTCACTCTTTGTGTGCAACTGTAAATGAATCGGATCACAGGAAAATGGAATATCTCTTCAGGAAGGTTATACATCATCAATGTGAATTTTTTTTTTAAATAATTAGAAAGGAATGATTTCATATGATTGCCTTTTAATGCAAACACCTTGAGGAAAGGAAGATATAAAAGAAAAAAAACAACAAAACAAACAACAACAACAACAGTTCTCACAAATTTTGTGGATATGTAAGGTTTTCTCCCTATAAAATGACATGTCTAGTTTTCTTAAATCAACTGTGGCCAAAAATATTCCAAACCTTGATCACAGAAAGACGGAATCACCAGAACAGTTTACATCATGAGGAGAATATTCATAGTGCACTTAATGTAGACTATTCATATGCCAAACATGCGCTTACAGATGTATCGATACCAGCATGCGCATGTAACAAAATTATTTGACACATGCACACGCATACAAGTGCATACACACAGACTTGAGCATGCATTAACACACAATAATTATATACAAACAAAGCACTTCCTCATCAGTGTAATACAATAAAACCTGAAGCATACAAACAGTATACATGTGCTAGTGCACATGATATACTATTAAGTGGAGTGATGGCCTAGAGGTAACGCGTCCGCCTAGGAAGCGAGAGAATCTGAGCGCGCTGGTTCGAATCACGGCTCAGCCGCCCAGATATTTTCTCCCCCTCCACTAGACCTTGAGTGGTGGTCTGGACACTAGTCATTCGGATGAGACGATAAACCGAGGTCCCGTGTGCTAGCATGCACTTAGCGCACGTAAAAGAACCCACGGCAACAAAAGGGTTGTTCCTGGCAAAATTCTATAGAAAAATCCACTTCGGTAGGAAAAGCAAATAAAACTGCACGCAGGAAAAAATACAAAAAAATGGGTGGCGCTGTAGTATAGCGACGCACTCTCCCTGGGGAGAGCAGCCCAAATTTCACACAGAGAAATCTGTTGTGATAAAAAGAGAAATACAAATACAAATACAAAGAATAAAATAAGTCAAATCACCTGCCTCATGTTCATTTTCAGCGAAACAGTAATATACAGATAGAAGGGTCAGCTGTCAAGGACCAATACACAGGAAAATAAACACAAGTTAACAACAACAACAAAAAGCCTCTATAAATGCTTGTGTCATAATCATAAAAATCTATCAACTTCCGATTAATCCATTTTTATAAAAATGGAACACAACTTTGGCATAATATGATACAATTTTGGGAAAAAAACAAGAAGTACGGTCACATGAATCAATTTCTTGCAACAGTAAAGACCGAAACAAAGGAGACTGCCTAGAATCCAATATTCAGTTTGATATTATTTTACCGTGCAAAACGTTTTACGTGTCTCAAAATACCACATTAGCCAGCACATCTGCGTGTGATCTCATGTTGGTGTGCCTCAGTGCATGCATGAAAAAACAACAAAAAAAACCAAAGGGATAGAGAGGGGGGTGGGGGGTGGGGGTGGGTATGAGAGGAAAAATGAGATGCTCACTTAATTTGGCCCTGTGACTAACAAGTTGTGACTAACAAGATTTCTGTGGTGTGTGTGTGTGAAGATTTCATGGAGCATATCTGTGGTGTGTGTGTGTGTGTGAAGATTCAAACGTGGTGTGAGTGTGTGTGTGTGTGTGTGTGTGAAGATTCAAATGTGGTGTGTGTGTGTGTGTGTGCGTGCGCGCGAGTGTGTATGAGTGTGTGGAGGATGGGAGGGGAGGGGACATCAGTAATGTGGTGTGTGTGTGTGTGTGTGTGAGTGTGTGGAGGACGGGAGGGGAGGGGATATCAGTAATGTGGTGTGTGTGGGTGTGTGTGTGTGTGTGTGCGAGTGTGTGCGAGTGTGTGGAGGACAGACAGGGGTAGTAAGGGGTAAAGGGAAACTGATGTGGGAGGGGAGATGAGATGAGGGGAGGGGAGGGGAGGGGAGGAGATATAAGTAATGTTGGGTGGGTTGATGGCAACCACTGCCCAACTAAATGAAAATATACAAATCCCCATCACATCTATGAAAAATAAAATATCAAATAAGCCCTTCAAAGTAACACATTTCATGACATATTATCTTGACCATTAAGCTCCTTAACACAAATAAGACTATTTTGTGCTAAAGATGTCCATTTTATTCACCGAATTCACCATCCCCAGATGACAAAAAATTGTATCAAAGAGACAGAAAGAAAAAAAAAAGAATTGAAAAAAAAAAAACATTTCAAAGGCACATCCAAAAATTATAAAAAGGCAATGTAGACAAATAACAATGCAAAATGCATAACTTATGTCCACCCAGTGTTTATAATATCACTATCACTACCTGATCGCATGAGCGAAACAGCACAAGATAGTATATGATAGAAACTGGGCCTGGATATGACCACCCATGATCTGGCAATTAACAACAAGTGCAACAACATGCAAGCGTGTTTTGATTAGAAAATACATTTAAAAAATGTCAAGAAACAAAGAATAAACAACGTTTTGTGCATGTCTGACATTGCCACAGTTAAAAGCATGCTCTATGCTTGTATATACTTTTCATGATGGAATATGATTTGGATCTGAGATACAGTAGGTTACTGGCAAAAGTGGACACTTACACACACACACACACACACACACACACACACACACACACACACACACACACACACACACACACATGCAAGACACAAATACATTTTTGAACACACACACATACACAACCATACATGAACAACTGTGTGTGTATAATCACCATCTTGCCCCACCACCACCACCCCACACACCCCCACTCCCACCACACACACACATACCCACCCACCCACCCACACACACACACACAAATACAGAAAAGAAACAGCACAGGCTGAATGGGAAGCAACAACAAGAATCACAACCAAATATTAAGGATGAACATTGATCAGTGAGGTGCTAGGCAGCCATGCTAAACAGAGGCCAAAGTTTAAGTGCACCGAAATACCAGAAGAGCAGGCATGACCCTTCATCATTAAAGTCCACAAGTCATCAAAATGCTAACATCGATCTCCTGACGACTAGGTATCACACTCAAGTGCTGCCATACATCACTGATCCAAACAAACAAAAAAAGAAAGAAAAAAAGAAAAAAAAATTCTGAACATACTTCTGATCTGCAACAACAATATCAAACCCGTCATTTTTTACCCTGTATTTCTCCACCACTTTCTGATCTGCAGCAACAATATCATACCCGTCATTTTTTACCCTGTATTTCTCCACCACTTTCTGATCTGCAGCAACAATATCATAACCTGTATTTTTCCACCCCCATCCCCCTACCCCACCTCACCTCCAATTTCCTTTTTCTTTTTTTCCCCAGAAAAGATACCTGATTTATTTGGCAAGACGGGCGCAATAGCCGAGTGGTTAAAGCATTGGACTGTCAATCTGAGGGTCCTGGGTTTGAATCACGGTGACAGCGCCTGGTGGGTAAAGGGTGGAGATTTTTATGATCTCCCAGGTCAACATATGTGCAGACCTGCTAGTGCCTGAACCCCCTTCATGTGTATATGCAAGCAGAAGATCAAATACGCACGTTAAAGATCCTGTAATCCATGTCAGCGTTCGGTGGGTTATGGAAACAAGAACATACCCAGCATGCACACCCCCGAAAACGGAGTATGGCTGCCTACATGGCGGGGTAAAAACAGTCATACACGTAAAAGCCCACTCGTGTACATACGAGTGAACGCAGAAGAAGAAGAAGAATCTGGCAGTAACTGAACAGTCCTGGTCCAATACTAGACTTTTTTTTTCCCCAAGGTATCACAACTCGAAGCTTTGACCCCCTAACTGCTGCTGGTGAAAATGCTCCATCACTGAAGGGCTGTCACCAATTCAGTTTCAGTTTCAGTTTCAGTAGCTCAAGGAGGCGTCACTGCGTTCGGACAAATCCATATACGCTACACCACATCTGCCAAGCAGGTGCCTGACCAGCAGCGTAACCCAACACGCTTAGTCAGGCCTTGAGAAAAAAAAAAAGGTGAATAAATAATAGATAAGCTTACATAAATAATTAACTAAATAAATAAATAAATAATAATTGTAATATATAAAAAAAAAGGTAGTAGTAATGATAATAATAATTTTAAAAAAATAAATAAATAAATAAATAAGACAACAATGATGATAAATAAGCAAATAAATGTCACCAAGACGAGAGCTTATATGTCACCATTCTGCATTGGACTTCTTTCTATTGGGGCTGCACTACTTTTCTTTGGCAAATCAAGCTGATCGCTTAAAA
>NC_134887.1:35496178-35506178 GCF_041734735.1 Babylonia areolata | reverse complement strand
CACGCGCACAAGCACACACACACACATACACACATAATGATGATGATGATAATGATGATGACCATAATCATCATCATCATCACAAAACAATAATAATATCTGACATGTCCAAGTCATTATCTAGGCTGACATTGTCTTTAAGAAAGAAAATAAAACAAACAAACCAGGATGACATTTTCAAAAAAAAAGATTATGTAATATGCACATGTACATCTATTACACGCTAAGACCAGTTAGAAATTCAACAGAGTTTGTCTGTTGTTGTTTATAGACATGTACATCTATTACATGCTAAGACCAGTTAGAAATTTAACAGTGTTTGTTACTGTGTATGCACATGTACATCTATTACATGCTAAGACCAGTTAGAAATTCAACAGTGTGTGTCTGTTGTTGTGTATGCACATGTACGTCTATTACATGCTAAGACCAGTTAGAAATTCAACAGTGTTTGTCTGTTGTTTTGTGGGGTTTGGGGTTGTTGTTTTTTTTTATCATTTGTTTTCTACCATTTATTATGTGTGTTTCTGTTCATTACATTACATAATAACTCAATTATAAAAAAATATAATAAGAAAAATTAAAAAAAAAAAAAAAAAATACAGCAACAACACCAATCACCACTCAGAATCAAATCTAAAACAGATTTTCAGCACCAAAACAAAAAACAAAAACAAACAAAAAATGTCTGGAATATCTGGATGCACGCATGCATGGAACTCACACGCATTCGGATGAGACGATAAACTGAGGTCCCGTGTGCAGCATGCACTTAGCGCACATAAAAGAACCCACGGCAACAAAAGGGTTGTTCCTGGCAAAATTCTGTAGAAAAATCCACTTCGATGGGAAAAACAAATTAAAAAAACTGCACGCAAGGAAAAAAAAAAAAAAAAAGGGTGGCGCTGTAGTATAGCGACGCGCTCTCCCTGGGGAGAGCAGCCCGAATTTCACACAGTGAAATCTGTTGTGATAAAAAGAAATACAAATACAAATACAAATACACACAAAAAAAACAAACATAAACACACACACATTACAGCAGCAGCAGACGTGACTCACGTATCAGGTTAGTGCCGGTGCCGATCTGCTTGGCAGGAGCGGCTACAGCCTCCAGCTCCTTCAGCATCTGTGTGTCGAACACCAGGGCCACCAGGCGCAGGAAAAACAGGTGCACATTCTCCCCTGTCAACATCACACACGCTCTTTTCTTCAGTCACTTGATGATGATGATGATGATGATGATGATGATGGTGATGATGATGACTGTAAGCAGCAGTAGAGGGAGTGTATTTGTATTTGTATGTGTATTTCTTTTTATCACAACAGATTCCTCTGTGTGAAATTCAGGCTGCTCTCCCCAGGGAGAGCGCGTCGCTACACTACGTCAGCGCCACCCATCTTTTAAAATATTTTTTCCTGCATGCAGTTTAATTTGTTTTTCTTATCGGAGTGGATTTTCTACAAAATTTTACCAGGAACAACTCTTTTGTTGCTGTGGGTTCTGTTACGTGCACTAAGTGCATACTGCACACGGGACCACGGTTTATCGTCTCATCCGAATGACTAGCGTCCAGACCACCACTCAAGGTCTAGTGGAGGGGTAGAAAATATCGGCGGCTGAGCCGTGATTCGAACCAGCGTGCTCAGATTCTCTCGCTTCCTAGGTGGACGCGTTACCTCTAGGCCATCACTCCATTATTATAATGGTAATCATGATGATGATATTAATCATGAAAATAAGAACTACACTTTTAGAGAGAAAAAACATATATATAAAACATCAATAAAACTAATAAAATAGTAATAATAATGATGATGATGATGATAATAATAAGAAGAATGATGATGACAAATGATGATGATAATGATAAGAAGATGATGACAAAGCTGAAAAAGAAGTGGAAATATTTCAATATTATTATTATTATTATCATTGTTATCATTATAATGGTAATGATGATGATGATAACAAACAACAACAACAATCTTAATTAATGGATTTAGAAGAACAAGACGAACAAGAAGCAGAGAGATACAAACAAATAAATGTATGTAAAGAGCCCTACATCTTGCACACATACACATCGAAGCATCTTTGCACCCAGCTTTCACACAGGTATGCACAACAAAGGCAAAGAAAAACAAAACTTATCAAAACATGTCAACAGAAAGCCAGAGAATCTACGGACAGGCAGAAAGACAAAACTTATCAAAACATGTCAACAGAAAGCCAGAGAAACTACGGACAGGCAGAAAGACAAAACTTATCAAAACATGTCACCAGAAAGCCAGAGAAACTATGGACAGACAGAAAGACAAAACTGATCAAAACAAGTTACCAGAAAGCCAGAGAAACTATGGACAGACAGAAAGACAAAACTGATCAAAACAAGTTACCAGAAAGCCAGAGAATCTACGGACAGGCATAAAGACAAAACTTATCAAAACATGTCAACAGAAAGCCAGAGAATCTACGGACAGGCAGAAAGACAAAACTTATCAAAACATGTCAACAGAAAGCCAGAGAAACTACGGACAGGCAGAAAGACAAAACTTATCAAAACATGTCAACAGAAAGCCACAGAAACTGTTTACAGACAGAAAGACAAAACTTATCAAAACATGTCAACAGAAAGCCAGAGAAACTGTGGACAGGCAGAAAGACAAAACTTATCAAAACATGTCAACAGAAAGCCAGAGAAACTGTGGACAGGCAGAAAGACAAAACTTATCAAAACATGTCAACAGAAAGCCAGAGAAACTATGGACAGGCAGAAAGACAAAACTTATCAAAAACATGTCAACAGAAAGCCAGAGAATCTACGGACAGGCAGAAAGACAAAACTTATCAAAACATGTCAACAGAAAGCCAAAGAAATCTATGGACAGACAGAAAGACAAAACTTATCAAAAACATGTCAACAGAAAGCCAGAGAAACTGTGGACAGGCAGAAAGACAAAACTTATCAAAACATGTCAACAGAAAGCCACAGAAACTGTTTACAGACAGAAAGACAAAACTTATCAAAAACATGTCAACAGAAAGCCAGAGAAACTGTGGACAGGCAGAAAGACAAAACTTATCAAAACACGTCAACAGAAAGCTAGAGAAACTGTGGACAGACAGAAAGACAAAGCTTATCAAAACATGTCAACAGAAAGCCAGAGAAACTGTGGAAAGGCAGAAAGACAAAACTTATCAAAAACATGTCAACAGAAAGCCAGAGAAACTGTGGACAGGCAGAAAGACAAAACTTATCAAAACATGTCAGCAGAAAGCCAGAGAAACTGTGGACAGGCAGAAAGACAAAACTTATCAAAACATGTCAACAGAAAGCCACAGAAACTGTTTACAGACAGAAAGACAAAACTTATCAAAACATGTCAACAGAAAGCCAGAGAAACTACGGACAGGGAGAAAGACAAAACTTATCAAAACATGTCAGCAGAAAGCCAGAGAAACTGTGGAAAGGCAAAAAGACAAAACTTATCAAAAACACGTCAACAGAAAGCCAGAGAATCTACGGACAGGCAGAAAGACAAAACTTATCAAAACATGTCAACAGAAAGCCACAGAAACTGTTTACAGACAGAAAGACAAAACTTATCAAAACATGTCAACAGAAAGCCAGAGAAACTATGGACAGGCAGAAAGACAAAACTTATCAAAACATGTCAACAGAAAGCCACAGAATCTACGGACAGGCATAAAGACAAAACTTATCAAAACATGTCAACAGAAAGCCAGAGAATCTACGAACAGGCAGAAAGACAAAACTTATCAAAACATGTCAACAGAAAGCCACAGAATCTACGGACAGGCATAAAGACAAAACTTATCAAAACATGTCAACAGAAAGCCAAAGAAACTGTGGACAGGCAGAAAGACAAAACTTATCAAAACATGTCAACAGAAAGCCACAGAAACTGTTTACAGACAGAAAGACAAAACTTATCAAAAACATGTCAACAGAAAGCAAAAAAATCTATGGACAGACAGAAAGACAAAACTTATCAAAACATGTCAACAGAAAGCCAGAGAAACTACGGACAGGCAGAAAGACAAAACTTATCAAAACATGTCAACAGAAAGCCACAGAAACTACGGACAGGCAGAAAGACAAAACTTATCAAAACATGTCAACAGAAAGCCACAGAAACTGTTTACAGACAGAAAGACAAAACTTATCAAAACATGTCAACAGAAAGCCACAGAAACTGTTTACAGACAGAAAGACAAAACTTATCAAAACATGTCAACAGAAAGCCACAGAAACTGTTTACAGACAGAAAGACAAAACTTATCAAAACAAGTCAACAGAAAGCCAGAGAATCTATGGACAGGCAGAAAGACAAAACTTATCAAAACATGTCAACAGAAAGGCACAGAAACTGTTTACAGACAGAAAGACAAAACTTATCAAAACATGTCAACAGAAAGCCAGAGAAACTGTGGACAGGCAGAAAGACAAAACTTATCAAAACATGTCAACAGAAAGCAAAAAAAAAACTATGGACAGAGAGAAAGACAAAACTTATCAAAACATGTCAACAGAAAGCCAGAGAATCTACGGACAGGCAGAAAGACAAAACTTATCAAAACATGTCAACAGAAAGCCAGAGAAACTATGGACAGGCAGAAAGACAAAACTTATCAAAAACATGTCAACAGAAAGCCAGAGAAACTGTGGAAAGGCAGAAAGACAAAACTTATCAAAACATGTCAACAGAAAGCCTGAGAAACTATGGACAGGCAGAAAGACAAAACTTATCAAAAACATGTCAACAGAAAGCCAGAGAATCTACGGACAGGCAGAAAGACAAAACTTATCAAAACATGTCAACAGAAAGCCAAAGAAACTGTGGACAGGCAGAAAGACAGGGTATGGAGAATAGCTGTTTTTGGAAAAAAAAGTTAACTTCTAAGGTTAGGTTGAAAAGGAGCCGAGTGCAGAGATTTGACAGTGGGGAAAAAATTAACTTCTAAGGCTAGGTTGAAAAGGAGCCGAGTGCAGAGATTTGACAGTAGGGAAAAAAATTAACTTCTAAGGCTAGGTTGAAAAGGAGCCGAGTGCAGAGATTTGACAGTAGGGAAAAAAATTAACTTCTAAGGCTATGTTGAAAAGGAGCCCAGTGCAGAGATTTGACAGTAGGAAAAAAGTTAACTTCTAAGGTTAGGTTGAAAAGGGGCCAAGTGCAGAGATTTGACAGTGGGGAAAAATTAACTTCTACGGCTAGGTTGAAAAGGAGCCGAGTGCAGAGATTTGACAGTGGGAAAAAATTAACTTCTAAGGTTAGGTTGAAAAGGAGCCGAGTGCAGAGATTTGACAGTGGGGAAAAATTAACTTCAAAGGTTAGGTTGAAAAGGGGCCGAGTGCAGAGATTTGACAGTGGGAAAAAGTTAACTTCTAAGGTTAGGTTGAAAAGGAGCCCAGTGCAGAGATTTGACAATGGGAAAAAATTAACTTCTACAGCTAGGTTGAAAAGGGGGCCGAGTGCAGAGATTTGACAGTGGGAAAAAAAATAACTTCTAAGGTTAGGTTGAAAAGGGGCTGAGTGCAGAGATTTGACAAAGTAAACGAAGGAGACTGTCCCATGTGTAAGGTCAAGGACAACAAAAGAGCTATGGCCGACAGTGAAGTGTTAGAACCTATTAACACATACAAACGCAATGCAAAGATCATGGGACTCTAAAACACTCATCAATATACAATGTATAAAATTGAATAAAGACTGAATTTGTGGTAAATAAATAGAAAATCAATAAGGCATTGTGTGAATTTTTTTTTTAAAGTATCAGACACACTCAAACATAACAAAAAGAAATTAAATAAAACAGTAGCTCTGTAGAGAGACTAACTATCTAAATACATAAAATCATAAAGAAGGAATAAATAAATAAATAAATAATACCCAATTTCAGTGATGTAAACCAAATCAAACAGCAAAGCTGAAATACAAACTAAATAATAAATACTTGAATAAATAAACAAAATCCAGAAGCAAAATGTACGAATAGACTAATATATAATACCTGATTTGGATGAGGTAGGCCAAAACTCAGCCCGGAGAGTATTTGCCACAACGATAGCGCGTGTCTGAACTTCACGGAAGGCTGCGTCACACTGAAAGACAGAAATGTGTTGTGTTGCACACACTTAGCAGTATCAGTATCAGTAGCTCAAGGAGGCGTCACTGCGTTCAGTAGAATCCATATACGCTACACCACATCTGCCACTGAAGCAGATGCCTGACCAGCAGCGTAACCCAACGCGCTTTGTCAGGCCTTGAGAAAAAAAAAATTAATTAAAAAAAATAAGTAAATAAATAAATAAATAACAATAAAGATAAATAAAATAAAATAAATAAAGTAAAAATAACAAAAAAAAATAAAATAAATGAAATAAAATAAAATAAAATAAAAATAAATAACAATAAAAATAAAATAAAAACACTTAGCATGTAACAGAACCGAAAGCAATGAGAAAAAGTAGTCCTTGGCAAAATCTTTACGTAAAAAATCCACTCTAACATACATGTAGGTGGGTTTGGGTTTTTTTTGTGTGTGTGTGTGTTTGTATGTGCGAGTGTGTGTGTGTGTGTGTGTCTGTGCTTCACATATGTTCAACTTTGCACACACATACACCCATACAGACACACGCATATACACACAAACACACACTCACTCACAAGCATTCTCACACATACCACTCAGACATGAAATCTCCATCATACTGCCATTATGACTGTGAGAAAGAAATTTGTTGCCAGCCTAAACACAGGAACATACGCACACACACTGAAGTTAACACACATTAAATAACACGCACACCACACACACACACACACACACACACACATCCACACATACAACAACAACACAACCACCACCAGTACAACATTCACATCCACCACCATCATTCCCACAAAGTCTTTTTTTTTTTTCTTTTTTTTTTTTCTTTTTTTTTTAAAGGGAAGGATTCCTTTTCTCTTACCAACAAGTCTCGCTTTGTTCCAACAAGGAATTTGATGGGATCGTCTGCGTTCTCACATGCCTCCTCCATCCATTTCGGTACGTTGAGCAGGGAGCCCTCGTCGGTCATGTCAAACACTACGATCACCACTGGACAGAGAAGCAGGGGAGGGGGGAGGGAGAGAGCAGAATAATAATAATAATAATAATAATAATAATAATAATAATGGATACTTATATAGCACACTATCCAGAAACCTGCTCTGGGTGCTTTACAAAAACGCTTTGTTAACGTAAAACATTCCATCTGTGTTACATACACACACCAAAATATGACTACACACACACACACACACACACACACTGCATACATACATTTTAACAATACATGTGTATCTAACAGCTACCCTAACACACACACACACACATAGGCAGGCACAAACTTACATAAACGCACGCACACACAATACACATTCATATACATGCATGCAGTTATGTACACATACATATGTATACATACATAGTCAAGCACAGAATCAGAAATCAGAATTAGAATCAGAATTGTATCAAAAATCAGAATCAGAATCGAAATCAGAAACAGAATCAGAATCAGAATAATATTCAAAATTAGAATCAAAATCAGAATCAAAAGCAAAATCATAATTAGAATCAAAATCAGAATGAGAATAAGAAAAAATATTGCATTTGTATTGTATTTGTATTTCTTTTTTTTTCTTCTTTTTTTTGTCACAACAGATGTCTCTGTGTGAAATTCGGGCTGCTCTCCCCAGGGAGAGCGCGTCGCTACACTACAGCGCCACCCATTTTTTTTGTATTTTTTCCTGCGTGCAGTTTTATTTGTTTTTCCTATCGAAATGGCTTTTTCTACAGAATTTTGCCAGGAACAACCCTTTTGTTGCCGTGGGTTCTTTTACATGCGCTAAGTGCATGCTGCACACAGGACCTTGGTTTATCAGCTCATCCGAATGACTAGCGTCCAGACCACCACTCGAGGTGTAGTGGAGGGGAAGAAAATATCGGCGGCTGAGCCGTGATTCGAACCAGTGTACTCAGATTCTCTCGCTTCCCAGGCGGACGCGTTACCTCTAGGCCATCACTCCGCTAATCAGAACTTAGAATCAAATTCAGAATCAGAATCAAAATCCCAATCAGAACCCAAATCAGAATCGGAACAGGAATCAGAATTAGAATCAGAATCAGAATCACTTGATCATCTCAGACAAGGACACTAACAGTGGTGAAACACAACAGAGTTCCCCCGTAACCACTGCCACCAGCCAGAAGTGGCACACGGTGTAAAACAATGACAAACTTCCACATCTTAAATGACAGGCTTTTATGGCATAACCAGCACAGAAATTCCCAAAACAGTCTTTTCTTGTCCTGTGGGGGAATGGGGGGGTTTCAGGGGGGGGGAGGGGAGGGATACAAGCAGATAAAGAAAAAAACAAAAAACCACAAAAAAACCCAAACATAATTACATACATACTTGTTCACCACCAATTTTCTACTTGCCCTGCAAAAGACAGTTGTTACAAATTACGATAAACTACCAGTAGTGCAACGGCGACTCAGCATACATAATTCATTATATATAAGTAGCATGTATTACACAAAAAGGAAAAACCATCTTTCAAGTGGTCTGTGATTTCTCAAGGCCTGACTGAGCACGTTGGGTTACGCTGCTGGTCAGGCATCTGCTTGGCAGATGTGGTGTAGCGTGTATGGATTTGTCCGAACGCAGTGACGCCTCCTTGAGCTACTGATACTGATACTGTCACACAGTAACGTCGTATGTTGTGCTGTGCTGTGTTGCGCTGTGCTGCGTTGCGTTGCATTGTGTTGCGCTGTGCTGCGTTGCGTTGCATTGTGTTATGTTGCATTGTATTGTGCTGTGCTGCGTTGCGTTGCATTGTGTTATGTTGCATTGTGTTGCGCTGTGCTGCGTTGCGTTGCATTATGTTGTGTTGTGTTGTGTTGTGTTGTGTTGTGTTGCGCTGTGCTGCGTTGCGTTGCATTGTGTTATGTTGCATTGTGTTGCGCTGTGCTGCGTTGCGTTGCATTGTGTTATGTTGCATTGTGTTGTGTTGTGTTGTGCTGTGTTGCGCTGTGCTGCGATGCGTTGCATTGTGTTATGTTGCATTGTGTTGTGCTGTGCTGCGTTGCGTTGCATTGTGTTATGCTGCATTGTGTTGTGCTGTGTTGTGCTGTGCTGCGTTGCGTTGCATTGTGTTATGCTGCATTGTGTTGTGCTGTGTTACGTTGCGTTGCATTGTGTTATGTTGCATTGTGTTGTGCTGTGCTGCACTGCGTTGTGTTATGTTGCATTGTGTTGTGCTGTGCTGCGTTGCGTTGCATTGTGTTATGTTGCATTGTGTTGTGCTGTGCTGCGTTGCGTTGCATTGTGTTATGTTGCATTGTGTTGTGCTGTGTTGCGTTGCGTTGCATTGTGTTATGTTGCATTGTGTTGCGCTGTGCTGCGTTGCGTTGCATTATGTTGTGTTGTGTTGTGTTGTGTTGTGCTACGTTGCGTTGCATTGTGTTATGTTGCATTGTGTTGTGCTGTGCTGCACCGCGTTGTGTTATGTTGCATTGTGTTGTGCTGTGTTGCGTTGTGTTGCGCTGTGCTGCGTTGCGTTGCATTGTGTTATGTTGCACTGTGTTGTGTCGTGAGGGAGGTGGCGGAATGGTTAAGACGCTCAGCTGCCTGTAGAAAGAGTCGATGAGGGCGTGGGTTCGAATCCCGCTCTCGCCCTTTCTCCCAAGTTAGACTGGAAAATCAAACTGAGTGTCTTGTCATTCAGATGAGACGATAAACCAAAAGTTCCCTGTGCAGCACGCAACTTGGCACATTGAAAAAGAACCCATGGCAACGGGAATGTTGCAAAACTCTGTAGAAGAAATCCACTCTGATAGGT
This sequence comes from Babylonia areolata, assembly GCF_041734735.1. Classification (NCBI taxonomy): domain Eukaryota; kingdom Metazoa; phylum Mollusca; class Gastropoda; order Neogastropoda; family Buccinidae; genus Babylonia; species Babylonia areolata. The sequence continues at coordinate 35,496,263 of NC_134887.1, read as the reverse complement.
ACACAAATATATAAGCATGCACTCAAGGCCTGACTAAGCGCGTTGGAGTATGCTGCTGGTCAGGCACCAGCTTAGCAGACGTGGT
>NC_134887.1:35446178-35491178 GCF_041734735.1 Babylonia areolata | reverse complement strand
GTCTAGAATTTGTTTTTCTGCTCTTTTAATTGCAAGCAAGACAAATGATGCCATGCCCTCTTCAAACCCAAACAAATGCGCAGGCAACTGGGAAAAGACCAATACAATTTTCTGGATCTGGAGCCTCAACAAAATAAACCATTCATTCATGATCCAGATATACAGTGGAAGACTTACAACCTATTACTGGTATGATAGCCAAGATTTTTTTCCCACTATCTTTAATCTAAATTTGATACTGGCAGACAAAGTATTTCCAGAAAAAATGGATTTGTTAAATTTTACCATGGACACACACACACACACACACACACACACACACACACACACACACACACACACACACACACACACACAACCAAACACCAGGTTATTGCATAAACTCTCTTTGTTTACGCAAGTGAGTCAAAAAGTCCTAAACCCCTGCCATATTAATGTACTATGACCTCACCACAGTTTTGTCTGCTTTTTTGTGATTCTCTTTTTTCTGTTTTGTTCTTCTGTTGTTTGTTCTTTTGCATTTTTTTCTCTCATTTGTTAAAGAAAATGCACCAGTGTAATGCAAAAACATTAGTACTTATAAACTTGAACACTGTCACATTTGCAGTCCATAAAAATACTTTGTAATGGTCATTGTGAAGTACCATGCATTGAGAGAATGGTAGAACCTTCATGACAAGGGAAACAAACTAAAAGCAAACCAAAAAATATAACCTTCATGGTGAGGGAAACATACTAAAAACAACAAAGAATAGAACTTCCATGGCAAAGGAAACAAACTAAAGACAAACAAAAAACAAAACTTTCATGGCAAAGGAAACAAACTAAAAACAAACAAAAAATAGAACTTTCATGGCAAAGGAAACAAACTAAAAACAAACAAAAAATAGAACTTTCATGGCAAAGGAAACAAACTAAAAACAAACAAACAAGAATAGAACTTTCATGGTGAGGGAAACAAACTAAAAACAAACAATAGAACTTCCATGGCAAAGGAAACAAACTAAAGACAAACAAAAAACAAAACTTTCATGGCAAAGGAAACAAACTAAAAACAAACAAACAAGAATAGAACTTTCATGGTGAGGGAAACAAACTAAAAACAAACAAAAAATAAAACTTTCATGGCAAAGGAAACAAACTAAAGAAAAACAAAAAGTAGAACTTTCATGGCGAGGGAAACAAACTAAAAACAAAAAATAGAACTTTCATGGCAAAGGAAACAAACTAGAAACAAACAAACAAACAAAAAAAGAACTTTCATGGCGAGGGAAACAAACTAAAAACAAACAAAAAACAGAACTTCCATGGCAAAGGAAACCAACTAAAAAACAAACAAAGAACAGAACTTCCATGGCAAGGGAAACAAACTAAAAACAAACAAAAAATAGAACTTTCATGGTGAGGGAAACAAACTAAAAACAAACAAAAAATAGAACTTTCATGGCAAAGGAAACAAACTAAAAACAAACAAAAAATAGAACTTTCATGGCAAAGGAAACAAACTAAAGACAAACAAAACAGAACTTTCATGGCAAAGGAAACAAACTAAAAACAAACAAACAAGAATAGAACTTTCATGGCAAAGGAAACAAACTAAAAACAAAGAGTAAAACTTTCATGGCAAAGTAACCAAACTACAGGCAAAAAATATAACTTTCATGGCAAAGGAAACAAACTAAAAACAAACAAAAAATAGAACTTTCATGGCAAAGGAAACAAACTAAAAACAAACAAACAAGAATAGAACTTTCATGGTGAGGGAAACAAACTAAAAACAAACAAAAAATAAAACTTTCATGGCAAAGGAAGTAAACTAAAGACAAACAAAAAGTAGAACTTTCATGGCAAAGGAAACAAACTAAAGACAAAAAATAGAACTTTCATGGCAAAGGAAACAAACTAGAAACAAACAAACAAACAAAAAAAGAACTTTCATGGTAAGGGAAACAAACTAAAGACAAACAAAAAATAGAACTTTCATGGTAAGGGAAACAAACTAAAGACAAACAAAAAATAGAACTTCCATGGTAAGGGAAACAAAAACAAGCAAAAAAAAACTTTGTGCTTACCCCACTCTTGAATTTTTGTCCTCCGTGCAGGCAGCCCGAACTCTGGGATGGAAGTCAACATTCTTGTACGGACTGGCGTCAATGTGGTATGGCTGCAGAAAAATCACAAGGTCTGACACATGATACTACTACTACTACTACTAACTGCTACTACCACTAAAAACAATACAGTATTACAAAACAATAGTAATGATAATAATCATACCCGCACACACAAACACACACACACACACACACACACTCATATTCAAAGTCATTATCATGGTACATTTAAAGAGCACTTTTAAACCTCATCTTCAATTGCTTTACCAGAACATGTCAGTCAGATACAAAGCACACGAGAACATACACAATGTTTCTTTTGGTTGTCCAATCAACAGGAGACTTGAACCCCTGAAAGTTTCCCTGACTATATGTTAAACCCAGGTCTGTGCCAAAATGACTTTATATATAATCATTTTTAGTTAATATTCATTTGTTTGTTTGCATTGGTCTAAGCTATAGTAAAATGCATCTGGCAAGTTTGTTTTTTTTAAACCATTTTTTTAATTTTTTTTTTTAAACTATCTGTGAAAACACACACACACACACACACACATACACACACACACACACACACACACACATACACACACACACACACACACACACACACTTCACAACACACACACACGCACACACACACACACACCTCACAACACAGACAAGGCAAGCACAATGCACACACACACACACACACACACACACACATGCACCCCCCTACCCTCACCCCCTCCCCACTCCCTCTCCCCCTCCTTCCCCCCAGTCCTTCCCACACACCACATACAAGAATGCAAACACTAAAGACAGAGAGCGCACACAGCATCATAACTTCCATCAAACTGACTTTGATCAGTCTCAAATCACACGATTATACTCACATGTGAAAAATGTGATATAACTCTGTCATGTGACACGCTGGACAACAATTTTCTACTCGATGACATCTTCGAACTTGACACCACCACTCTTTACTGGCTGAATTAACTAAAAACAGAAAAAGAAGAAAAAAGGTTCAATGCATGTTTGGCACACAGAGTATCAGCAAAAAAATAAATAAATAAATCAATAAATAAAAATCCAGTGCAAGGTTCTTCACACAGTATCAGTGAATGGTTTCCCACACAAAATTGTTCAATTTAATGTTGAACACACACAGCATCACTGAATTATTTTCCCTCAAAGAAAAAAAAAACAGCAACAAAAAACACAGTCCAATTCAATGTTGAACACACAAAGCACCAGTGAATTATTTTCCCTCAAAGAAAAAACAACAACAACAAAAAACACAGTCCAATTCAATGTTGAACACATAAAGCATCAGTGAATTATTTTCCCTCAAAGAAAAAAAAATCAACAACAAAAACACAGTCCAATTCAATGTTGAACACCCACACCATCAGTGAATTATTTTCCCTCAAAGAAAAAAACAACAACAAAAAACATAGTTCAATTCAATGTTCAACACCCACCTCAAAAGTGAATGATTTTCCCTCAAAGAAGAAAACAACAACAACAAAAAACACAGTTCAATTCAATGTTCAACACCCACCTCAAAAGTGAATGATTTTCTCTCAAAGAAGAAAACAACAACAACAAAAAACACAGTTCAATGCAATGTTCACCACCCACAGCATCAAGAAATTATTTTCTTCCCTGTGGTAGTTTTGAACCACTTAATTTTTCCTTCACAAACTGGCAAGTTGAATTTCACAAGACAGATCTAAATCTCCCTTTCATACAATGAATGCAAAATCTTTTACCCAGCAGAATAATAATAATAAATAATGAAATGCCTTTGTTAATGCCAGATGCTGGCAGCAGCTGCTATTACACTAAATCTTTAAAAGCCGATTTCCCCTCATATATGAACACAAAATTGTTTTTTAAATACTTTATGTGAAATGAACAGCAAAGCCAATGCTGCTGATCAGAAGAAAAAAAAAAACAATAATACTTCTAAAAGCAATCAGGATACTTCTACAAATATTTCAGTGAAGAGGAAAAACCTATACAGTGTATGCCAAGTACCTGGAGGATTCAATGACTAAAACATGGCACCCGGTCTTACTCTCTGTCTGTATTCATGGGCTATCATAAACATTGTTCTAATCCAACAGGTCAGCTGTAAGTGCTGACAGCTACATTTCAACACTGATCTCAATCACGTGTGTGTGTGTGTGTGTGTGTGTGTGTGTGACTTCATGTATACTACGTATGTGCTAAATGCGAATGTGTGTGCACACATGTGTTCTTTTTTTTTTTGCGAATGTGTGTGTACACATGTTTTCATTTTGTTTTACTATCTTTTCATGTGATTTCAGTGTTATTATGTGTTTGTGTATGTGTATTTGCATGTGAGTGTGTGTAGTAGAATAAGTCCTTGGTTTTTAAGTCTTGTCACTTTTAATCATGTGTGTGTGTGTGTGTGTGTGTGTGTGTGTGTGTGCGTGTGCATGTGTGTGTGTGTGTGTATTTGTGTGTGTGCCAGTGTGAGCTGGCATGTGTGTGCATATAGGCACCTAAGTAAATATTTGCAGAAAACCAGGGTACAAATATTGTTGTTTGATTATCCAGTAATCAGCTGGATAGAAGGTGAATCATACCTCTGTTTATTTCTGACTCCATGACTGCAGGATTGTGTTAATATCATATACACACCAGCATTTTGGATATGTTACCTAGTATATATCTTTATAAATTATGCTTGCATTTTGTACATTTTGTTTGTACATATCCTGCCAAACTTGCAGCTTTCATTTATAAAACATTCATAACCATGTCTATTTGTCAATGGGGTAGCTGGGAGTAGCTGTTTTTTTGTGTTTTTTTGTGGCTCTTTTTACTGGTTTTTCCTTTTATAGGGTTTCTATAAGACTCTTTTTCATAGTTCTTAGGGGTCCTAGACCACCCTCAGATCATCTGCTAGGCCTGTCTCTGGTGGAACATATGTGAGTCACAAATACATACACAGGGTTTACGTTTCATATTGGTCATTGGTCACTGACACATACAGTTTTGAAATGACCCATTAATGTGGCAGACAGTCGGTCACTTAACTTTTAATGTGGCAGACAGTCGGTCACTTAACTTTTAATTTATTTGTAAAACTGGTGATGATTATATAAACAGGCTTTATACATATATCTTATTCTCGAGCATGATTGCAGCTTCAGACTGTGAAAAAAAAATCAAAGCTTATACTGAACCAGGAAAGGAAACAAAGCACATTTATAAAAATTAAAAAAAATGAAAAAGGCAACATTGCCTGATTATTGTGAACTGCAGTGGAATACAGTGCCAATTTAGCTTTTCACTTTCCTGCCAGTCTCCTTAATTGAAAATGAAGATGGCTTTGATAATGAAGAACATTTTGCCAAGAGAAATTATAATCTGTATCACAAAGCATGCCATGGAAAGGAGCTGCTTAAAGTTGAGAAAGACTGAGTGGGTGTTCAGAACTTTTTGTTGTTGTTGCTGTTGTTGTTGTTGTTGTTGTTCAGAACAGTTGTAATCCCTTCTTGCTCACTTTGTTGATGCCATGCAATGAGTGTGGCCCTTTCGAGTAAAACTGAAATTCCATCAAGATACGTTCAAGCACACTTTTACATGCATGACCATTTTTATTTTAATATTTGAGCAGCCGAACTTCCTTTTTGGAGTTTGTTCATGTGTCAGTAACCCAACTTACATGTACTGACACAGATATCTTTAAAATGTATTTGATCTTTCTCTTGTGTAGACAAGAATGGAAATGAACAGGTCTGCACTTGATGCTGGCATGGTACGTTAGGAAATTCTAGAGACATTTTTCAAAGTTCTGATAACATTTGGATTTCCATGAAGCAGAGGACAGTGCTTTCCTAAAACAATGGCATCAGTGATTAGACCAACACAAGTGACAGTGACACTGTAGATCTGATGTCCTTCAATTGTACTGTGGCTTTACTTTTGTTTCTATTTTTTCTTTTATATTTACATCAATCAGACCATACTGTGAACATTTACTATCAGTGTTTCAGTATTGCAGAATTAAGTTTAGTAATGACTATGTTATATTTTCCGATTTCAACGTGACAAAACAAACAGTCTCTACAAATCGACACACACACACACACACACACACACACACACACACACACACACCACACACACACACACACACACACACACACACACACACACACACACACACACACACACACACACACACACACACACACACACACACCACACACAATCACACACACACACAACACACAACACACACACACACACACACAGAGAAACACATACACATAATTGTTATACATTTCTGATTATGTCTCCCAGTGAAGCAATAACTGAATAAGTCAAATGGAATTTATGAGTGGTGGATAAAAATGAAAAGGCAACACTATTGTTAGTCAACTTTACTCATTTTTAAAGTAGTACTTTCATTTGAAATCTTGTCACACACACACACACACACACACACACACACACACACCATACACGCACACGGGCGCACGCCCACACAGCGCATGCATCCGTAATGAATGGAAGAGGTAGATGGTAGCCTGCAGATGAGTGTGTTTTTTCACCTGAACGTGTGCGTGTATGTCGAGGAGTGGGAAACGGCAGATGGGTGATGGAGGGGGGGTAGACGAGGCGGGCAGATGGGGTGTTGGGAGGGGATGGCAGTGGTCGGAAGGGCGGCGGAAGACGGGAGTATGAGCGCGCGTGTGGGGAGGGGATTCATATAAATTTACAACCAAACCTGGATTGGAGAGAAACAAGTATTTTCTTACACATGTAGAGGATACGTCTACCTGTTGTGTTTGCGAATTTAATTGGCAATTTTACACGAAATGACTAACAGAAAAGAAAGAATCATCTCTCATTCAATGGATAGTAATTACAACATAACCAACCAAAATGAAAATTAAAAGAATACCTAAATTATCAACGAAAATCCTCAGTTTTGTTATCTTGCACTAAGGACGCCAGCACAAAGCATCCCGGAAGTCTAGTCTTGGTTCAGAGAATGAAGAAGGTTGACAAAAACAACAGTGCACAGTTTCCCGGAGTACAAAAGGAAAGTCTTTCGTTCACTTTCAAACATTTTGGGGTAGCAAAATTAACATATTCTTTGGTTTTAGTAGCAGATGAGAGTAAAACACTTATGAGGGAGTAGAAATGAGCAAGAGCTGTGAACTATATTTATTCATGCGCTACTGATTTAGCGCCTGTGTTAGGCGGTAAAGAGGCGTAGCAGACGACTGAAAAATATGTGTATGATGTTCCTTGTGCAAACTAAATTTCCATGCATCCAAACAGCAGGAAAAATATGTGATACTGACTCAACTAGTAATTTCTAATAGAAATATTTTTATGATACTTCAAGTTTTGATTGGTGTTCAGTGCATGATTATATGAAGTGGTTTTTGCCTCATACTGCATCTGTGGCCCTGAACCTTCAACCGGGGACTCCCTTCATTCCTGACTTCCTGTGAGAACCCCTTTCCGCTTAAAGCAAGAACATGGCTCCGAAGAAGACGACCAAAGCTCCCGCAAGTAAATAAGTTTTTATTCAACCTGTCATTTCCCTTTTCATTTCTTATGTTTTGTTCAGGCAGAGTTTTTGTTTTTAAAAGAAAATACAACTTGATGAATGTTTAAAATTATATCTGTTCTTTGATTTTAACGAGGTTTTGCCATGACTTGGTACCAAAGCCATGTGGCATACGCACCGCAGTGACAAGTGACCAACGCTGATACAGTGATAGTAAATTTTGTTTAGATGCTTGGAGAATTTAAGTGATTGTGAGGGCTTTGGATTCCGTCTTTGGCTCTTTAATGTAATGACCAAAAAATTTCATGTCATCGATTAAACTTAAAGTGTATTTCTGTGTACGTTTTTCTTTCTCTTTTATCATTCGTGTAACTTACGGGTTCTGTTAGTGTTATAGTGTTGGTATCACAAGACCGACTGTGATCATTCCGATCTGCATGTTACAGCAAAATGCTTTTACAAAAACAATTCATTTTGCATTGCAGTAATATCAGGTGTTTGTCAGAAAATAATGAAATCTGGCATAATTTCCACTGCTGCCTTTTTACGTTTGTAGTTCCATCCATAAATTTGGAACAGGGTAATGGTTGAAAATAAAGCAACCTACGTCGGTTAGTGTAGAAAACAAGACTGAAGTGGAAAGTTGTGCGAACCTGGCAAACTTAATTGTATTCAAGTACAAGAATGTATCAAATAAGTTTTTCAGACGGTGTTTTCCCCACTTCTTCAGTAATATCCCATACAGGCCATGGTCATGACAATATAGCCGACATTACTAAGTTGAAGATTTGATATGTGGCAAATGCAAACAGGCTTTGCTGTAATCATCACAAATGGCTGAATATTTTGAGAACAGATATTAGCAACTTCACACAGGACAAATCTCAGTGGTGTCATGCTCCGCAGATTTCCAAGGGTGGATTCACCATGCAGTTCAGTATTTAGGGGGTGAAGTATGCGCATGATAAAACTATTTAGAGGGAACAAATGGAGGTGAGACTGTTCAACACTTTGCTTCACAAAAAGATGGAATATATTTTTTATGACTGCTACTTTGATAGCTCTTGTCTGTTACTATTGATTATACTTTATAGTGCTTGTGAAAAGCAGTGATCACTTTTGAGATATAAGTTGAAACAATAAGAAATGTAGGCCTGGAAATCTCTCTTTACTTCTGGTTTCCTTTTTCTTGAGGTGTATACTATCTGCTGTAATGCTATTTTCAGAGGCTGGTGCCAAGAAAGCCGAGAGTGCAGCCAAGGAGAGTGCTGCTGTCGGCAAGGCAAAGGACAAGGCTCAGCGTGCCAAGAAGGCTGTTCTGCGTGGTCGCCATGACAAACGTTCAAGGAAGATCAGAACTTCGGTGCACTTCCGTCGTCCCAAGACGCTGTCCCTGCCCCGTGCCCCTCGCTACCCTAGGAAGAGTGCTCCACGGGTGAACAGGTCAGGGTTTCTTTTGTTGTTGTTTGCTTTTGGCCTTATAGTGCATGACTGGAAAGATACAAAAATGAAATGAAGGCTGGAATCTTCCTCCTAGCAGTATTAGAATGTCTTTATTACCAAGTGTACTGGGGTCACAAGGAATATTCGGGGTGGGTGGGGGGATAGTACATGACAAGGTACGAACATAAATCGAAAATCATACACAAGCACAGATACAGTAGAAATTAGGATACATACAAGTGCATATCAGTCTAAAAGCTTGTACATACACATGCACGTACTGCACTCTCTCTGTCTCTCTCTCTCTCTCTCTCTCTCTCTCTCTCTCTCTCTATCTATCTATCTATCTATCTATATACACACACACACACACTCACACACGCACTTTTGAACAGAAGCCTCATATTACATGTGGATGGGGTTGATGACTAGATCTTAAGGTAGATGGTTGTTGATTGCACAATTCTATTTATCATACTGGATTTTTTTCGATAGAGAGCATTGACTGCTTTGGGGGAAAAGCTAATGGCGAAGCGATTGGTTTTCGTCAAAAGATAGGGAAGAAGTACTGGAACTTGTCAGCTGGTATGATCAAATGAAATTTTACATTTTGTTTGATCATCTTTTGCACATGGGATGTGTTAATGTTTTATCCACCTCTGCTAGTAGTGTAAATGCCTACAATTTGGAAGGGATGTAGTGCCAACCTGATACTGAATAAGAAATCCTGTTGTTGTTTTTTATTATTATTATTAAGAAGGGGAAATTAGTTATGAATTAGTTATCTCTTTTAAAAAAAAAAAAAAAAATTTAGGCAAATGTTTGGATTGTGCATCAGTATAGCAACGCGCTTTCCCCAGGGAGAGCAGCCCTAATTTCACGGAGAAACCTGTTGTGACAAAAGAGTAATAGAATACAATACAATCTATGCCTAGTAGTATTTCTCATTAGATTTCAGTGGTCTTCAGGGCAGTGATAAGTATTTGTGTGGCACATATAGTAGAGAAAACTAAGTGCTTGCAAACTAGTCTTGCACATGTATATCAGATTTTGAGAGATGATGAACAAATACAAACAATACACGATTCTATATTTTTCACTTTTGGCAGTTTTCATGAACATGTAATGAACTTCAGGTTTTAATCGTTAGGTTGGGCATGTTTTGAAGTTGGTGATGTCATTGCAAGATCCTTCAGGTCATTAGATCTGTAACTTAATTTGCCATTTGTGTATGTTCAGGCTGGATGCCTTCAAGATTGTGAAGTTCCCCCTGACCACTGAGTCGGCAATGAAGAAGATTGAAGACAACAACACTCTGGTGTTCATCGTTGACAAGCGGGCGAACAAACCTCTTGTGAAACAGGCTGTGAAGAAACTGTACGACATTGAAGTCGCCAGAGTCAACACACTCATCAGGTGTGTACTTTCAGCTCAAATGCTTAGCATTGTATTTTCAAGTTTTGTTTTTACTAACTGTTTATTTTTCTTTTCTTTTCCTTTTTTTCTTTTTTTTGCCAAAGCAGATGTGGTGTGGTGTAATATCTAGCAGTCCAAGCTTTGGCACCTTCAAACTGGAACTTGTCTTTCTGATACAGTTATAAGTCTGCTTTTAAACAAATCGAGTTAGTTACATTATTTTATTTCCTTGAACTAGGTGAGAATGTCCTTGAAATCAAGTTAGTTACATTATTTTATTTCCTTGAACTAGGTGAGAATGTCCTTGAAAAGTTTCACATAGAAAGAAGTGGTAGTGTGTTAGATAACCAAGTTGAACTGTTTTTCTTTGGGACTCTTGTAGCGGCAGATGAACATCTCTCCATTTGGGAGAAAGAATGAACACATTGTCATCCTTTGCTGGCTGAAACATTAATTCGATCATTTTGTGCTGATTGAAATTTATGAACTATATACACCTGAAAAACAAATGTCATGACATTGTTCTGGACTGATTTGAGTATTTTGCCCACTGAAACCAGATGCACCCCAGGGATTATGTTCTGGGCAGATTTTCAAAAACATAGTCATGTAATATTAGCTAAAGAGTAGATGGCACCAGACATCGTTAACCATATTCCCACATTCTGTCTCTCTCTTGTTCTCTTATTTTATGTGCTAAGGAGTTGTCTGACAGCTACATTCCACATTTTTTCATTGTTGCTATGATATGACGTTTGTTCACAGGCCTGACGGTGAAAAGAAGGCCTACGTGCGGTTGATGCCGGATTATGACGCCTTGGATGTCGCCAACAAGGTGAGTAGTGGGTAGATAGATACACATGGTCATTGGTTGACCTAGGGAGGGCACTGTAAAGTGCTACCTGTATTAAATGAGGCTTAATCAGGATTGTTGAGTCAGTGTTTTAGATGAAGCTGATATTAATGAAATAGATGTATCATGTGGATCATTATATATGATATGCAGTGTTTTTGAAGTATCATTCTACAAATTTATATTCCTTATGTCTGTCTGTATGAAATGTAGCATTTCAGAAAGATGCTTCCTTTTTCTGAATTTCATTTTGGCTGTTATTATATAGTTGTTTACAGTTTTGTTTAAGAGTCATTGCCTTTGATCTTTATAATTGCGTTTTCGTTTCATTCAGGGTATGTGTAAAGTTTTGAAATGTTGCATGTCCTGTTGACATATGATGCCTGTTGTCTTGACATTGGTGTTTAATGTTTATGATGATTTTTTAATGACTTATTTTCAGATTGTTTTCCTTTTCTGTTTGTTTCAGATTGGAATCATCTAAACAGTGGCTGATGTTTTGTGCGTAATAAACTTGGTATCAATGTGTACTTCGTTTTTCTTCCTTGAATGAGATGGATTGTGAGAAGACCTTTTTTGTGCCCTTTCTGTTTTTGTTCTCTGTCTGGACTGGAGACTAGCAACTCTTTCTCTCTCACTCTTTCTTTCCTCTTTGCACTGTAGAATAGCAACATGCTTCCCCCAAAAAGAGCAGCCATAATGTCAAACATAACATCTGTTGTAACAGAGTTATAACAAACATGTGACTCGAAGTCAATTTGCCAGCCTCCTTTCACACCGCTGATGAATAGTCGAAACGTTAGCCAACTGGAATAAGTTGATCTTTGCCTGACAACCAGTACTGATTCATTCAGCTCATTTCATGCTTTTTGTGTGTAGCCCTGTCTTGTAGGTTACCTTTTTTTTTTTTTTTTTTTTTTTTTTTTTTTTTTCTTTTTTTTTAGGCCATGTCTTGTGGGTTCACATGTACTCATTTTCTATGGGTTGGTGTATGCTGAGCGTTCACATAGTGTACAAAATGTTGACATGAACAGAGATTCTGAGCATGCATATCTGAATTCGTGTTTAAAAATAGAAGAAAAAAATCTCTTAATTCTGCACATGGAATGGCACTTGGCAGATTGGCGTTGATGTGGTACATCTTATTTGTTCAAATGCCTCTTTCAAATTGAGGCAAAAGTCAGCAACAATAGAAAATTTCACAGCTTGAGAAAATGGAACCCTGGAAGTGTTCTCTCAGCACTTACTCATCACAGCTTAAAATTCCTTTTCATTTATATTTTTTCAACTGTCTCCTGCTTTCCATCCACCTAATACAGTAATTTACACCATTGTTCCATTTCTTGCTCTCCTGGTCATCATGTTTACTCACACCCATTCTGTTTTGGCTAGTGGAATCATAAACCTCACATGTCAGAGACTGGATACAATTCCCAAGGTATTGCAGATTTGCACCCATTAGACTGGTCCATTTTGAACAATAGATTGTGTAACGTGTACAAAATTCAAATTACAATAGTCAAATGCAGTGTTGTTAATTGGAAAATGTGGGAACATAATAATCTTAGCTTTATTGAATATGTAAGAACTAGCACAAACATGTTTTTTCACTTCAGTGTGCTACTTTGTTGATATGTAATTTTGCCTCAACTATGATCTGTAGGTTCTCAGTTGAATTAATCACCCTGCTAGTTTATCAGGTGACTTGACTACGGCTTGGAGAAAGTGAGGATTTCATCAAAACTCTGCCAACACACGCTCATATCTCGTACATTTACATCCATTTGCTGGAGAAGGAAGATGTCACTGCCAAATCAAATGGTTAACTCTCTCCAAACGAACGGCGAAAGACACCATGTTAACAGCGTTTCACCCCAATTACCACCATCAAATTATTGCAAGTGGAAGGCTCTTATACTGAAAAGGTGAATGTTGTCAAAGAATACCACAATTCTGACGTCGGAAGCTAAAGGCTGGGTCATTCAGACACCCACTGGACATCCGAGGGGTCTGTGTAGAGGAGAAGAGAGGACTGGCCATACTGAATGAGTTAAAAACAAAGGCAACGAATGTAAACATTTGGATTTTTTTTAATTTTCTGTGGTTCACTTGTCACATTTTACAGATAACACAAATGTATGAAAATTTAACATAGACATAATATGTCATCACAGTATGGGGAATTAAGACTGATGTCAGGGTGCTGTCCCCCTTGCTACTTGCACCCCTGCATCTGAAAGACTAATATGACCCATGGTTGGTATGAAAAAAAGGAAAGGAAACAAATCCTAGGAGGATACGTATGCAACTTGAATGTAGGACTTGTGTTTCCTTCTGTATCTAGATGACATGTCAAATATACCCCCCAAAATTGACAAAACATTTTGAAATTGTTTAACAAATTGAAAAAAATGATTCAGTTTCACAACCTCTCATTACAATAAAATAATAATGAATAAATACAAATGAAATGGTAAAAATAAGGCAGTGAATATATATATCATTCAATCACTCGAGTTTTACAAGTACATGTACAATAGCCACACACTCATGCAGACTAATCGTATCGTTTTTCTGCAATTGGTAGATATGAAGAAAGTGTAACCAGTGCCTACTGGCAACTGACCGTCGATGATACCCTGAGGACACTTGACACTGGGACTGCAACTAAGTGGGGAGCTTGGAATGAGCCACGTGGGAGTGATGCCATTGCAGTTCAGATAATGGGGCAGCAAAAGTTTCAGTCAGTCTGAAGGTCAGTCTCAAAGTGTCCTGACTGATCAGTAAATGCTGCACCACATCTGCAAACTAAAAAGAAAAGGCTGATACCTGACTTTTGGGTAAACCCAACACATTGGGAAAACCTTGAGAGCCCGATCTCCCAATCGAGCCACATATTTTGCGACCTGGCTGAAGACATAATTGGACAAAAAGCAGAAACGCCAAAGAATCGATAGATAGAAAATGCAAAAAAAAACTTAGTCGTATGAAGTGCACAGGAACAGGAGTCGAGATGGCTGCCGGAAAAAGAGGGCGCTAGCCAGTGGGACAAAGGGGAGGTTACCTACTTCCGGGAGGTTATCGGCCGTAGTCATTTTCGTTTTCTCCGCATAGGCGGATAGTAGTTTGCACAGGACAGGAATGTCAGACCCCTGCCGGAGTCTGCACTAGTGGGTCACGGTAAGTATGTTATTTAAACGTAATTTTAGATATAAAATTTCCTATATAATTTAAAACATGATAAAGAAAAATCAACAGTTTTTGAAAAATAATAATAAAAAAGGTATAAAAGAAAAAAAATTTAAAATAAAAGGAAATGTGCACACTGTTGACTGACACCAGTGTGTAAATTCACACAAACACACACACACACAGGCACAATGACAGATACCCTATGTGTGGTTCACACACTTGAAGCAACTGTGTCAAGTGATGCAGCCAACTCAGCAGTTGAGTTCCACCATTGTTTTTCTGTCCATGAGCTGACTGAACACCTAAAGGTAATCGATTAAACTAAAGCAGTTCTATTCTGTGACACGTGCTGACTGAAGGGGGTGTGTAGACCCGTTCCAGTGGGGTGGAGAGCTTGACCATTCCTCGTTGTTTAAGGACACGGTGCTGGTAACGTACAAAGGGCGTAACATCGCTGATGCTGACAATCCATTGTGTGGAGTACTTCTTCAAAATCTGCAGCAAGAGAAAGACATGAAACATTAGCCGAGCCTTGCTTGTTGGAAGGTCCGTGTCAAGAGGCATCATAATTTGAGAAATAGTTTTCACAGACAAATATGTAAGAATAAATAATAAACATAAAAAGATGGGGACGGGTATTTCAAAAAGTGGTTCATAATACAAACGCTTCAGTTAACCCCCCCTCCACAGATCTGACAGAACTTTTGTTGTTTAACGTGGTTGGATTTTTATTGGGCAGTCCTGAAGTGATGGAAACTGCATATGTATTTCTCAAGTTAAATTAGCATTACAGTTTCTTCCTAACCAAGCTAATTCATTTCACTATAATTATCTTCTGACTTTTCACTCCTTGGCATCAGTTGGCTGAAAAGACATGGAGCTGACAGCCAACGAGAATTGCTGCAACAGACTCATTATAACCGATACCGAACAGATTTCCTTCTGTTTGACAAACTCCATGACTCCTAATGTGATACGTTTTTTCTTTTTTTGACAAAAAATCGATGTATTAGCTAGGCACACTATTTACATGCAAGAAACTGACATACGTCATCTTTCAGTCCTAGCTGAATAGCACGCCGGCTCTGTTTTTCGCCTGTAGGTGTATGATCAGGATCCCACTGCAGTCGCACTGTACAATCTGCCAGACCTTTGCTTTTCTGTAACTAAACACAAAATAGAAGATGACAGTAAAAACCATCAAGATTAAAACATGAAAGTGTCATGCAGTAATATGCTATGATATATTAAGAAACAAATTTTCACAACAGCTACTAAAACCAGGCACCTGCATGTGGTAGTAGACAAATAATGTTGCACTAAACTTAAGGTCCGTTAGATGAATGCCCCCAAAATCCACCACTTGTTTACTGACATTGTAGATTTTTTCTTATCTCCCAGTGTGTGTAGAGACGTGTTCAGCTTAGATATAGACATAAGAAATTGTTATCCATGTTACACATAAAAACAGTATGTGGATGCAAAGAAAAAGTATTTAAGAGACAAACATTCATTTTACACCAGACCATACATCATTACATGATAATGTTTTTTTTCAAAATGTAAACATTTTGCTAATGCTGGAATGCTGTCAGTTAATATGCTCAGCTTGCAACACAAGTGGTCATAGCAGGACACACACAAACTTTCCACAAAGTCTACGCTTGTTCATTTACCTTGCCAGTCAGAGCTTCAGCCAGAATCTGATTAAACCCATCCAGAGTAATCCTGACTGCCAGTACCCTCTCCTGATTACGCTTTGTCGCCCAGCCACAGCGATACATCATCCACAGAAAGTTGGTCTTGATCCATGACATCCGTGTGAAACTGAACCCTCCACCTCCAAACCTGATCACACACATCACAGAACATTGCAATAAATCTAAAATGCATTATCTGTATTTCACTCTTTTTGTCGTTTTGTTTTTTTCTTCTTCTTCTTCTTCTTTAAGAAAATGTGAATACAATATTCCCTATTATATTCAAATTATGGTTACTGAATTCTCTCAAATGCATGCATCTGAATTGTATTTTTTCTGAAAAAAGCACATCTTTCCTTCTTTCTGACATCTTAATGTCTTATTTGGAGTGATGGCCTAGTGGTAATGCGTCCGCCTTGGAAGCGAGAGAATCTGAGCGCGCTGGTTCGAATCACAGCTCAGCCGCCGATATTTTCTCCCCCTCCACTAGACCTTGAGTGGTGGTCTGGAATTAGTCATTCGGATGAGACGATAAACCGAGGTCCTGTGTGCAGCATGCATTTGGCGCACATAAAAGAACCCATGGCAACAAAAGGGTTGTTCCTGGCAAAATTCTGTAGAAAAATCCACTTCGATAGGAAAAACAAATAAAACTGCACGCAGGAAAAAATTTTTTTAAATGGGTGGTGCTGTTGTGTAGCGACACGCTCTCCCTGGGGAGAGCAGCCCGAATTTGACACAGAGAAAAACAAATATAAATATTTTAGCATCCTGCTCAGTAAATTAGTGCACCTACTGGTTACAGCATGGTTTGTGGGATGAAAAACGGACAAAGCATGATGGTGGCATGTTAGTTTAATGACTGAATCCAGTCCGCATAAAAAATGAATAAAATCTAAAGATAAATAATTCCTTGTTGATTAAGAAGAAAAAGGTTTCCTGTCAAACCTTTGATCCTTAACAGCAGCATCAGCGATGGCAGGACAGAACGCTTGATAAACGACGATGCTCTTGTCATCGTAACTGGCCAGAATGTGCTTCCCACTGACAGGCCACAGGTCTGTCGATTGCTTGGTGTACAGCTCCACACCTTGTGGCCATGCCCTCTGCACGAGGTCCTTCACTTCCACCACCCCTTCCTCTTCCCAGCTGGAGTCGTCATAATACTTGTACTCACTGGACCCAGAACAGTCGGACGCTGCAGTTGCCATGTTGTGTGTTGACTGCGTGTTTTGTGTGCTGCAACAAATGACCAACACCACTGTTATTTTGCAAAGAGACCGGGATGTGGCAGCTTAAAGAGTAAGAGTGCTGGACTTTAAGGTCCTGATGAACTCGAATGCAGTGAGCTCTGCAGTTCAAATCACTTTCAATTAATATACCATGCTTGCAAACTAATAGATGGAATTTTTAAAAATTGAAGCTTGGGGGAAGGGATGGGCTGAACATATTCAGTAATTTACATGAAATCAGATTACTGACACATGATATCAAAGCTAAGGCACACACGCATCATAGTATTTCTGTATATAACAACCTATAAATCATAGTACATCCTTCACATTAAACTGTCACTCAGGCACCCCCACCCCCACCCCCTACCCTTAACACACACACACACACACACACACACACCGGCACACACTGACGCAAGGGTTCTTTGTAACGTGAGTCCTATGTGTTGTTTGGCTGTGCATGATAGTTATCATTTTTTTTACTGTGTGTAGAGTTTAACGACCTATTGGCTGAGCCCTTAAGGTCATGTTATTTCGTTGGGGGTCGTTTCATTTCTTTACCTGTGTTTGGAGTTTAACAAACGGGTTTTTGTTTGTTTTTTAATCGACACTTATTATCAATGAGTTATCGGACTTTGAAAGGCGGAGATGGTGTACTGGCTGTTCTGTCATCTATTTATAAAATTGATTCTCTCATGAAATATATGAGATCTGCAAAAACGCAAACTACAATTACCTTTTTTCAAATATTGGCATTGATAGAATGCACATACTGAACGAAAAAATTCCGTTAATTTGAATCAGTTTTAAACATTAAATGGGAAGTAATTCTGTACCGGTCTTGCCAGCAGATAGTTCAGTCCCTTGTGCATGACCCCGCAGAAAGAACAGGCTCAGTCATCATGTTCGGAAGACAAGACAGCAAGGTTGAGACAGCAAGTTGCGAGAGTATTGAGAGGAAAGTTGAGGAAATGACTGACAGAACATCGACAGAAAACTACAGGGAAAATAAATAAATGAGAAAAGGGAACGATACCACACAGGCGAATGAAACGGTCCTTGGCTTCAGAAGAGTTACAACAGTTGTACATGTCACGCGGCGTCTTCCAGACATACATGTAATACAACGCATACCTACATCTATACATATACATACACCTGCACCATACCTCGAGCGAGAGAGAGAGAGAGAGCGAGAGAGAGACATTTTCACACACACACATTAATAATAATAATAATGTTAATTAAAATGATAATGATTGTAATGACAATAACAATGACAACAATACACAACAGTCCAGCAAATAACCAATCAAGGACTACCAGACATTGCTGATTGACACCAACATATCCAACGGATCGACCACACCGTGCGGAAATAGACACCATTACGAACCTGCACTCTTGCGGCAGATGAAAGGCAACAAGAATGTTGACTGACAAAGTTGGCTCTCTGTTTTAGTGAGTCTCCCGCTGGCAGAACATCCACCGGTTCTTCGCCTTCTTGAAATAACTTTGGACGACGCTGGTAACATGGAACAGGAACGGGCTTTTTGTCGGCAACGAGTGCGGATAAAACACCATTGCCGTGGCTTGTGCAATGTACGTGAGCTAAATTTAACTCACACACACTCACTCTCCAGCAGGGAAGTGACGAGAAGTCTATATGTTTATAAATAGTTAGCGGTTTCCCTGCACTGCTCTAAAAATAGGTGGATCCGACCAATGGTTTTATGCTTGAATAACGGAAATTTCCTTTTCGTAGAGTTGAGTTTTATGACCCATCGGCAAAAAGCCCTTAAGGTCAAGTTGTTCTGGACAGATGTCCGGCAGTAGTCGTTTTTCGGTGGTTAAAGATGTTCATTGTTGTGGTCCGTTGGGTATCGGAGGTGTAGCCGAAAGGGAATCGTTGGCCCGATGGGTGTCAGAGTTGTTCGATGCTGTAGTGAGCCGAGTATCGTTCTCGGCTGTAGACTGATGTTTTCTTGGTGGTAGTTTTAATGCATTGTGAGATGACGTTTTTCTCATTGTTGGTCAAATGTAGTCTCGGCTGTAGCCTTTCTTGTCGCAGCTGTTGTTTCGTGATTCTTGGTGACCAAGGCCGTCTTCAGGACCACCGGACAGCCACTCACTATGCCCCGTCGACGACCCACGTGCCCCAAGACCGTACGGCAGACCACCACCAACAAAGGGGGCACCAAAGCCACGAACCGCCATCAGTCTCAGTCTCAGTCTCAATCTGTGTGTGTGTGTGTGTGTGTGTGTGTGTGTGTGCGTGCGTGCGTGCGTGCGTACCCGGTGTGTGCGTGCGTGCGTGTGCCATGTGTCGCTTTACACACTGTGTGTCACTTACTTAAAAACACACAGTACAAAATGTAGGTGCGGTTGATACTGACATGGATTTGATATTGATTGAAAGATTGCACCATGTATTTGTTCAAATAATATATGCATCTGACATTTTAGATATGAACGTTTACATCAAGTGAGAGAATGTAAGAAAATGCTCGTCTCATGCAGTGTTGTGGAACTTTAGTTTTGTCTACTGACTGAGGAACGATCTCGAGTAACCAACTGAGATATGACTCCTGTCCGAGTCTGCTTTTGTCTGAATTTTCCAGTTTTCTCTCTCTCTCTCTCTCTCTCTCTCTCTCTCTCTCTCTCTCTCTCTCTCTCTCTCTCTCTCTCTCTCTCTCCTTTCGTCTGTTTGTTCTATTTCAACACTTCAGTCCACATCTCTTCCCGTTTTGTCTGTTTGTTCTATTTCAACACTTCAGTCCACATCAGTCTCTTCCCGTTTTGTCTGTTTGTTCTATTTCAACACTTCAGTTCACATCTCTTCCTTTTGTCTGTTTGTTCTATTTCAACACTTCAGTTCACATCTCTTCCTTTTGTCTGTTTGTTCTATTTCAGCACTTCAGTCCACATCTCTTCCTTTTGTCTGTTTGTTCTAGTGCAACACTTCAGTTCACATCTCTTCCTTTTGTCTGTTTGTTCTAGTGCAACACTTCAGTTCACATCTCTTCCCGTTTTGTCTGTTTGTTCTATTTCAACACTTCAGTTCACATCTCTTCCTTTTGTCTGTTTGTTCTATTTCAACACTTCAGTTCACATCTCTTCCCGTTTTGTCTGTTTGTTCTATTTCAACACTTCAGTCCATATCTCTTCCTTTTGTCTGTTTGTTCTATTTCAACACTTCAGTTCACATCTCTTCCTTTTGTCTGTTTGTTCTATTTCAACACTTCAGTTCACATCTCTTCCCGTTTTGCCTGTTTGTTCTATTTCAACACTTCAGTTCACATCTCTTCCCGTTTTGTCTGTTTGTTCTATTCAGTCACCACTTCAGTTCAGATCGGTCTCTTCCTTTTGTCTGTTTGTTCTATTTCAACACTTCAGTCCATATTTCTTCCCGTTTTGCCTGTTTGTTCTATTTCAACACTTCAGTTCACATCTCTTCCCGTTTTGTCTCGGTTTGTTCTATTTCAACACTTCAGTTCACATCTCTTCCCGTTTTGTCTGTTTGTTCTATTTCAACACTTCAGTTCACATCTCTTCCCGTTTTGCCTGTTTGTTCTACTATTTGAACACTTCAGTTCACATCTCTTCCCATTTTGTCTGTTTGTTCTACTATTTGAACACTTCAGTTCACATCTCTTCCTTTTGTCTGTTTGTTTTATTTCAACACTCCAGTCCACATCTCTTCCTTTTGTCTGTTTGTTCTATTTCAACACTTCAGTTCACATCTCTTCCTTTTGTCTGTTTGTTCTAGTGCAACACTTCAGTTCACATCTCTTCCTTTTGTCTGTTTGTTCTATTTCAACACTTCAGTTCACATCTCTTCCCGTTTTGTCTCGGTTTGTTCTATTTCAACACTTCAGTCCACATCTCTTTCCGTTTTGTCTGTTTGTTCTATTTCAACACTTCATTCCACATCTCTTCCCGTTTTGTCTGTTTGTTCTATTTCAACACTTCAGTTCACATCTCTTCCCGTTTTGTCTGTTTGTTCTATTTCAACACTTCAGTTCACATCTCTTCCTTTTGTCTGTTTGTTCTATTTCAACACTTCAGTTCACATCTCTTCCCGTTTTGTCTCGGTTTGTTCTATTTCAACACTTCAGTCCACATCTCTTTCCGTTTTGCCTGTTTGTTCTATTTCAACACTTCATTCCACATCTCTTCCCGTTTTGTCTGTTTGTTCTATTCAGTCACCACTTCAGTTCAGATCGGTCTCTTCCTTTTGTCTGTTTGTTCTATTTCAACACTTCAGTCCATATTTCTTCCCGGTTTTGTCTGTCTGTTCTATTTCAACACGTCAGTCCATATCTCTTGGAGTAAAACAGCCTGACCATCACAAAGAAAATATATTTGTCAGCAAACAACCCGCTGAATATCAGAAAGAAAATAATACGTTTGTCGTCAAGCAGCCTGAATATCACAAACAAAACCAAATTGTGGGGTGGTAATATAACAGCCTAGTTCAATGTATAACTTGTAGAAAACAAAGCATAACGAAACTGACGCGCTTAGTCAGGCCTTGAGTGCACTATATATATGCGTATGTATGTATTTGTCAGTGTACCTATCAGAGTGGATTTCTTCTACATAATTTTGCCGTGGGTTCTTTTCCAGCCGGTGTGCCAAGTGCGTGCTACACACGCCGGGGACCTCGGTTTATCTTCTCATCTGATTTTTTACTAGACACTCAATTTGATCAGTTTCCGGTCAGAGAAGGGCGACTGAGAGTGCCGGTAATATCACTTCAGTTATGTACGAAAATCAACGTTAAAACAGGTCCCTGAATGTGGGATGCTAATTTTGGGTTTCACTGACAATATAGGACAACTAAAAACCTGACGCCCACCACCCATCTGAGTTATAATAAAATATATATATATATATATATATATATATATATATATATATATATATATATATGTGCATGTAACATGTGTGTCTTTGCCAGTGAAGCAGATGTCAACATCATCTCCTGTGTGTCACACTCACACAAAGGATACTAACGTATCCACAGGCATGAGATAACTCATCATTGCATTTATGATGATAAATGATCATGATATTAATAAGAATGATAATAAGGATGATAATGATAATGTGCAACAACAAAAAGTAGAAATGATCCGTCAGTCTCAGTCCTCTCACCCTCTTTCTCTCTCTCCATCTCTCTCATCATTCATGCTCCGCAATGATTGGACGGAGATTAGCGAAATTGTCAAGGTCAAGGTATTCGTATTTGGGGGTCGTTTGGGTCGTTGTTCACGTGTGGGACAACTCCGCCAGTCTGCTTATCATATAATCAGTGAGACCAAACCACCAAGCTCTCCGCCGAACTCTGCTCAAGGGAAGGGGGGTAACTTTCAATGCGCTCCAGTTTCTGTCGTCTGGTCTGATCGGCTGTGTGGGAGCTGAATCGAAGGTTTGTGGATTTAAACATTTCAGCATTTTGTAAAAAGTGAACTTTTTGGTTGTAAAGTTGTTGTTTTTTGACAGCTTGAAACGCGTTGCTGTTTTTGTATTGTGTAGACATAGGTTTGATATTCATTTCGGCCAAGCAATTCATTCAGAGTACATCATGTAGTTGAACTACAGATTACCCAGGGCATGATCGCAAAGCACACAGTATATTGATATGTCAGCCCACGTATCCACACACACACACACACACACACACACACGTTAGTATCCTTTGTGTGAGTGTGACACACAGGAGATGATGTTGACATCTGCTTCACTGGCAAAGACACACATGTTACATGCACATATATATATATATTTTATTGTTGTTGCCAATTTTCTTTTGATGATGATGTACAACAAACAGGCTCATAAAAAAAAATTTAAAAAAATTGACGTAGTTTTGAAACAAGTATTGAATATTTGTGTTTGATGTTTCGGTTTTAATTAATGCAATAACATTTCGAATGTTCCATGTTAATTGTTATTATCATCCTCAATGCTTATATTTTTTTTAATTCAATATGGATTATCAGGAGGTTGAATAAATACATACATTACATGTGTGTATTAATGTGCCCTGACCATCACGATGATATTGATGATAGTGATGATGATACTAATAGTATAAAAAAAAAAAAGATTATTGATAATTGTGATGATTGTGATGATAAATGATCATGATATTAATAAGAATGATAATAAGAATGATAATGATAATGTGCAGTTTTATTTTATCGCACTTTTATAATGTTCCACCACCCTCATGACAATAATAATGTGCAGTTTTTTTGTTTGTTTGTTTAGTGTGTTTTTTTGTGTGTGTATTTTGTATTTCTTTTTATCACAACAGATTTCTCTGTGTGAAATTTGGGCTGCTCTCCCCAGGCAGAGCGCGTCGCAACACTACAGCGCCACCCTTTTTTTGTATTTTTTCCTGTGTGCAGTTTTATTTGTTTTTCCTATTGAAGTGGGTTTTCTACAGAATTTTGCCAGGAACAACCCTTTTGTTGCCGTGGGTTCTTTTACGTGCGCTAAGTGCATGCTGCACACAGGACCTCAGTTTATCATCTCATCTGAATGACTAGCGTCCAGACTACCACTCAAGGCCTAGTGGAGGGGGAGAAAATATCGGTGCCTGAGTCGTGATTCGAACCAGCGCGCTCAGATTCTCTCGCTTCCTGGGCGGACGCGTTACCTCTAGGCCATCACTCCACTTATATAGCACTTAACCTGCAGCTCCAGGCTCATTCAACAATACATGTGATATGAATAAGAAATAGGAAAGGAATATGATAAGAAATGAAATAAGAAGATGCAAACTTCCAACCCCCAGAAACTATACTGTGCTTAATGATAATATTACAAATTTTCTGTCCAGTCATGTACAGCTTATAATGGACCTTGATATCTTTTGATTGCTGAACATATGCTGTGTTCATCACATACAATTAAATGGAAAGTAATTACAACTGTTTTTTGTAATTTGTGATTGTTGGCTAGTTTTTGATATTCAATTATGATGCAAGACATATAATATATTTTTCCAGACTTCTAAATTGTATTCTATTTTACTATATGTTATTTGGTACTGAATCTTTTTCAGTTACATTTTAGAATACTGTGGATGACCTTACTTCTCTTGTAGCAAAGCTAAAGATACTGTTTTTGTTTTTTTTGGGTTTTTTTTTCTAATTGTACTTTAGATGAAATGAAATATCTTGTGGGAAATTTGTTTTCATTTCATTAATCTCTCTCTCTCTCTCTCTCTCTCTCTCTCTCTCTCTCTGTATATATATATATATATATATATATATATATATATATATATATATATATATATATATATATATATATATACATATATATATATATATATATATAATATATATATATATATATATATATATATATATATATATATATATATATATAAATAGACAGATGCACATACACACCAACTCATACAGACATACACACACACACACACCCATACAGACACACACACACCCATACAGACACACACACACACACACACACACACACACACACACACACACACACACACACACACATGGACACATATTCTTATTCACACACACACACACACTCACACACATGACAAACACAGACACACAGACAGACAGACAGACACACTCACACACATGACAAACACAGACACACAGACACACACACACACACACACGCACACGCGCACGCGCATATACACGCACACACACGCACGCACACACACGCACGCTGCATTACCCCAAGAATGAAAGGGAGAGGCAGAATGTCTCTCCTTTCCAAACTGAGCTCTTGCAAGCATTGCCACGGCGACCAATTACCAGAGATATATTGATTTCCCATTTGCACTCATGTCACACATTCACTGCGGGTATTGCTATGTTTATGGAGTCTTCCAGCTTGTTATCTAAGTCAAACAACGGGTCATGTTTGTCACCCTCACCAGTTAATTATAATCTGCTGAGTGCTGTCCAGTTTGCCTGCTGTTTGCCTTTTTTTCTTCCTTTTTTTTATTTTTTTTTTTTTACATTTCATTTTATTATTTTATCTGTTTGCTTACTTATTTCTAATTTATCTTATGTTAATTTTATATGTTTACTTATTCAATCTAATTTATTATTCATTGATTTGATGACTTATCTATCTGTTTTTGTATCTTTTTTTTTTCTCAAGGCCTGACTTTGCGCGTTGGGTTATACTGCTCAGGCATCTGCTCAGCTGGTGTGGTATAGCGTGTATGGATTTGTCCGAACACTGTGATGCCTCCTTGAGTAACTGAACTGAACTGGTCTGAACTGCCAATGAATTACAGGGTTTGGAGTAAAGGTTGAAAGAAAGGTTGTAAAGAAAAGATATAACACCAAACCATGTCAATAAACACTTGTCAACCTCCTTTCCTGATAATTCCTCCTCTGACCTGTTGGAAGTGGAACAGACAAACAATAAGCCACAGGCGCCAGAAAAACAACAACACTAAATGGAAAGAAAATCAATCCCCTGCCAAACAGTGGGATTGTAGAAGCAAATTTCACACAGAGAAATTTGTTGTGTCAAAACGACATGCAAAATAGTACAATACTACAAAAGCAAACTTGTTTTTTGGTGTTTTTTGGTGTGTTTTTTATTAACAGCACATGCTGCAGTGTCACATGTGTGATTCATATGTGCACAGGTCTTTCCGAGTTCTGTGGCAGCTATATTTAGACAGAGGTGGTGACAAGCCAAAACAGCCTTTGCTTCCTTCAAACACTGGAGTTGCCCAGTGTATTATACTTGGCCTCCAAATGAATATGTGTGTGTGTGTGTGTGTGTGTGTGTGTGTGCGTGTGTGAGTTGTGTGTGTGTGTGTGTGTGTGTGTGTGTAATCATATCAATATTACATTACTGTTTAAAGAAAAAACAAAACAAACATTATCTTTCAAAACAAGGAATTAAGCTTTTAGCTGCTGTTTGTCTGCAATGCTTTCATACTTGGGAGGCCAGTTCAGTTCTGGATGTTAATAATAATGGATACTTATATAGCACACTATCCAGAAATCTGCTCTAGGTGCTTTACAAAAACGCTTTTGTTAACATAAAACATATCTATGTTACATACACACACCAAAATGTGACTACACACACACACACACACACACACACACACACACACACACACACACACACACACACACACACACACTGCATACATACATTTTAACATACATGTGTATCTAACAGCTACCCTAACACATACGCACACATAGGCAGGCACAAAGTTACATAAACACACGCACACACAATACACATTCATATACATGCATGTAGTTATGTACACATACATATGTATACACACATAGTCAAGCACAGCTAACGAAAAGGAAGTGGACCTGCCACAATTGAACTTATTGCTGAGGGAAAAGGTGAGTTGTGGGGAAAGAAATGCTTTCATTCTTGACATGTCAGTTCACTTCTGGATCATGATAGTGTGGGAGGAAAAGAAGTACAGCTAAACATCCAAATAACTGTTCCATTGTGAAAAAAAAAAGAAAAAATCACACAAACATGAAAAAAATGGGGACAGGGAGGGGGGGAGGAAGAGGAAAGAGGAGGAAGAACAGAGAAAAGAACAATAAGGGGTAGGGTGGTGAGGGCGGTGGGGGAGAGGAAGTTGGATGAGGATACGAAACCTGTCAAAGACAGCATCTGAGGGCCATTTTGAACTCTGTCTCTGAGGGAGAGAGCCAGCTGATATGCCTGACATGTACTGAGGGAGAGAGCCAGTTGATATGCCTGACATGTACTGAAGGAGAGAGCCAGTTGATATGCCTGACATGTACTGAGGGAGAGAGCCAGCTGATATGCCTGACATGTACTGTAGCCCTGCAGAGCCTTGACAAGCTTCATCAACAGAAGCGAATCCTCCCTCAACAGCAGGAGATCCTAGGAGACCACACAATCAGCCTCAATCCAGTAGTGTTTGATTGTCAATCACAGTGGGAGAAAAATCTCAACTGAATGACTTTCCAAAGCTGCCTGTTTGTGACATGTCTTTAACATTCTTTTCCTGTAATAATATTTTATGTCATGTAATTGCCACTGGCAGTATCAGAGTATGTGGAAAAAAACACACCATATCTTGGACACAGGTGTGCACAATCTGTGTTTATACAAACCTCAGTTCACTGCTGCACAAGCTGTGTTAATACAAAACCTCAGTTCACTGCTGCACAAGCTGTGTTTATACAAAACCTCAGTTCACTGCTGCACAAGCTGTGCTTATACAAAACCTCAGTTCACTGCTGCACAAGCTGTGTTTATACAAAACCTCAGTTCACTGCTGGACAAGTTGACAGTGTGCATTTGTGCCTCTGTGTGTGTGTGTGTGTGTGTTGTCGTCGTCGTCGTTGTCGTCTTTTTTTTCCTTTTTTTTCTGATAATGGTATTTTATGCTATATAACTTGCCACTGACAGCATGTGGAACAAACCAAGAGCATTCTGTGAATAGATAGGACTGGGCTGTGCAGAAGTTGGATGTATCTCAAGCCTCAGTTTGCTGGCGCATGGGTTGACAGTTTTGGGAGGTTGGTTAAAAAACTATGTCAGCTAGCAGTGATTTTATGTATAGTGGAGCAAACTGCCCTGTGGTAATGGGCCTGACTAGCTAGCAGTGATTTATGTATAGTGGAGCAAACTGCCCTGTGGTAATGGGCCTGACTAGCTAGCAGTGATTTATGTATAGTGGAGCAAACTGCCCTGTGGTAATGGGCCTGACTAGCAAGCAGTGATTTATGTATAGTGGAGCAAATTACCCAGCATTTTTGTTGTTCTCATTGGAGAGTATACCCATGTTGGACTCGGATTATTTTCATGGAGTAGTGCCAGCAATCCACGATTTACCTTGTGTTACACACACACACACACACACACACACACACACACGGACACACATGTATATGATATATATACATATATATATGCAGAGAGACAGAGATACATACACAATGACACATGCTATCTATATATCTATATATATATCGAGAGAGAGAGAGAGAACTCAAAACTCAAAACGTTTTTATTCAAGGATTACAATTTTAGGCATAGCCTATTATTCCAGTCTGTACTTGATAATCTATATCGATTACAAGCAGCTTGAGAGAGAGAGAGAGAGAGAGAGAGAGAGAGAGAGAGAGAGAGCAAAATTGATTTTTCAATCTTTCTCGTTTCTCTGTCACACACACACACACACACACACACACACATACACACACACACACACACACACACACACACGCATGCACGCACACACACACACACACACACACACACACACACACACGCATGCACGCACACACACACACACACACAGACACGCACAAGCGCATGTGTGCGCGCGCGCACACACACACAAATATGTTGTGCTTTTTGTTACAGGTTGATAGAGAAGATTCAGGCAATCAGGGCGGCACAAGAAAAGCAACATGTCTAAGACAGGGGATGTGAGTGCGTGTAACATGAATAGATATTTTTTTTGTGTGTGTGATTTGATGTCTGTTTTGATCTTTTTAGTTTTTATTTTATTTTATTTTTTCATTTATTGAGACGTCGTGCTGCAGCGCATAATCTTGAAGCTCAATGCGCTTTGCAATAGCACTAAAAGCATTCAAACACTCCCACACAAGCATACACATATCATTTTAAAAATTGAGTAAGAAAATACATGAAATGATGCCATAAGGGTAGACACGGTAGTCTACAAATGACCCATAGGGTAATTTTTCATGATTTTCAATTCTTGGCATATTTCGCTCCAAAGACATGTTTTCTTCATTCCCTAAAAATATCAAACACCAAAAATATCGTAAAGTGGTCGTAAAAAGCCTTTGAAATATGTGTGTCGTTTGATAGTTTCGCTATTCTGACGCTAAAACGCTCAAAATGGGCCATGTTTGGACCTTGACAACGCATCGAAACCAACAGCGTACAGGGTAATCTAATACATGAAATGAAAGAGCAAACATCCCGGAATCTAACGAAGATTCTGCCGATCTTTCACGGAAATTACCAAAAGAGAATTTCCCGCTCTTGTGACGACACTAAGTTTACTATTGTTTCCATATATGGGCTTGCGTACTACGTTCATTCATGAACAGCTCCGCTCGAAGTGTGCCGACCAACCAGAGCGCTCGAGTCAAGCTTATATCATCCCACAACGCTTTGCGACGGCCACTTCCGAGTGTAAACAACGCGACGCTGTCAGTTATTTTGCGACTCGTGATTTTTGCTAAATGCCTCGAAAATCCAAACGTCAAAGGCAATGTTCGAGTGCGTCAATGTCCAGATGGAGGAGAGAGGACGAATCAGAGGAGGATGTCAGTAACCTTTCTTTTGTCCACCACTTAGGCAACATTCAGATTACAGGTCAGGATGTCAGTAACCTTTCTTTTGTCCACCACTGAGACAACATTCAGATTACAGGTCAGGATGTCAGTAACTTTTCTTCTGTCATTCACTCAGACAACATTCAGATTACAGGTCAGGATGTCAGTAACTTTTCTTCTGTCATTCACTCAGACAACATTAAGATTATAGGTCAGGATGTTTATATGTGACGGATCATTTAACTTTTATTAAGAAGAGAAAAAAGAAATGATGCCTTTAAGCAAATCAAATGATACGTCACATATAAACAGTTAAAACAAAAAAAATCATGATAGCAACAACAATAACAAAAATGTTGGCAATCTAACACACACACACACACACACACACACACACACACCAACCAACAAGCACACACACCACAGGAATACTCCAATGGAGGGGGGGCACAGGGGGAGTGTAGAGGGTGGGAGGAGACAAAGGTCTATGCTTCGTCACATTGAAAGGCAAATTCCCTCTGTGCCCAACCGCCGTCCCAGCTCTCTCTGTCATGCACAAGGCTTCTTTTAAACGCATAAACATGCTCCCAGACACCGTGAGCAGTAGCCATGGTAATAATTACGTTAACATGCTGCTGCTGAATTTCAGGGCTCCAAGTTGTGGGGGGGACGCTTCACAGGCGCAACAGACCCAGTGATGGAAGCTTTCAACGCCTCCATAGGATACGACAAGCGTATGTGGAAAGCCGACATTGAGGTAACTGACCACTAGTAATAATAATGAATAGAATGATAACGATACTACTACTACTGACAATAATGATAAGAATGATAATGATACTACTACTTCTGTGTCAGTGATATGAATGATACTACAACTGACAATAATGATAATAATAATGATACTACTACTACTACTGACATTGATAAGAATGATAATGATACTACTACTGACAATAATGATAATAATAATGATACTACTACTACTGACAATAATGATAAGAATGATAATGATACTACTACTACTGACAATGATAAGAATGGTAATGATACTGCTACTACTGACAATAATGATAAGAATGATACTACTACTACTACTACTGCTGACAATAATGATAATGATACTACTACTACTGACAGTAATGATAAGAATGATAATGATACTACTACTACTACTACTGACAATAATGATAAGAATGATAATACTACTACTACTACTGACAATAATGATAAGAATGATAATGATACTACTACTACTGACAATGATAAGAATGATACTACTACTACTACTGACAATAATGATAATGATACTACTAATACTGACAATGATAATGATACTACTACTGACAGCAATGATAACAATGGCAATGATAATGATTCTACTACTACTGACAATGATGATGATAATGATACTGCTACTACTGACAATAATGATAAGAATGATAATGATACTGCTACTACTGACAATAATGATTATAATGATAATGATACTACTACTGACAATAATGATAAGAATGGTAATGGTAATGATACTACTACTACTGACAGTGATGATAATAATGATAATGATACTACTACTGACAATAATGATAAGAATGATAATGATACTACTACTACTCCTGACAATAATGATAAGAATGGTAATGAAAATGATACTACTACTAACAATGATACTGCTGTTAATGATACTAATAATGCTAATGGTAATGATAGTAATAATAATGGATATTTATATAGCACTGTATCCAGAAAATTGCTGTGGATGCTTTGCGCACATTGCATTAGTGTTACACTTATGCACACCAAAAATGCTCCATGCAGACTGTACATATATGGATAGACATGCATACACTATAGATATATTCTGACAAACATGTATTTACATAGAACACACACACACACACACACACACACACACACACACACACACACACACACACATTACATACACTTTTTTTATGCTGTCATCATCTTATTGGCATCATGATATATAATATATACAAATTATATTTTGTCATATGTTTATTTATAATGAAATTAAAATGAAAAAAAAAAATTACAGGCTATATACATATTATATTTTGTCATATGTTTATTTATGATCAAATTAAAATGAAATATAATATTACAGGCTAGTGAGGCTACGGATGGAAATAATTAAGAGTTGACAAATATTGCAGGGCAGCCAAGCCTACATCAAAGCCATAGAAAAGGTGGGCATCGTTACGGCGAAGGAGAGAGACAGCATCTTGAAAGGTCTGGAGCAGGTAATTATTCACCTTGTTACTGCTCATCAAGCTGCTTATTTATTGCCTTGTTTGTGTGTGTGTGTGTGTAAACAGAGAGAGGTTTTTATTTTTAATTTTTTTTTATTTTATTTTTTTGCAATCCAGGTTGAGATGTTTTATTCAGTTTATGTTGCATAGTATTCACTGCCAGTTGCAGATATTGGCATTTCCCGAGAAGCTGCACATACCTATTGCACCAAACATGCCTGGAAGATAAAGACCGGTGACTTAAAAACCAGACAACCTATTTTGGAGAGAGACCTGTAGAAACTGAAGGTCCTGAAATGACACAGTGTGATGCAAACTGATGTTTTCTATGTACAGAAGAAGCAGCACACAAGGTAGCAATCAGGCATAAATAAATTTAAAAAAAGAAAAAAAAGTTTTTCATGTTTCACCCTACCCAGAATGCATCTTTTTTTTTTAATTATCTGTATTTCTTATACGATGAATGTCATATAATCCTTCATTCTCCTTTTCTTTTTCATCTTGACAAATAAAAAGGAATTATAAAAAAAAAAAGTAGTGGTTGGCATTTTGCCCTGAACAGAGAACAGATGCCTGGGGCATGAAAAACAAGGTATGGTGATTGATGTCAATTGAATAATGTCAACAAAATCTTTTAGAGTTAAAAGATTAAAGGTCCTGTAAACTTTTACAGCCATTGAGGCAGTGATTTTGATTTTCATACCCACCATGTCTAGGGCTCGGCATAGGAAAGCCGGAGCTCAGTCCTCTCCTTCCGTTGTTTTATAACTTCCCTCAGTGGAAGTCAGGTACCCATTCACACCCTTAGTTGTTGTGGGTTGTTTGTTTTTTTTAACCCCTTGGCTGCCTATATGAAGAGATAACTCATCATTGCAAGCATGTACGCTTCGCTGCCACAATGACGAGGTAACTAGTCATCGAAATATTCTGACTTTTCCCTGGTTTGCATTCAGTTCATTGACAAAAATACTGGTAGCTTTAGCTCGGGGAATCTTTCTAGATCTGTTCATAGCTGGAAACACAATCTACATCATGAGGCAGTCCTTTATTTGAACGTTTTGGTTGGGTTACTGTCACGGTGTTTGCCTGGCTCCTTTCCTCACTCGCTCAACAAAATGTCAGACTGACGCCATGCTTAAGACATGCAATCGTGGCAAACTAAATCAACCAAGATTGCTTTCTTTAGCTGATGCTCAGAAAGAATTGAATTGTAAATTCGATGGAGAAGACAGTGATGAACATTTATTGGACGATTTGATAGAAAATAAAGGGAGCAATCAGGAGAGTGGGCAAGATACGGCTATCAGTGAGTGATGCTGGATGTACAGCTGTAGCAGAGGACAGAAAGTGACCAAATTATTAGCAGGACACAGTGTGAGTGATTTTCTTGGCATTCAGCCAATGTGGTCTGATGAGAACTTG
The DNA here is from genome assembly GCF_041734735.1 of Babylonia areolata. NCBI lineage: Eukaryota > Metazoa > Mollusca > Gastropoda > Neogastropoda > Buccinidae > Babylonia > Babylonia areolata. Next base: position 35,457,617 of record NC_134887.1, on the reverse strand, counting down.
ATAAGTGACCGTGTGAGAGGGGTGAAGAGGAGGGGGGTGGAGACTGAGGGGGCATGGTCTCACATCCATATTATCACTTGGAGAAGTCACAATGCATTGTGTATCTATCTCTTTTTATTAATTTTTTTATTGTGGTTGTTCTTGTATGATTTTGTGTGTGCAGATATCCATTAGTCCAGAAAATATGATATTTTAGCGCAAATTACCTGACTAATGTTTGTAATGAACAAGCTGAAAACATGACAAAAAACATAACACTAATTTCGAAACAACAGCATGTCACTAAAGATATATAAAATGGGAAAACATCATGTGCTTTGTATTTTTTTTTTTTTTAATTCATTTTCCCTTCAAAAAATATATACTTTTATGGGTCTTTCTCCAATAACAAAGAGCACAGAATTTTTTAAAAAAGATGTATACCCGTTTTTTTTAAAAAAACTCTGGCAAATGGTTTTCACTTAAATCTTATTTTCCTGGCAGCAAAAGGGTTAATATAAAAAATATAAAAAGAAGAAGAAGAAGAAAAAACAGCAGAAGGCAAGGATTTGGCCAGACCTTCCGATGTGGAACACTAGAGAGAGCGTATATGAATTCCCTGCACTGATGGCTCTGAAAATCTATCAGATCTTTATCCTTAACATTCAACAGTGACTTTTTTTTTTTATTATTGTTATTTATTCAATGGGAAATCATTTACAGCTTAGTCTTTTGTAAAGGACTATGACTCTCAAACTAGGAGGCAAAATTGCACTGGCTTTTAGTGCTGCAGCCTTGTGGACTAATTAGGCCTTTGGGAGCCATCCCTACGCCGACTGTCCTAAAACCCTCTTGGCCGAGAGAGTGGGGATGTTACTTGGTCAAGACACTCTCCACTGTAATCAAATTCTATCCCAAATAGTCAGAACAGCAGTTGCTTCCTCTGCTGTTCTGATGGTCATAGTCGGACACGACTGACTATCTTATGAATTTATGTATTTATTTTATTACATTTTCGGTTGTTTTTTTTTCTCCCGACAGGTGAAAGCGGAATGGAAGAACGGCAGTTTTGAGCTGAAAGCCGGGGACGAGGACATTCACACGGCCAATGAGCGCAGACTGAAAGTGAGGCTCTGGCTGCTTTCTGTTTAGAGGATCAGAGTTATCAGCATCAGTATCAGTATTAGTATCAGTAGTTCAAGGAGGCGTCACTGCGTTCAGACAAATCCATATACGCTACACCACATCTGCCAAGCAGATGCCTGACCGGCACGTAACCCAACAGAATTAAGTTAAACGAATTTGCTGGGACTGTTTTCTCTTTCATCCTGGTTATCATCAAAGCGCAGACACAGAGACACAGACCCTCACACACACACGCACACACACGTACGCATGTACGCACATGCACATCCACACCCACACCTACACCCACACTCACACACCCACACTCACACCCACACATGCCCCTACACACACACACATCCACACTCACAAACATACACACACTCACACACATACATACACACACACACACACACACACATGCACACACACACACACACACACACACATGCACACACACACACACACACACACACACACTGATAGTGAAAAGATGCTAAACTAAAGAACAAGCGCACACACACACACACACTCACACTCACACACACACACACACTTACACCCACACACACACATCCACATCCACACTCACACTCACACACACACACACACCCACACATCCACACCCCCTACAAACACACACATCCACACACACACACACACACACACCCCGCCCACCCCCACTCACAGACACCACACACACACACACACACCCCTCCCCCACACCCACACCCACACATGCCCCTACACACACACCCACCCACACATACACACACACACACACACACACATCCACAGATGGCTGTTTGAAGCAAATCATAACTAATTGTTTGCTTTGTTAACATATCTTGTTTACTGGTGTACAAATGGGGAGTTATTCCTGTAGCTTGATAACACAATAGCTGTAAAAGATATGATGTGAAAAGACTATTGATAACAGCATTAATGATATTGATAATAATAGAATAAAAACAGTGATAATACTAATGCAGATTGATGCTCGCACCTCCTCCAAAGCAGAGAGCTTGTGGTGGTCACAACAACAAAAAAGTTATGGATTTTGTATTTGTATTTCTTTTTGTCACAACAGATTTCTCTGTGTGAAATTCGGGCTGCTCTCCCCAGGGAGAGCGCGTCGCTATACTACAGCGCCACCCATTTTTTTTTGGTATTTTTTCATGCTTGCAGTTTTATTTGTTTTTCCTATCGAAGTGGATTTTTCTACAGAATTTTGCCAGGAACAACCTTTTTGTTGCCATGGGTTCTTTTACGTGCGCTAAGTGCATGCTGCACACGGGACCTCGGTTTATCGTCTTATCCGAATGACTAGCGTCCAGATCACCACTCAAGGTCTAGTGGATGGGGAGAAAATATCGGTGGCTGAGCCGTGATTCGAACCAGCGCGCTCAGATTCTCTCTCGCTTCCTAGGCGGACACGTTACCTCTAGGCCATCACTCCACACCCCCTACAAACACACACATCCACACATACATGCATCAGTTACACCATACACAAACAAGCATGTGCACTCACAAACACACGAACAAAGACACCTGGACACGGACATACATAAGCAGCAGAAGTTCCAAGAAGCACGCTGGTCAATAAAGTGGAAGGCAGAATGGAACAGGTGTGTTGGAAGAGGTGTGTTTTTTGGAGGGAGACTTTTTAAACTGAAGTGGTGAATCCAGGTGTTAGACAGAGAAGGCAGTAAGTAAGAAGGGGGAGAGTTTTTAAACTGAAGTGGTGAATCCAGGTGTTAGACAGAGAAGGCAGTAAGTAAGAAGGGGGAGAGTTTTTAAACTGAAGTGGTGAATCCAGGTGTTAGACAGAGAAGGCAGTAAGTAAGAAGGGGGAGACTTTTTAAACTGAAGTGGTGAATCCAGGTGTTAGAGAAGGCAGTTAGTAAGAAGGGGGAGAGTTTTTAAATTAAGTGGTGAATCCAGGTGTTAGACAGAGAAGGCAGTAAATAAGAAGGGGGAGACTTTTTAAACTGAAGCGGTGATTCCAGGTGTTAGACAGAGAAGGCAGTAAGTAAGAAGGGGGAGAGTTTTTAAATTAAGTGGTGAATCCAGGTGTTGGACAGAGAAGGCAGTAAGTAAGAAGGGGGAGAGTTTTTAAATTAAGTGGTGAATCCAGGTGTTGAACAGAGAAGGCAGTAAGTAAGAAGGGGGAGAGTTTTTAAATTAAGTGGTGAATCCAGGTGTTGGACAGAGAAGGTGGTGAGAAGGAGGAGAGTTTTTAAACTGAAGTGGTGAATCCAGGTGTTAGACAGAGAAGGCAGTAAGAAGGGGGAGAGTTTTTAACTCACTCAGTACAGCCAGTCATCTCTTCTCCTCTACACAGACCCCTCGGATGTCCAGTGGGTGTCTGAATGACCCAACCTTTCGCTTTCGTCGTCAGAATTGTGGTATTCTTTGTCAACATTCACGTCTTCAGTATGAGAGCCTTCCGCTTGCAATATTTTGATGATGGTAATTGGGGTGAAACGCTGTTAACGTCGTCTCTTTCGCCGTTCGTATGGAAAGAGTTAAACTGAAGTGGTAAATCCAGGTGTTAGACAGAGAAGGCAGTAAGTAAGAAGGGGGAGACTTTTTAAACTGAAGTGGTGAATCCAGGTGTTGGACAGAGAAGGGCAGTTTGTTCCGTTATAAGTGAGAATGGAATACAGGAACGGGGAAACTGGAACATGTCTTACTGCATTTTGATGATGTGTTCTCTTTGGGAAGAACGTTGATGACAGGGAACCTCGTTACAATTCAAAATGATGAGAAAAAGTCATTAAGTGCTTTCCAGTGGAATTTAGATTTGTTCTCTTTGGGAAGAACGTTGACGACAGAAAACCTCATTACAATTTAAAATGATGAGAAAAAGTCATTAAGTGCTTTCCAATGGAATTTAGATGTGTTCTCTTTGGGAAGAACGTTGACGACAGGAAACCTCGTTCCAATTCAAAATGATGAGAAAAAGTCATTAAGTGCTTTTCAGTGGAATTTATTTGTGTTATCTTTGATAAGAACGTTGATGACAGGAAACCTAGTTACAATTCAAAATGATGAGAAAAAGTCATTGAGTACTTTCCAGTGGAATTTAATGAGACATGTTAAAAAAAACTTTCTTTTTTTTTCAAATTTAAAGAAGCATATCATTCAATTTCATTGATGTATTGGCTGTCCATCAAGTAATCCATGTACATTTTCTTGCTCATCTTAGTGTTCAGTGTATAGTGATCGTATGTCTCAGTTTTGAATTGACATACTGTATTTGTTTTGTGTGCATGCATGTTGTGTCCCTTGCACAAAGTGCATTTCACACAAAGAAAAGCATGGTAGCGATGATGAAGACCTATATAGTGCTGACATTTGAAATGGATATCATAATTGTTTTAACCCCGTATTTCCAATTTCCGCACATTAACTTGCACATGCCATTGCGTAAGCCTGACTTAAAACATTTAGACACATACTTGTGTGTATTATACCCTTCATTACTGATGCCATAAGCCTCAACCCTTCTTGTAGTATTTCTCATTCTGAAATAATGTTTCCGAAAATACATATTACTTTGGAACATCTCTCTTTTATTCAGTTGCATGACTAATCAAATTCCGTGTTTGCATATTGACCTTTTAGTCATGTTTATATGTGCGTCAGACTCGACTGCGGGAGTGAGAGACTGTGTGATGTGAATGATGAGGCTTTGGACGCACATGTAATTTCCAGTCAGATGATGATGACGATGATATGGATACTTACATTGGTAAGAAAGCAAGCTGCAAGCGCTTTACAAACACCAAGTCATTTCCACAGCAGGCTGCCTGCTTTGGTAGAACTGACTGAGAGCTGCCTTAGGGTGCTCAGCATTCGTTTCGTGTGGGCAGCCGTACTCCATTTTCAGAGGTGTGAATGCTGGATAATTATGTTAGTGTTTCCCACCACCCACTGAAAGCTGACATGGATTACATGTGTGTTTGATCTTTTGTATGCATATGCACATGAAGGGGATTCATGCACTGGCAGGTCTGCACATATGTTCACCTGGGAGATCGGCAAAATCCCCACCCTTAGCGCACCAGGTGTGCCAGCGATTGAATCAGGAATCTTGTTCCAGAATCTGGTGCTCTTACCATTCACCCACCGCACATATCAGGTCAAAAAAAGTGTAGTGTAGTGTGCAGTGTGGTGTGCAGTGTAGTGTGTAGTGTAGTGCAGTGTAGTGTAGTGTTGTTTAGTTTATTATATCGTACTGTATTACATTCTACTGCTTTCTACTGCAATATACTGCTTTGTGTTGAAATGCATTGAATTGAATTGTATTAAATTGTATTGTATAATGTCAGCCATGTCAGCCATGAGCGTGCCTGCATCAGACGTGGACAACGCCCTTCCTAGATCTTCGTCAGCGAAGCCAGGCCATGATGATGAATGTGGAATTATATTGAATGCATTGCACTGGAATGTATTGACTTGAATTTCATTGTATCACATTGTAATGCATTGCATTGCATTGTGCTGTCCTGAACTGCATTGCATTGCACTGCATTGCATGGTATTGCATCGTAACTTTCTGCCCCGGGTTCTCAAAGGAGCTGATAGGTGGCACTGCTGGCAAATTGCACACGGGGCGGAGCCGCAACGACCAGGTGGCCACCGACATGCGGCTATGGCTGAGCGAAGCGCTGCAGACACTGCGAGGACACCTGGTGGCTCTACTGCAGGTCATCTGTCAGAGGGCCGAGAAGTGAGTGTATTTGTATTTGTATTTCTTTTTATCACATCAGATTTCTCTGTGTGAAATTCGGGCTGCTCTCCCCAGGGAGAGCGCGTCGCTACACTACAGCGCCACCCATTTTTTTGTATTTTTTCCTGCGTGTAGTTTTATTTCTTTTTCCTATCGAAGAGGATTTTTCTACAGAATATTGCCAGGAACAACCCTTTTGTTGCCGTGGGTTCTTTTACGTGCACTAAATGCATGCTGCATGTCTAGTGGAGGGGGAGAAAATATCGGTGGCTGAGCCGTGATTCGAACCAGCACACTCAGATTCTCTCGCTTCCTAGGCGGACGTGTTACCTCAAGGCCATCACTCCAGTCCGTGAGTGAGTGAGAGAACGTTGAGACGGGGAAAGTGGAAGAAAAATGGTGTTGTTTTCTGTTTTTGAAAATGTGTTATTCTGTCATGTGAGATACGGACGTGGATAATGTGATTCATTAGGACTTAGTTCCTTGAGATGCAATGGAGTGAGTGCGTGAGTGTTGAGAGGGGAAAATTAAAATAAAATGGCGTTTACCGGTTTTGTTTTGTTTTTATAATAAATGTGTTAGTCTGTCATTTGAGATATGAACATGAATGATGTTATTCATCAGGACATAGTTCCTTGATGCGCGTGGGAAAGTGAAAGAAAAATGGTGTTGTTTTCCGCTTATGAAAATGTGTTATTCTGTAGTTTGAGATATGGATATGGATAAGTTATTCATTAGGATGAAGTTCCTTGATGTGCAATGGAAGTGAGTGCCTAAGCGTTGAGGTGTGGAAAGTGGAAGAAAAATGGTGTTGTTTTCTGTTTTTGAAAATGTGTTATTCTGTCGTTTGAGATACGGACGTGGATAATGTTATTCTTCAGGACATAGTTCCTTGATGCACGATGGAAGTGAGTGCATGAGCGCTGAGAGGGGAAAATTAAAATAAAATGGCGTTTTCCGTGTGTTTTTTTTTGTTTTTTTTTAAATGTGTTAGTCTGTCGTTTGAGATATGGACATCAATAAGTTATTCATTTGGACATAGTTCCTTGATGCGCGATGGAAGTGAGTGCGTGAGTGAGTGCCGAGATGGGGGAAAGTGAAAGAAAAATGGTGTTGTTTTCCGGTTTTGAAAATGTGTTATTCTGTAGTTTGAGATATGGATATGAATAAGTTATTCATTTGGATGTAGTTCCTTCAGGTGCGATGAAAGTGAGTGAATAAGCATCGAGACAGGGAAAGTGAAAGAAATACGGCGTTGTTTTCCTTCTTTTGAAAATGCGTTGCTCTGTTGTTTGAGATAAGAACATGGATAAGTTATTCATTAGGACATAAGTTATTTGAGGTGCTGTGGAATGAGTGTGTGAGCACTGAGACGGGAAAAGTGAAAGAAAAACAGTGCTGTTTTCCTTTTTTTTTTTGAAAATGTGTTATTCTGTAGTTTGAGATATGGACGTGAATAATATTATTCATCAGGACATAATTCTTTGATATGCGAAGAAAGTGAGTGCATGAGCGTTAAGACAGGGAAGTGAAAGAAAAGCGTATTTTCTTTTTCTGAAAATGTATTATTCTGTCTTTTGAGATATGAACATGAATGATGTTATTCATTAGGACATAGATCCTTGAGGCATGATGGAAGTGTGTGCATCAGCATTGAGACTGGAAAGCGAAAGAAAAATGGTGTTGTTTACCATCAAAATGTGTTATTCTGTCTTTTGAGATATGAACATGAATGATGTTATTCATTAGGACATAGATCATTGAGGCACGATGGAAGTGTGTGCGTCAGTATTGAGACGGGAAAACGAAAGAAAAATGGTTCTGTTTACCATCAAAATGTGTAATTCTGTCCTCATTCCCAGCATCAGCATCCCGCAGAAAACCATTACTGTCAGATTGCCAGGAGTATGTCTGTATGTAAAGTTGACGACGCTCGCAGATTTGTGTACTTTTTTTCTTCTTTTTTTTTTTTTTTTCTGTGATGACTTTGTCGTGAGAGACTTGAGGACCGGAGCGCTATGCTGTGTGGGTTTCTTTCAGTGAAGTGGAAGTTCTGATGCCCGGCTACACGCACCTCCAACGCGCCCAGCCCATCCGATGGAGCCACTGGCTGCTCAGGTACACTGTGTTCTGCTTTGTGCTGGTGTGTCTCTGATGATGGTAATAATGATGGCAGTAATGATGATGATGGTGATAACAACAATAATGATAATGATAATGATGATGATGATGATAACAACAATAATGATAATGATGGTAATAATGGTGATAATGATGATGATAACAATAATGATGATGATAGTAATAATGATGATGATGATAACAACAATAATGATAATAATGGTAATAATGATGATAACAACAATAATGATAATGATGATGATGATAAAAACAATAATGATGATGATAGTAATAATGATGATGATGATAACAACAATAATGATAATGATGGTAATAATGATGATGATGATAACAACAATAATGGTAATAATGATGATGATAACAATAATGATGATGATAGTAATAATGATGATGATGATAACAACAATAATGATAATAATGGTAATAATGATGATAACAACAATAATGATAATGATGGTGATAATGATGATAGTAATATTAATAATGATGATGATGATAACAACAATAATGATAATGATTGTAATAATGATGATGATGATAATGATGATGATAATGATAGTAACTGTAATAATAATGATAATGATAATAATAATAATAGTGGTAGTTATAACTATCAGCATTTAGCACAGTGGCCCAGGGCACTGAGTTAACATTAACATGTGGGAAAAAAGTGGTTACCAAAAATAGCACCAGAGAATACTATGAATAAGACAAATCCAATGTGTCAGTGACAAAGCATACACACACACACACACACACACACACACACACCATAACCGTCGTCATCATCATTGTCATCATCGTCATAGTCATTACCATCATCATCGTCATCATCGTCATAGTCATACCATCATCATCATCACCGTCATCATCATCATCGTTGTCATCATCATCATTGTCATGATTACCATCATCATCGTTGTCGTCGTAGTCATCAACATCATCATCGTTGTTGTCATCATATCATCATCATCGTCACCGTTGTCATCGTCATTCATCATGATTATCATTTCTGTCGTTGCCATCATCACCAACATCATTATCATTGTTGTTATCATCATCATCGCTGTTGTCATTGTCATCATTACCATCATCATCATCGTTATCGTCGTCATCACCATCATCATCATCATCGTCATTGTAGCACTGTGTATGGTTGTGTGTCACAGCTATGGCTGGATGCTGCAGAGGGATGTTCAGCGTCTCGACCAGCTGAGACAGAGAGTGATGGTTCTGCCCCTGGGAAGGTGAGAGTGATGGTTGTCCCCCTAGGAAGGTGAGAGTGATGGTTGTCCCCCTAGGAAGGTGAGAGTGATGGTTGTCTCCCTAGGAAGGTGAGAGTGATGGTTGTCCCCCTGGGAAGGTGAGAGTGATGGTTGTCTCCCTAGGAAGGTGAGAGTGATGGTTGTCTGCCTTGGAAGGTGTGAGCGATGGTTGTCTCCCTGGGAAGGTGAGAGTGATGGTTGTCCCCCTGGGAAGGTGAGAGTGATGGTTGTCCCCCTGGGAAGGTGAGAGTGATGGTTGTCTCCCTGGGAAGGTGAGAGTGATGGTTGTCCCCCAGGAAGGTGAGAGTGATGGTTGTCTGCCTTGGAAGGTGTGAGCGATGGTTGTCTCCCTGGGAAGGTGAGAGTGATGGTTGTCTCCCTGGGAAGGTGAGAGTGATGATTGTCCCTCTAGGAAGGTGAGAGTGATGGTTGTCCCCCTAGGAAGGTGAGAGTGATGGTTGTCCCCCTAGGAAGGTGAGAGTGATGGTTGTCCCCCTAGGAAGGTGAGAGTGATGGTTGTCTGCCTTGGAAGGTGTGAGCGATGGTTGTCTCCCAGGGAAGGTGAGAGTGATTGTTGTCTCCCCCTAGGAAGGTGAGAGTGATGGTTGTCCCCCTAGGAAGGTGAGAGTGATGGTTGTCCCCCTAGGAAGGTGAGAGTGATGGTTGTCTCCCTAGGAAGGTGAGAGTGATTGTTGTCTCCCCCTAGGAAGGTGAGAGTGATGGTTGTCCCCCTAGGAAGGTGAGAGTGATGGTTGTCTCCCTAGGAAGGTGAGAGTGATGGTTGTCCCTATAGGAAGGTGAGAGTGATGGTTGTCCCCCTAGGAAGGTGAGAATGATGGTTGTCTCCCTCTAGGAAGGTGAGAGTGATGGTTGTCCCCATGGGAAGGTGAGAGTGATGAGTGATGATTGTCCCTCTAGGAAGGTGAGAGTGATGGTTGTCTCCCTAGAAAGGTGAGAGTGATGATTGTCCCTCTAGGAAGGTGAGAGTGACGGTTTCCCCCCCTGGACTAAATTCTTTGATTATTGAACTGAAGTTTCATTGATTGATTGATTGATTTTGTTAATGCTTGTGTTTTATTTTTAGATTATGTGTGGTTTATTGATGCCTTCTCTTGCGGGACTTGCAGGACTCCACTACCCTCGTGAAATAAATATTTGTTTTGTTTCGTTTCGTTTCGTTTCGTTCATTTGTAGTTTGATCTCTTAGGTTGTCTGTACTAAGTTTAGAATGATGAACATTCTTGCTTTGAAGTTCTTGCTTTTTTTTTTGCTTTTTTTATTTTAATTTGAATGGTATAATTTAACAAAACATACATGTAAAACAGGACTAATGGGCAAGCGTACAGGACAATACAAACGATGATCTAACTCGCATGGAATGAATCACTGTAGGGTTTGCGATGATGGTCCTGTCCTTCCAGATGTTGGGGATGTCCAGTACACAAGTCTTTTGAGCTCACAGATTATGATCGATGCAGTCGATGCGCTTTGAAGTTCTGATACATGTGAATGTATCTAACCATGTTTACAGAGTTCATTTAACTCACTCGGGACGACAAGTTTTCTCCCTTGCTTTTCCCCACAGAAAGCCCATTTGTATGGGTTTGGAAAAAAAAATTACAAAAAATACAAAATACTGTGTAAGAAAATGAAACTTTCAGAACTGGTTTATTACGTTTTGAGCTATTACATATATAAAAAAAAAAATCAAATTTCTCATCTTGTTTTTACAGTTTTGCCATATGTAGAAAATACTGCCAATGTTTCACCCCGAATCACCATACCCATGCTCGCTTTCTGCATTGAATTCGCTTTCTTCTTTGTCATCATCCACCTCTTCAATGTCCGACCCTTCAGTTTGTAGCATTTCAAGTACTTCAGCAACCCTAAAACTGCCTTGTTCGCTTCACAACATTCTGAGAAGAGGCCACTTTGCTAACAGGCAGGCACGCAAGCAGACGACCGGTCAGTGACTTTGTCAGCGTGTGTGCGAGACAGGCCACACATCCCAGGCTGACCAATCATACTGTTCGATTGTGGAGTGACCCAGAATAGCGCACTCTGCTTGGCTAATCACAAAATCACGTGTACAGCGCATGATGGAATTTTACTTTCGGAGAATGCTATTCCATTCCTTCGTCCGAATCCGAATACGTTTTGTGTAGGAATGCATGAGCATTCCTTCAT
>NC_134887.1:35431178-35441178 GCF_041734735.1 Babylonia areolata | reverse complement strand
GCTGATCCGAGGAAAAGCAGGACGCATTTATGGCAACGTATGTGTAGGACTCTGTGTGTGTGTGTGTGTGCGTGTGTGCATGCATGCGTGCATGAGTGAGTGTGTGTGTGTGTGTGTCTGTGTGTGTTGTGTGTGTGTGTGTGTGTGTGCGTGCATGCGTGCGTGAGTGTGTGTGTGTGCGTGAGTGTGTGTGTGTCTGTTTGTGTGAGTGTGTGTGTGAGTGTGTGTGTGTGTGTGTGTAATTGTGCGTGTATGAGAAAGAGAGAGAGAGAGATATAGAGAGAGTGGAGCTCTGTGTGTGCGTGTGCACGCGTGTGCGCGTACTTGTGCATGCATGAGAATGAGAGAGAGACAGAGATAGAGAAAGGGTGGAATTCCGCTACAGAATTTTGCCAGAGGACGACACTTTCGTTGCCATGGGTTCTTTTTCAGTGCGCCAAGTGCGTGCTGCTCATAGGACCTTGGTTCATCGTCTCATCCGAATGACTTGCCCTCAGTTTGATTTTCCAGTCAAACTTGGGAGAAAGGGTGAGAAAGGGATTCAAACCCACACCCTCTGGGACTCTGTGTATGGGCAGATGAGCATCTTAACCACTCGGCCACCTACCTCCTTTCTTTCACAGTTATTCAAGCATGTGAAAGTTTGGTGTGAAAGTATTTTCATTTGTTTTTCTGCATAAGATTTAGCACTTTATATGAATGCGTGTATTATTTATTGTCGTCATCACTGTTATCATTGCTGCTTTTGGTATCATTATTATGATTATTATTGTTCTGATTTTTAATTTTTTCTAAAATCCTATGATGATGATTATTCTTAATATTATTATTGTTGTTGTTGTTGTTAGTAGTAGCAGTAGTAGTTGTTGTATTGCTATTAAGATTATTGTTGTTGTTATATTATTATCATTATTATTATTATTATTGGTATTGGTTTTTTTGTTTGTTTCTGTTATCATTATCAGTGTTATTGTTGTTGTTGTCATCATTATTAGTATCAATATCACAGTTATGTTGTTTTTTGGTGTTTTCATTATCATTATAAGTGTTGTTGTTGTTGTCATTATTAGTATTAATATCACAGTTGTGTTGTTTTTTTGTTGTTTCTATTATCATTTTAAGTATTATTATTGTTGTATCATTTTTAGCATTAATATCACAGTTGTGTTGTTTTTTTGTTGTTTCTATTATCATTTTAAGTATTATTATTGTTGATGTTGTTGTTGTTGTCATCATTGTTAGTATTCAAAATTGCACTGGCTCTTACTGCTGCAGCCTTGTCGGCTAGTTGGCCTTTGGTAACCATCCCAGCGCTGACTGTCCTAAAACCCTCATGGCCGAGAGTGTGGGGATGTAACTTGGGCAAGACACTCTCCACTATAACTAAATTCTAGCCCAAATAGTGGGAACAGCAGTTGCCTCCTCTGTTGTTCTGATGGTCATAGTCGGACACGACTGACTATCATATATATATATGGAGTGATGGTCTAGAGGTAACGCGTCCGCCTAGGAAGCGAGAGAATCTGAGCTCACTGGTTCGAATCATGGCTCAGCCGCCGATATTTTCTCCCCCTCCATTAGACCTTGAGTGGTGGTCTGGACGCTAGTCATTCGGATGAGACGATAAACCGAGGTCCCGTGCGCAGCATGCACTTAGCGCACATAAAAGAACCTACGGCAACAAAAAGGTTGTTCCTGGCAAAATTCTGTAGAAAAATCCACTTTGATAGGGAAAACAAATAAAACTGCACGCAGGAAAAAATACAAAAAAAATAGGTGGCACTGTCGTGTAGCGACGTGCTCTCCCTGGGGAGAGCAGCCCGAATTTCACACGAGAAATCTGTTGTGATAAAAAGAAATACAAATATATATATATATATATGTGTTTTTGTTGCAGTGCTGTGGGTTCATGATGTGTCTGAAGGGAGTTCCCAGCACCTACAACAAAGACCTCCAGGTATACCCTCTTTCTCTAAGCAGAAACAAGTCTGTTCGTTTTAGGGGGGGAAGGATGCAGCTAGGGCTAGAAATTCCCTGATGATTTCTTAGTTGTTTGGGGGACAGCGGAGTATGGCTGCCTACCTGGCCGGGGTAAATAAGCAAAACGGTCATACACGTAAAACTGTTACATGTCTGTATGAGTGTGTATGTGTGCGTGACTGAAACCTGATTGAATGACACAGGAAACGAATGATGAGCGCCCAGTGGCAGCCGTCAGTTGGCTCTACCCAGGTAGGCCGCCTCTTGTGTAAATGACTGTGATTGTAAAATGCTTTAGAGCTTGGTCTCCGACTGAGGATAGGTGCTATATAAGTATCCGTATCATCTGTGTCTGTAGAGCGCTTAGAGTTTTTTGTCTCCAGCTGAGGATAGGCGTTATATAGGTATTCATATCATCATATCATCATCCCTTGGAATGAGACAGGGTGGGTGTTTGGAGACCTGGGATGTGTGCGTGGTGTTTTTATGCACATTTGTATGCATGTGTGTGTGTGTGTATGACAAGCGCACCTGATCCTGTGTGTGTGCTAACAGATGTGCATTCACATCCACGAATATATATATATATAGAGAGAGAGATACAGATATATATATATATATATCTATATCTATATATATATATATATAGATACATATATACACACACACATATATATATAGATATATGTGTGTGTTCGGGAATGCGAATATATATATATGAATGATGGCTGTCTTCTGAACTTAGATCATGCATGCTATTGTGATTCGTTGGAGCAGTAGCGTAGTGGTGAAGTACCATACTTGGAGTGTCCACAGGTCTGAAAAAAAAAAGAAAAGAAAAAAGAAACAAACTTGAAACTGAAAGTGGTGTGTCTGGTATGTGTGCATGTGTGTGTTTGGGCCTCTGTACGTGTGTGTGTGTCTGTGTGTGTGTGAGAGAGAGAAAGAGTGTGTGTGTGTGTGTGTGTACATGTATGTGAGTGTGTGTGTGTGTGTGTGTGTGTGTGTGTGTGCCTGCCTGTATACATGCATGTGTCTGTGTATGTGAGTGTGTTTGTGTACATGCATGTGATTGTGTATGTGAGTGTGTGTGTGTGTTTACATGAATGTGTATGTGAGTGTGTGTGTGTGTACGTGTGTGTGTGTGTGTACATGCGTGTGTGTGTGTGTGTGTGTGTGCATGCATGTGTATGTGAGTGTGTTTGTGTATGTGTACATACATGTGTCTGTATGTGTGTGTGTGTATGCGTGCGTGTGCGTGTTTGTTCTTTAGTTTAGCATCTTTTCACAATTGGTGATATTAGACAATTAAAATTTTAAAAAAAAATAAATAAAAATAAGTGGGGTGGGGCGGGGAGAGGAGAATGCATGTGTGTGTGTGTGTGTGTGTGTGTCTCTGTGTGTGTGTGTGTACATGCATGTGTCTGTGTGTGTACATGCATGTGTATGTGTGTGTGTGTGTGCGTTGTGCAGGAAGACAAGGAGGCCATGTTTGACACCTACGACACGCTGACAGGTGTGGTGCAGGTGGCCACAGGAGTTCTGTCCACGCTCAAGGTGAGGAAGGGGACCGACCAGTGTACACAGCTCTCTTACTACACACCTCCTACACCCCATGTGCCTGCCTCGCACCCCCACCCCAAATAATAATAATAATAATAATGATAATACATAGTTTTTCTATGGCGCGATATCCAGCACCAATGCTGCTCAAAGCGCCTTACATCATCCGGTTGACTATAAACATGCCTTAAAAAAAAAACACATCAACCGCTATCTGACAGTGGAAAACATCCAGCGTGTTCATATGAATGAGAAAGGACACTTCGGAGATGAATCAGATTATGAAAGCTATGAAATAAATAAGGCTTAGATTAAAACAAAATGCATTTCATAGAACACACATTCACACACACACACACACACACACGCTCACACTCACACACACACATACATGTGCGCGCACACACACACACACACACACACACACACACATATATATATAGATGTCCCTCCCTTACACACACACACACACACACACACACACACACACGCTGACATTAAATATCAAATACACCCCCTCCCACATCCTGATACACCAGTCTGTTGATACCAGCCTTTCTCCCAAAAGAATGAAATCAACAAACAACTTTCGCACAAACAGGTGTTGTGCAGGTGGCCACAGGAGTTTTTGTTCACACACTCAAGGTGAGGAAGGGGAGAGCGACTGGTGTGCCAGTCTCTAACTACTACACCCCCCACCCCCACCCCGCACCCCTTCTGCCTCCCAGTCCAACCCCCCCATCACCCTTCCCCCACCCCCACACACACACACACCCCTACATGCTGATACACCAGTCTGTTGCACACACAAACCCAGGCACACAAACGCATGCACATATGTGTATGTGCGCGACTGAGCGCACACACACACACACATTCACACACACACACACACAGAAATAAATTTTGAAAAAGAAAAACAGGTGAAATGGTGAATAAACAACAGTGCAAAAGTTCCATGTGTGAGTAAGTTCGGAATGTGTGTTGTTTGTGTGTGTATGTGTGTGCGCTGTATGTGTGTGTGTGTGTGTGCTGTATGTGTGTGTGTGCTGTATGTTTGTGTGTGTGTGTGTGTTTGCTGTATGTGTATGTGTGTGTGTACTGTATGTATGTGTGTGTGTATGTGTGTGTGCAGATTCACCCTGAAGTGATGCAGAGTGCTCTGAGTGCAGACATGTTAGCCACAGACCTGGCTTACTACCTCGTCCGCAAAGGGGTCAGTGTGTGTGTGTGTGTGTGTTGGGGGGTATTGTATTGTATGGTATGGTATTACTTGGGTATAGCCCAAACGTAAATGGACAGTCACAACAGCATCATCATTGTATTGCACTGTATTTAATTGTATTGTCAACACTCAGCTTGTATCACAGATTGGCATAAGTTTTACAGTTGGGCCAACAGCAAAGTGAGAGCTGTATTATCAATGGTTTCTCCATTGCACTGGGAAATCATTTACAGCTTAGTCTTTTGTGAAGGACTATGACTCTCAAACCAGGAGGCAAGATTGCACTGGTTCTTAGTGCTGCAGCCTTGGGGGCTAGCTGACCTTTGGGAACCATCCCAACACTGACTGTCCTAAAACCATCTTGGCCGAGAGAGTGGGGATGTAACTTGGGCAAGACGCTCCCCACTAAAATCAAATTCTAGCCCAAATAGTCAGAACAGCAGTTGCCTCCTCTGCTGTTCTGATGGTAATTAATGAATTGTATTATATTACATTTTTGTCACAACAGATTTCTTTATGTGAAATTTGGGCTGCTCTCCATGTTGAGAGCACATGTCCGCTTGATCAACCTAAAGTTCAGCTGCCCAGAGAGCCTGATCCAGCTGATTGCATCATTCCACGATGGCATGCAGGCGAGAGTACAGGAAAATACTGACATGTCGGATCTGTTCCCTGTGGTAAATGGAGTGAAGCAGGGTTGCGTCCTGGCACCCACACTGTTCTCCATTTTTTTCTCTGCCATGCTGACTGACGCCTTTCAAGACTGTGACCGGGGCATCTACATTCAGTTTCACACAGATGGCAAACTTTTCAATTTGCAGCAACTCCACGCTAGGTCCAAGGTGTTTGAGGCACTGTTGAGAGAGCTCCTCTTCACTTATGACAGCGCGCTTGCTGCACACACCCATGAGGACATGCAGTTCATTATGGACAGGTTCTCAACCTCCTGTAGGCGCTTTGGACTCACCATCAGCTTCAGCAAGACTGAGTCCATGTACCAACCAGCTAGCTCACAGAATGCCAGTGCCTGCCCCCCACCTGCAGTCAAGATTCATGACACAGAGATCAAGATAGTCGAGAAGTTTTGCTACCTGGGCAGCATCCTATGCAGCAACGGAACCCTTGATGCAGAAGTGATGCTGCGCATCGCCGAGGCCAGCTCCGCCATTTGCAGACTCAACAACAGGCTGTGGAACAACAAAGGCATCAGGCTCAGCATCAAAATCAAAACCTACAGAGCTGTTGTGCTGACCACCTTGTTGTACTGCTGTGAAACATGGATGACTTATCACCGTCACATTCAACAACTTGAGCAGTTTCACCAGAGATGCCTACGAAAGATCCTCGGCATCAAGTGGCAAGACAGGGTCTCCAACCTCCAGGTCCTAGAGAGGAGCGGCCTGCCCAGCATCGAAAGTCTGCTGATCCAGCGCCAGCTACGCTGGACAGGACACATTGTACGCATGACAGACAGCAGGATCCCGAAGATGCTATTGCATGGCCAGCTAAAGGAAGGCCACCGCGAACTTGGAAGACCCTGCAAGTGCTTCAAGGACACTTTGAAGACAAACCTCAAAGCCTGTGACATAGACATCACTTCCTGGGAAACTGATGCCCTTGACCGCTCTTGCTAGAGGATGCTGTGCACCAGTGGCATAAAGACGTTTGAAAACAAGAGAATGCTGGCCATTAAGGAGAAGTGTGAGCGAAGGAAGCAGGGCTCAACTTCTGGAGATGTTTTCCCTTGCAACACCTGTGGGAAGTGCTGCACATCCAGAATTGGCCTCTTCTCCCATATGAGGACACACACTGACAGATAAGCCTGCCTGCCTACTCGTCCATCGGTCCAATGGGAGACTTCATCATCATGTGTATCACTATATGGGACCATGGTTTACTGTCTCATCAGAATGTCTCATTATCATGGAATATCAAAAAACAAAATTTCCCCAATTCTGTTTGTGCACTAGAAGGAAAAAGGAAAACAGAATGTGCTGTGTTGCCAGATGCCATTCCGAGAGGCGCACGGTAAGGCAGAGTGTTTGGATCTGGCAGAGAAAACAGAATGTGCTGTGTTGCCAGGTGCCATTCTGAGAGGTGCATGGTAAGGAGTGTGTGGCTCTGGCAGAGAAAACAGAATGTGCTGTGTTGCCAGATGCCATTCCGAGAGGCGCATGGTAAGGAGTGTATGGCTCTGGCAGAGAAAACAAAATGTGCTGTGTTGCCAGGTGCCATTCCGAGAGGTGCACAGTAAGACAAAGTGTGTGATTCTGGCAGAGAAAACAGAATGTGCTGTGTTGCCAGGTGCCATTCCGAGAGGTGCACAGTAAGACAGAGTGTGTGGCTCTTGCAGAGAAAACAGAATGTGCTGTGTTGCCAGGTGCCATTCCGAGAGGTGCACAGTAAGGAGGGTGTGGCTCTGGCAGAGAAAACAGAATGTGCTGTGTTGCCAGGTGCCATTCTGAGAGGCGCACAGTAAGGCAGAGTGTGTGGCTGTGGCAGAGAAAACAGAATGTGCTGTGTTGCCAGGTGCCATTCCGAGAGGCGCACAGTAAGGCCGGGGAGTGTGTGGCTGTGGCAGAGAAAACAGAATGTGCTGTGTTGCCAGGTGCCATTCTGAGAGGTGCATGGTAAGGAGTGTGTGGCTCTGGCAGAGAAAACAGAATGTGCTGTGTTGCCAGGTGCCATTCCGAGAGGCGCACAGTAAGATAGTGTGTGGCTCTGGCAGAGAAAACAGAATGTGCTGTGTTGCCAGGTGCCATTCCGAGAGGCGCACAGTAAGGAGTGTGTGGCTATGGTAGAGAAAACAGAATGTGCTGTGTTGCCAGGTGCCATTCCGAGAGGCGCACGGTAAGGAGTGTATGGCTCTGGCAGAGAAAACAGAATGTGCTGTGTTGCCAGGTGCCATTCCGAGAGGTGCACAGTAAGACAAAGTGTGTGATTCTGGCAGAGAAAACAGAATGTGCTGTGTTGCCAGGTGCCATTCCGAGAGGTGCACAGTAAGACAGAGTGTGTGGCTCTGGCAGAGAAAACAGAATGTGCTGTGTTGCCAGGTGCCATTCCGAGAGGTGCACAGTAAAAGAGAGTGTGTGGCTCTGGCAGAGAAAACAGAATGTGCTGTGTTGCCAGGTGCCATTCCGAGAGGTGCACAGTAAGAAGTGTGTGGCTCTGGTAGAGTAAACAGAATGTGCTGTTGCCATGTGCCATTCCGAGAGGTGCACAGTAAGGAGTGTGTGGCTCTGGCAGAGAAAACAGAATGTGCTGTGTTGCCAGGTGCCATTCCGAGAGGTGCACGGTAAGACAAAGTGTGTGATTCTGGCAGAGAAAACAGAATGTGCTATGTTGCCAGGTGCCATTCCGAGAGGCGCACGGTAAGAGAAAGTGTGTGATTCTGGCAGAGAAAACAGAATGTGCTGTGTTGCCAGGTGCCATTCCGAGAGGCGCACGGTAAGAGAAAGTGTGTGATTCTGGCAGAGAAAACAGAATGTGCTGTGTTGCCAGGTGCCATTGCGAGAGGCGCACGGTAAGACAAAGTGTGTGATTCTAGCAGAGAAAACAGAATGTGCTGTGTTGCCAGGTGCCATTCTGAGAGGTGCACAGTAAGACAAAGTGTGTGGCTCTGGCAGAGAAAACAGAATGTGCTGTGTTGCCAGGTGCCATTCCTAGAGGTGCACAGTAAAAGAGAGTGTGTGGCAGTGGCAGAGAAAACAGAATGTGCTGTGTTGCCAGGTGCCATTCCGAGAGGCGCACAGTAAGAAGTGTGTGGCCCTGGCAGAGAAAACAGAATGTGCTGTGTTGCCAGGTGCCATTCCAAGAGGCGCACGGTAAAACAAGAGTGTGTGGCTCCTCTGGGAGGGACGCTCACTCAGTCTGGCTCCGCGACTAAGCCATCATTGTCGTTAGTAGGAGGCTTAGTAGGTGGTGTCCTAAGTACGTTAAATCAGAACAGGCACCACTGAACACCACCGATGTGACTCAGCAACAGTGCAGGGTCTCCTCTGGTGTGTGGCCTCCCGGCGACCTAACATCGATGGTTCCCTTCGGACTGCTGACGCTGGAACTGTGACGGACGAACCCGGGTGTGGCCGTGTATGGGGGAATCTAAATGAGCGGCGTGGGAGTAATGCCACTGAAACAGTGCAGATGATGGGGCAGCAAAAAAAAAAAAAAAAAAAAAAGAATGTGCTGTGTTGCCAGGTGCCATTCCGAGAGGCGCACGGTAAGGCAAAGTGTGTGATTCTGGCAGAGAAAACAGAATGTGCTGTGTTGCCAGGTGCCATTCCGAGAGGTGCACGGTAAGACAAAGTGTGTGATTCTGGCAGAGAAAACAGAATGTGCTATGTTGCCAGGTGCCATTCCGAGAGGCGCACGGTAAGAGAAAGTGTGTGATTCTGGCAGAGAAAACAGAATGTGCTGTGTTGCCAGGTGCCATTCCGAGAGGCGCACGGTAAGAGAAAGTGTGTGATTCTGGCAGAGAAAACAGAATGTGCTGTGTTGCCAGGTGCCATTGCGAGAGGCGCACGGTAAGACAAAGTGTGTGATTCTAGCAGAGAAAACAGAATGTGCTGTGTTGCCAGGTGCCATTCTGAGAGGTGCACAGTAAGACAAAGTGTGTGGCTCTGGCAGAGAAAACAGAATGTGCTGTGTTGCCAGGTGCCATTCTGAGAGGTGCACAGTAAGGAGTGTGTGGCTCTGGCAGAGAAAACAGAATGTGCTGTGTTGCCAGGTGCCATTCCTAGAGGTGCACAGTAAAAGAGAGTGTGTGGCAGTGGCAGAGAAAACAGAATGTGCTGTGTTGCCAGGTGCCATTCCGAGAGGTGCACAGTAAGAAGTGTGTGGCCCTGGCAGAGAAAACAGAATGTGCTGTGTTGCCAGGTGCCATTCCAAGAGGCGCACGGTAAATCAAGAGTGTGTGGCTCCTCTGGGAGGGACGCTCACTCAGTCTGGCTCCGCGACTAAGCCATCATTGTCGTTAGTAGGAGGCTTAGTAGGTGGTGTCCTAAGTATGTTAAATCAGAACAGGCACCACTGAACACCACCGAAGTGACTCAGCAACAGTGCAGGGTCTCCTCTGGTGTGTGGCCTCCCGGCGACCTAACATCAATGGTTCCCTTCGGACTGCCGACGCTGGAACTGTGACGGACGAACCCGGGTGTGGCCGTGTATGGGGGAATCTAAATGAGCGGCGTGGGAGTAATGCCACTGAAACGGTGCAGATGATGGGGCAGCAAA
>NC_134887.1:35388678-35426178 GCF_041734735.1 Babylonia areolata | reverse complement strand
GCTCCCTGCCATGTTAAAGGTAACTTGAAAAGAATTTTGTCTTGAATAGGAACGTAACCTAACCTTCAGGGTAAACTGTACCCATGGCTCCCTGCCATGTTAAAGGTAACTTGAAAAGAATTTTGTCTTGAATAGGAACGTAACCTAACCTTCAGGGTAAACTGTACCCACAGGTCCCTGCCATGTTAAAGGTAACTTGAAAAGAATTTTGTCTTGAATAGGAAGGTAACCTAACCTTCAGGGTAAACTGTACCCACGGGTCCCTGCCATGTTAAAGGTAACTTGAAATGAATTTTGTCTTGAACACGGCCCGTGGCAGACAATTGGAAGGGCTCTCTCCACTCGTCCACCATTTGGCGTCCAGTAAAGTGACTGTGTCAGTGAAAGCGTGAATGGGTAGTGAGCTTCAGTGCAGATCAGTTGCGTTTCCCTCCTCCCTCCCCTTTTTTCACTTGAACGCCTCCAGCTTCTCTCCCCTGGTTTTGAGATATATATTCCTGTAATGCATACTACTTATGTAATAGACTGTGTCTGGCTGACTTGTCATTGCACACTAAAGGTAATTGCCTTAATATGTACACTGTCTCTTAACTCACTCAGTACGGCCAGTCCTCTCGTCTCCTCAACACAGACCCCTCGGATGTCCAGTGGGTGTCTGAATGACCCAACCTTTAGCTTCCGTCGTCAGAATTGTGGTATTCTTTGTCCACATTCACGCCTTCAGTATAAGAGCCTTCCGCTTGCAATATTTTGATGATGGTAATTGGGGTGAAACGCTGTTAACGTCGTCTCTTTCGCCGTTCATATGGAAAGAGTTAACATAGGGAGGGCAGGTAGAGATTTGTGACGGACAAGTAATTTTTTTTTTAATATATACTTGTCCTGAGGACATCTGAAAATTATCCATCAATTCCTCACCCTGATATATGTTTTTTGACAGAAATGCGGTGGTTGTGATGATCATTGCTTATCATTTCAGGCTGACATACAGAGAATGTTTGAACGATGATAGATATTTGTCCAGCAACATGAGTGGTTTACTGTTTTTAATTGAAACATTATTGTAGCCTGAGCGCCGTTCATTTCGCATTGTGTGTCGTTAATTTGCAAGTTTTGAAGATTACGTCAATCAGTTCGGAGACATTACCCATGATAAGATTGAATAATGAAAAGAGGGAAATGAAGGTTTGATAAGAAAATAAATAAATGAATTAAAACAAATTCCCAGTCAGGTATGATTCTAACTTGTCATGAACACAGGCCAGATCCATTGCACTGTTGTTCCTAGCAGTTTGAATCAAAAGTAGACATCCCTTTTCCAAGTCGGGGTGTGGTTGTGGGAAAAATATAGAATAGAATAGAATATGTCTTACTTACCAAGTGTACCGGGGTCACAAGGAATATTGCAGGGGATAGTACATAACAAGATACAGACATAAATCGAAAATCATACACAAACACAGATACAGTAGACATTAGGACACATACAAGTGCATATCAATATAAAAACGTGTGCATACTCACACATGCATGCACTACACACACACACACACACACACACACACGCACACGTTTGAACAGAAGCTGCATATTACATGTGGATGGGGCTGATGACTAGATCTTTCAGTATATGGTTGTATGCTTGAAAGGTTATTGGTTTTCAGTTCGGGAGGACCTGCAATTCCATCATAATGTCGAAAAGCAACAGGTGAAAGAGAAACCTTTGTAATGTATGTATCAGTTCGGGAGGACAGCCAATTCCATCGTAATGTGAAAGAAAAAGCTCTGTAATGTATATATCAGTTCAGGAGGACAGCCAATTCCATCGTAATGTGAAAGAAAAAGCTCTGTAATGTATATATCAGTTCGGGAGAACAGCCAATTCCATCGTAATGTGAAAGAAAAAGTTCTGTAATACATATATCAGTTCGGGAGGACAAGCAGTTCCATCGTAATGTGAAAGAAAAACCTGTGTAATGTATGTATCAGTTTGGGAGGACAGGCAGTTCCATCGTAATGTGAAAGAAAAAGCTCCTTAATGTATGTATCAGTTCGGAAGGACAGGCAGTTCCATCGTAATGTGAAAGAAAAAGCTCCTTAATGTATGTATCAGTTCGGGAGGACAGGCAGTTCCATCGTAATGTGAAAGAAAAAGCTCTGTAATGTGTGTATCAGTTCAGGAGGACAGCCAATTCCATCGCAGTGTGAAAGAAAAAGCTCTGTAATGTGTGTATCAGTTTGGGAGGACAGGCAATTCCATCGTAATATGAAAGAAAAAGCTCTGTAATATATGTATCAGGGAGGACAGGCAATTTCATCGTAATGTGAAAGAAAAAGTTCTGTAATACATATATCAGTTCGGGAGGACAGGCAGTTCCATCGTAATGTGAAAGAAAAAGCTCCTTTATGTATCAGTTCGGGAGGACAGGCAGTTCCATCGTAATGTGAAAGAAAAAGTTCTGTAATACATATATCAGTTCGGGAGGACAAGCAGTTCCATCGTAATGTGAAAGAAAAACCTGTGTAATGTATGTATCAGTTTGGGAGGACAGGCAGTTCCATCGTAATGTGAAAGAAAAAGCTCCTTAATGTATGTATCAGTTCGGGAGGACAGGCAGTTCCATCGTAATGTGAAAGAAAAAGCTCTGTAATGTGTGTATCAGTTCAGGAGGACAGCCAATTCCATCGCAGTGTGAAAGAAAAAGCTCTGTAATGTGTGTATCAGTTCGGGAGGACAGGCAGTTCCATCGTATTGTGAAAGAAAAAGTTCTGTAATACATATATCAGTTTGGGAGGACAGGCAGTTCCATCATGATGTGGAAAAGCAACAGGTGAAAGAAAAAGCTCTGTAATATATATACCAGTTCGGGGGGATAGGCAATTCCATCGTAATGTGAAAGAAAAAGCTCTGTAATGTATATACCAGTTCAGGAGGACAGGCAATTCCATCGGCAGGGTTTGTTATTGAAATGAAAGACATTGAATGGAAGGAGTTGCAGCCCTTACCTGATCATGTTATGGATGTGCGCGTGGTACATTGGCTCACCTTACACACTGCCATAGAGAGAGCGCTACGTTGCATGAGTGGGGCTCGTTGGCATTCTCAGCCAGGTGTTGTGTCGGCCTATACCTGTCTGTCAGGCCATGGCTGCATTGTGCTATAGCTTCGACATTTTCATCAAGGCTTGTGTCTGAACAGAGTGTTACGCAAAGCATAGTGCCATACGTACAGTTGGGGGGATGGTCATTTTTTGAAGAGTTGGGGTGGTATTGGATTTTATCTTCGTTGTTGTTACCCTTCGGAAATGAAACGTATGGTTTTTGATTTACGATGTGGATGTTTTATTTTTCTCCAAGAGAAGCGGTCTGGCGGAAAGCATAGTGTGTGACCCGTGCATTATTGTTATCATTATTGTTACGAATGTTATTGTCATTATTATCATAATCATCAAACTATGTTGATCAGTTCACGTATGGTGTTTTGTACCTTTTTTTTATTATTATTTACAAAGGAAAAAAAAATGATTAGCTGCGAGAAGTCTTTGGTATGTGTATCAGTTCGGGAGGACAGCCAATTCCATCGTAATGTGAAAGAAAAAGCTCTGTAATGTATATACCAGTTCAGGAGGATAGGCAGTTCCATCGTAATGTGAAAGAAAAAGCTCTGTAATCTTTCACATTACGATGGAACTGCCTATCCAGGAGTGAACTGCCAGTTCGGGAGGACAGTTGTGTCGGCCTATACCTGTCTGCCAGGCCATGAGTGAATTGTGCAGTAGCTTCAACATTTTCATCAAGGCTTGTGTCTGAACAGAGTGTTACGCAAAGCATAGTGCCATACGCACAGTTGGGGGGATGGTCATTTTTTGAAGAGTTGGGGTGGTATTGGATTTTATCGTTGTTGTTGTTGTTACCCTTCGGAAATGAAACGTATGGTTTTTGATTTACGATGTGGATGTTTTATTTTTCTCCAAGAGAAGCGGTCTGGCGGAAAGCATAGTGTGTGACCCGTGCATTATTGTTATCATTATTTTTACAAATGTTCTTGTCATTATTATCATAATCATCAAACTGTATTGATCAGTTCACGTATGGTGTTTTGTACCTTTTTTTTTTTTTATTTACAAAGGGAAAAAAATGATTAGCTGCGAGAAGTCTTTGGTATGTGTATATTCTATTAAATGACAGCATGTAGTTTTATGAGAACCATTGTGTTTTGTATGTACACAGCCCATTATCCAAGAAATATGTGTTCAGACAGCTGAGATTAGCCATTTATGAGAATACCTACAGCAATAACAGTACGGGTTTGCATTTCTTTTGAAGACTGTCACTGCCAGGAAAGGATTTACAGAGGTATGTATGTTCACACTCACAGGGACGTTGATAAAAGATTGTGCTTTTCACAGATTTAACAGTTTGCTGTTTGTTATTGAAACATGGAGAGATGATTAGATTGGATTTTTACAGATTTGACAGTTCACTTTTTGCTATTGAAACATTGAAAGATGGTTAGATTATGCTGTTCACAGATTTGACAGTTCATTTTTTGCTATTGAAACATAGAGAGATGGTAAGATTTTGCTGTTCATAGATTTGACAGTTTGCTGTTTGTTATTGAAACATGGAGAGATGGTTAGATTATGCTGTTCATAGATTTGACAGTTTGCTGTTTGTTATTGAAACATTGAGAGATGGTTAGATTATACTGTTCATAGATATGACAGTTTGCTGTTTGTTATTGAAACATGGAGAGATGGTTAGATTATGCTGTTCATAGATTTGACAGTTTGCTGTTTGTTATTGAAACATTGAGAGATGATTAGATTATACTGTTCATAGATATGACAGTTTGCTGTTTGTTACTGAAACATTGAGAGATGATTAGATTGTTATTTTCACAGATTTGACAGTTCACTGCTGGTTATTGAAACATGGAGACTGGTGAGATGGTTAGATTATGCTGTTCATAGATTTGACATTTTGCTGTTTGTTATTGAAACATGGAGAGATGGTTAGATTGTTATTTTCACAGATTTGACAGTTCACTGCTGGTTATTGAAACGTGGAGACTGGTTACTGTGGCTTCATTATAACAGAGGTTTTAACTCCCTCAGTACGGCCAGTCCTCACTTCTCCTCTACACAGACCCCTCGGATGTCCAGCGGGTGTCTGAATGACCCAACCTTTAGCTTCCGTCGTCAGAATTGTGGTATTCTTTGTCAACATTCACGTCTTCAGTATAAGAGCCTTCCGCTTGCAATATTTTGGTGATGGTAATTGGGGTGAAACGCTGTTAACGTCGTCTCTTTCGCCGTTCGTATGGAAAGAGTTAAGCTGAATGTAGTAACTTTACCAGCAGTTTTCAAAGCCTGATATTGTATTGTATGACTTTTTTATATATTTTTTTTTTATCACAGCATATTTCTCTGTGTGAAAATCAGGCTGCTGTCCTCATGGAGGTCATGTGCCCACTTTTTTTTTTTTTCCATTCATTTTTTTCTGGTAGGAATAGTATTTGTTTTACTATTGAAGTGGGATTTTTCTTCAGAATCTTTTCAGGGAAAACATGGGGCCTTGATTTATACTCTCATGAAATTGACTAGCTCCCTGACCACCACTTAAGATGTAGTGGAGGGATTAGTTCAAAAAGACTAGCTCCCTGACCACCACTTAAGATCTAGTGAAGGGATTAGTTCAAAAAGACTAGCTCCCTGACCACCGCTTAAGATATATTGGAGGGATAAGTTCAAATAGACTAGCTCCCTGACCACCGCTTAAGATGTAGTGGAGGGATTAGTTCAGAAAGACTAGCTCCCTGACCACCACTTAAGATCTAGTGGAGGGATTAGTTCAAAAAGACTAGCTCCCTGACCACCGCTTAAGATATAATGGAGGGATTAGTTCAAAAAGACTAGCTCCCTGACCACCGCTTAAGATGTAGTGGAGGGATTAGTTCAAAAAGACTAGCTCCCTGACCACCGCTTAAGATATAATGGAGGGATTAGTTAAAAAAGACTAGCTCCCTGACCACCGCTTAAGATGTAGTGGAGGGATTAGTTCAAAAAGACAAAAACAAAAAAAGGGTCTGTACATGGGACTGGAACCCATGGACACTGGCTTCTTACCACTGGGCCACCGCTGCTTTACTGAGATCCTCACACTGTGAGTGTGTTCAGTCAGTCCGTCGGTCAGTCTGTTGGTCGGTCTGTCAGTTCGTCGGTTGTTCTGTTGGTCAGTCTGTCCATCAGTGTGTCTGTAGGTCTGCTGGTCAGTCTGTCATTCAGTCTGTCTGTCAGTCTGCAGGTCACTCTGCCTGTCAGTCTGTAGGTCAGTCAGTCAGTCTGTTGATCAGTCAGCCTGTCAGTCAGTCAGTGTCTTGGTCGGTCAGCCGGTCAGTCAATCAGTCTGTTGGTTGGTCAGTCTGTCAGTCAATCAGTCTGTCGGTCTTTCAGTCAGTCAGTGTCTTGGTCTGTCAGTCGGTCGGTCGGTCAGTCAGTGTCTTGGTCAGTCGGTCAGTCAGTCTGCAGCTCGGTCAGTCTGCGGCTTGGTCAGTCTGTCAGTCAATCAGTCTGTTGGTCGGTCGGTCTTTCAGTCAGTCAGAGTCTTGGTCGGTCAGTTGGTCGGTCGGTCGGTCGGTCTGTCTGTCGGTCTGTCGGTCGGTCAGTCTGTCGGTCGGTCAGTCTGTTGATCAGTCAGTCAGTGTGGACACATTCAACAATGAGGTCAGTGAAGGGCGGAATCCAGCCACCTTCTACCCATCTTGAAATCAAAACCAGCGACAGAAGTTTGAGTGTCAGTGTGTGCAGCGTCGTTTTATGCTCAGATCTTCTTTACATCATTGAAGTCAAGATGCAGCTTTTGACAATCTACTTGGTACTTCTCGTTCGCGACGGGTGGCTGGGGTATGTTTCTGTGTGATGTGATTAGATTGAAAAGGGAGAACCTTGACAATGGACGTGTGTTCTAATAAGTGTAACTGTGCAGTTTTAGTGAATATATAAAGAAATTGTACACGATTGTAAAGATTGAATATATTTGTATTGGTTTAATTGCACTGTGAAGTAGGCTCAGCAAGCTGGAGATTGCTCACATGCAGTCTCGTCCTTTGGAATGTTAGTGTTTGAGATAAACTAGCAAAGCCAAATATATGAACAGAAAGTGAACCGTAAGAATGGATGTTTGTTCTTATGAATGTAACTTTGCAGCTTTTGTGGTTCTTTAAAGTCCATACATAGAATTGTAAAGATTAAATATATTCATGTCTAATGAATCAAAATGTAAAGATGTCTATATGTCTAGCGGTTTGAGTGACTAGTCATATCCCATATCCTTTGGAATGTAAATGTTTGAGATGAATTAATAAGAGAAATATGTGAACAGAAAATAATCAAGTGTCGCTGTTTTAATTAAACACTGTGAGCCTTGTTTTGCTGTATACCAAAGTAATTCTTGACACTTTTTTTTGTTGTTGTTGTTGTTGGGGTTTTTTGTTTTTAGTACAGCCACAGTTTCTGCGTTCGTGGGCTGCAACTCCCACATTCACTCGTATCCACACGAGTGGGCTTTTACATGTATGACCGTTTTTACCCCGCCATGTAGGGAGCCATACTCCGTTTTCGGGGGGGTGCATGCTGGGTATGTTCTGGTTTCCATAACCCACCGAATGCTGATATTGATTACAGGATCTTTAACGTGCGTATTTGATCTTCTGCTTGCATATACACACGAAGGGGGTTCAGGCACTAGCAGGTCTGCACATATGCTGACCTGGGAGATCATAAAAATCTCTGTCCTTTACCCACCAGGCGCCGTCACCGTGATTCGAACCTGGGACCCTCAGATTGACAGTCCAACGCTTTAACCACTCGGCTATTGCGCCCGTCAACCACAACTAAATATAAGCACTCTACTTTGTGATGATACTTTTCGGGTTTTTCCGTTTTTCCCCCAACATGATGTGCCATGTGATTCCTCCCCTTTTTCCCATTTACCTCCTTGTCACCACGGACATATAATGATGGTAGTATATCTCCTGTAATGGTTTTGTAAGTTATTTGCAGAAAAAAAAAAAAAAAATTGTGGTGAGGTGTAAGAAAGCTCAGTCAAAGAGCTATAGTGACTTTAAGAACATTGATGATTCTTTGATGATCCTTTTATATATGTATATTTTGATATATAGATATACTTAGATATACGTACATACATTATTTGTGAACATTTGGCAGAAAAACTACGCATTGATTCTTGGAAAACAAATTCTGTGAGATTTGTTTACAGATTAGTTTTGAGTTGGTTGCATCATTTCGTCTTCAGATTCAGCTGTGTCTAATTTTATTTGGTCAAACTACACAGCAGATTTTATCATGGATAAATTGTGCATTTGTAATCCAGTATGAAAGCTGCACAGCAAATTTTTATAATGGATGTGCATTTATAATTCAGTAAGATAATTGCACAGCAAATTATGTAATGCATGTACATTCGTAATCCAGTATGAGAATTGCACAGCAAATTGTACAATGGATGTGCATTTGTAATCCACTATGAGAATTGCACAACAGATTTTATAATGGATGTGCATTTGTAATCCGGTATGAGAATTGCATCTTGGAGATGTCACATCAGACTCTGTAAGGCTTTGGACTTTTGAGCCAGTGTTCATCAGTGATCGGGGTAAAAAAAAAAACCCCAAAAAACCCCACTTTAGCGTGGTATTTTGTCCTTAGAAAGGCTTTTTACTCCATTTTTCCCTTAGTCCACCCACATGTGAATGGTTACCTAAACCCAAAGTTGGTTGGGGAAGGTGTGAACGGCAGTGGGAGAGGATTTGACCCAGTTTTCCTGTGCCCAGCCTCAATCACAGTGGATGTGAATTCACTGCCCCTTAATCACAGTGGATGTGAGTGAATTCACTGCCCCTTAATCACAGTGGCTGTGAATTCACTGCCCCTTAATCACAGTGGCTGTGAATTCACTGTCTCTTAAACACAGTGGATGTGAATTCACTTCCTCTTAAACACAGTGGATGTGAATTCACTGTCCCTTAAACACAGTGGATTGAATTCACTGTCCCTTAAACACAGTGGATTGAATTCACTGTCCCTTAAACACAGTGGATGTGAATTCACTGCCTCTTAAACACAGTGGATGTGAATTCACTGCCCCTTAATCGGTGGATGTGAGTGAATTCACTGCCCCTTAATCACAGTGGATGTGAATTCACTGCCCCTTTGTCCAGCCCTAAGCACAGTGGGTATGAATTCATTGCCCCTTAAACACAGTGGATGTGAATTCATTGCCCCTTTGTCCAGCCCTAAGCACAGTGGGTATGAATTCATTGCCCCTTAAACACAGTGGATGTGAATTCATTGCCCCTTTGGCCAGCCTTAATCACAGTGGATGTGAATTCACTGCCCCTTAAACACAGTGGATGTGAATTCACTGTCCCTTAAACACAGTGGATGTGAATTCACTGTCTCTTAAACACAGTGGATGTGAATTCACTGTCCGGATGTGAATTCACTGTCCCTTAAACACAGTGGATGTGTGTCACTGCCCCTTAAACACAGTGGATGTGAATTCACTGCCCCTTAATCACAGTGGATGTGAATTCACTGCCCCTTAATCAGGGTGGATGCGAGTGAATTCACTGCCCCTTAATCACAGTGGATGTGAATTCATTGCCCCTTTGTCCAGCCTTAATCACAGTGGGTATGAATTCACTGCCCCTTAAACACAGTGGATGTGAATTCACTGCCCCTTTGTCCAGCCCTAAGCACAGTGGGTATGAATTCATTGCCCCTTAAACACAGTGGATGTGAATTCATTGCCCCTTTGTCCAGCCTTAATCACAGTGGGTATGAATTCACTGCCCCTTAAACACAGTGGATGTGAATTCATTGCCCCTTTGTCCAGCCTTAATCACAGTGGGTATGAATTCATTGCCCCTTAAACACAGTGGATGTGAATTCATTGCCCCTTTGTCCAGCCCTAAGCACAGTGGGTATGAATTCATTGTCCCTTAAACACAGTGGATGTGAATTCACTGTCTCTTAAACACAGTGGATGTGAATTCACTGTCCGGATGTGAATTCACCGTCTCTTAAACACAGTGGATGTGAATTCACTGTCCGGATGTGAATTCACCGTCTCTTAAACACAGTGGATGTGAATTCACTGTCCGGATGTGAATTCACCGTCTCTTAAACACAGTGGATGTGAATTCACTGTCCGGATGTGAATTCACTGCCCCTTAAACACAGTGGATGTGAATTCACTGCCCCTTAAACACAGTGGATGTGAATTCACTGCCCCTTAAACACAGTGGATGTGAATTCACTGTCCCTTAAACACAGTGGATGTGAATTCACTGTCCCTTAAACACAGTGGATGTGTGTCACTGCCCCTTAAACACAGTGGATGTGAATTCACTGTCCCTTAAACACAGTGGATGTGAATTCACTGCCCCTTAAACACAGTGGATGTGAATTCACTGCCCCTTAAACACAGTGGATGTGAATTCATTGCCCCTTAAACACAGTGGATGTGAATTCACTGTCCGGATGTGAATTCACTGTCCCTTAAACACAGTGGATGTGAATTCACTGTCCCTTAAACACAGTGGATGTGAATTCACTGTCCCTTAAACACAGTGGATGTGAATTCACTGTCCCTTAAACACAGTGAATGTGAATTCACTGTCCCTTAAACACAGTGGATGTGAATTCACTGTCCCTTAAACACAGTGGATGTGAATTCACTGCCCCTTTGGTCATAAAAAGCTATGGAACCAGTATCCATTTTTGTTTCGTTTGTTTGTTTTATAACCTTATTGCATCAGGTATCTACCCTGGAAGTGAGTACACTACAAAGTATGAAGTATAGTTCTGTTTCATGGGCAGTGCAACACACATACTTTTTTGGCGCCCCCCCACCCCCCACCCCCCAATTTAAAAAAAAAAAAAAAAGGAAACAGAAAAGACGGAACTGTACATACTTTCCATCCAGTTAGTGTACTTACATCACAATAAAACTCTGGTGTGACACCCGATACTTTCCATCCAGTTAGTGTGCCACCTCACAGTAAAACTGGTGTGACACCCTATACATGTATATTCCAGTACAACCATTGTACTGTGAAACAAGATATTAATGAGAAATCAAGTCCACTCTTTCTTCTTTTTCTTCTGCGTTCGTGGGCTGCAACTCCCACGTTCACTCGTATGCACACAAGTGGGCTTTTACGTGTGTGACCGTTTTTACCCCGCCATGTAGGCAGCCATACTCCGTTTTCGGGGGTGTGCATGCTGGGTATGTTCTTGTTTCCATAACCCACCAAACGCTGACATGGATTACAGGATCTTTAACGTGCGTATTTGATCTTCTGCTTGCATATACACACGAAGGGGGTTCAGGCACTAGCAGGTCTGCACATATGTTGACCTGGGAGATCGTAAAAATCTCCACCCTTCACCCACCAGGCGCCTACACTGTGATTCGAACCCGGGACCCTCAGATTGACAGTCTAACACTTTAACCACTCGGCTATTGCGCCCGTCCACTGTTTCTTTTTGCTAGTTCTTGTTTCTGCCTGGCGATGTTTTTTTAAATTTTTATCTCATTCATAAAATTTGTCGGTGTTGCATCATCCCTGAAATACAGATGCCCAAATTTATTTGTTAGCTGAATAATCACCAGTACTCTCAATGGAATATGTATATATACATATTGTTTCAGATAAATTTTTGAAAAAGAAAAAGGTCTGTTGAATCAGCATGTATTTTAACAAGAATGTTGTGTTGCTACGCAGTTTTGTATAACCTGAGTGTTAATGATAGGTGCTTAGTGTGATTCCTTATTTTGTGTGATTTCTTATATTTTCACAAATGAAGGCACTAGTTGATGGAATTTGTTGCATTTTCGTTTTGTTTTGTTTTGAAATTCGTTTTGATTCTAGTGAATGAAAGTTGTGAGTGCTGAATTGATGATGATGATGATTATATGGATACTTATTTTGTGCCAGTCTTCAGTCAGAGACCAAACTCTAAAGCGCTTCGCAGAGTCATTTGCAGAACAGGCTGCCTACCTGGGTAGAGCCTTCTTCTTCTGCGTTCACTCGTATGCACACGAGTGGGCTTTTACGTGAATGACCGTTTTTACCCCGCCATGTAGGCAGCCATACTCCGTTTTCGGGGGTGTGCATGCTGGGTATGTTCTTGTTTCCATAACCCACCGAACGCTGACATGGATTACAGGATGTTTACCGTGCGTATTTGATCTTCTGCTTGCATATACACACGAAGGGGGTTCAGGCACTAGCAGGTCTGCACATATGTTGACCTGGGAGATCGTAAAAATCTCCACCCTTTACCCACCAGGCGCCGTCACCGTGATTCGAACCCGGGACCTGGGTAGAGCCAACTGACAGCTGCCACTGGGCGCTCATCATTCGTTTTCCTGTGTCATTCAATCAGGTTTCAGTCATGCACACACACACACACGCGCACGCACGCACATGCTCGCACACTCACACAGACACGTAATATTTTTTGTGAATGACCTTTTTTCTTTTTCTTTTTTAATTAACTCCACCATGTAGGCAGCTATACTCTTTTTTTTTCCAGGGCTGTGCATGCTGGGTATGTTCTTGTTTCCATAACCCACTGAATGCTGACATGGAATACAGAATGTTTAACGTGCACGTGTTTGATCTTCTGCGTGTGTATACACATGAAAGGGGCTTATCGTCATTGACAAACAGAATATTAGGTGAGTGAGGGAGTGCATGCATCTGCACATGAAAAACTTTCTCTTTAATTACAACACACACAACAACATTTTCCAATCCCCTTTATTCCAATATATCAGGAACAGACAAAACACATACATATCCCTTCATTATATGAGACAATGAGTCTGTAATGTGTCTATGACTAGCAGACTGGCCACCAAGCTCAACGGAGGCACAACTGCCAGGCAGAATTTTCACACCATACTAAAACGGATGGAACACTAGTTTTACTTGGTTACAGGACTTCAAGAATGTCAAATGCTACCATAATAATACCTCAACTCAACAAATCACGTTAATGATAATTAACATTACACTGTGAACAAGATTTTTTTTTTTTTTAAGTCAAAATCTTAGAGAAAAATGTCTTTTTTTTTTTTTAATAAAAATGACAGGATATTCTGTTCAAAATGTTTTACCAGAAAATTTCATACTTTTGTTTCAGGTTTACCAGAAAATTCCATACATACTTTTATTCAGTTTTACCAGAAAATTTCATACTTTTTTTTTCAGGTTAGGCATGGGTGAAAAACAAAACAAAGCAAAAAAAAAAAAAGATAGTGTCCCATCATAATGTAAAATAATTCTGCTAATTACTTGTGACTCAGTAGTAGTACAGTATACTAAAGCAAAATGATGACTACGCTGCTGAAAATAATGAAACTGGCTTCACTGAAACTTTTAAACTATTTCCTAAAAAAAAAAAAATTACCCCCACCCCCCTCCCATAGCATTTTTCAATACATTGTTGTGCAGTTAACTACCAACATGGATGCGTGCAAGGAAAACTGTACGCTGTCAATGATGCATGCAAGATAAAATATGGAAATTGTTTATCAAAAACTGGGGGGGGGGGGCGCAGACGGGTATGGGGGAAGTGGGGGTGGGCTCACTTGTAATCCACACAACGAATTAGAATACAGAGAGAAAAAAAGTTAGACCAATCATGATTCCGGTACATTTGACTAAAAACAAGAATATGCAAAATATACACTGCAATGTATATTATACGCTACAATGTATAATAAAGCTAACGAATAAAAAGATAAAATTTCAAAAACATGTGTCGGGACATAAACAGGTTTTGAGACTTGAGTTCTTCTTCTTCTGTGTTCGTGTTCAGTGTGCTTTCCCAACTCCCAGAGGACTCAATAGAAGAACATTGGCACAGCCTTCGAGAGACCTGGACAACAACTTGCAAAACAGTCCTGGGCAAGAAAACGAGGAAGCACAAAGAGTGGCTATCAACAGACACCTGGACACTCATCACTGAGAGGAAGCATTTGAAAGACCAGATCAACTGCACGCAAGATCAATCCGAGAGACATGAGCTACAAGCACAGTACTGGGAGGCGAACCGACAAGTAAAGCGAAGTGCGAGAAAAGATAAAAGAACCTACATCGAGGAACTGACAGCAGAAGCTGAGAGTGCAGCAGGTCAGCGGAACATGAAGCGCCTGTATGAGATCACCAGGACGCTCTCCGGGAAAAACAGCAACCCAAGCCGGCCCGTCAAGGACAAAGACGGAAACACCATCCTTGGCGAAGAACAGCAGAGAACAAGATGGGCGGAGCATTTCAAAGAAACGCTCAACCGACCAGCACCACCCGCCCCACCAGACATCCCGCCACCTACCAAGCTCCTCGACATCAACACCAACCCTCCCAACAAGACCGAGATCGTCAAGGCCATCAAGTCCCTCAAGTCAGGAAAGGCAGCCGGCCCAGATGGAATTCCACCTGAAGCTCTGAAGGCCGACATCCAGACTTCAACTGAGATGCTGCACCCTCTCCTTTGCAAGATCTGGGAACAGGAGCGAGTGCCAAAAGACTGGAAAAGAGGACATCTTGTAAAGCTGCCAAAGAAAGGGGACCTTTCATCCTGCAACAGCTGGCGGGGAATCATGCTGTTGTCTATTCCGGGCAAGGTACTGAGCAGAATCATTCTTGAGAGACTGAAGAACGCTTTGGACAAGACACTTCGGGACGAACAAGCAGGCTTCCGACAAGATCGCTCGTGCACGGATCACATCGCAACCATGCGCATCATCATCGAGCAGTCCCTGGAGTGGCAGACCCCCCTGTACACAGTCTTTGTCGACTTTCAAAAAGCTTTTGACAGTGTCGACCGAGATGTCATCTGGAGACTGATGTACCACTATGGATTTCCACCAAAGTTTGTAACCATCATCCAGCAAATGTACGAAGACGCCACCTGTCAAGTGATCCACGACGGGAAACTGACGGAACCTTTCAGTGTGCAAACCGGCGTCCGTCAGGGTTGTTTGCTCTCACCGACCATTTTCCTGATGGTGGTTGACTGGGTCATGAGGCAGTCTACAGCAGATCAGAGGACAGGCATACAGTGGACTTTCACTAAACAGCTGGAGGACCTAGACTTCGCAGATGACATAAGTCTTCTCTCCCACAGGCAGCAAGATGCGCAGGAGAAACTATGTCGTGTGGCAGAAGAAGCTGAGAAGACTGGACTCCAAATCAACATTGGGAAAACAGAGGTCATGAGGGTCAACAACAAGAAGCAAGATCCAGTGCAACTACATCAAGAGAACATCAAGGAGGTTGACAAGTTTGTCTACCTAGGCAGTGTTGTCAGCAAAGACGGGGGGACGGACGAAGACATCAAGAGCCGTATCAACAAAGCAAGACACGCCTTCAACACCCTTCGACCAATCTGGAGATCGACAGCCCTCTCAATCCGCAGCAAGATCCGGATTTTTAACACCAACGTGAAGTCGGTTCTACTCTATGGCTCAGAGACGTGGAGAGTGACAAAGACCAGCACCCACAAGCTTCAGACATTCACCAACAGATGTCTAAGAAACATCCTGAACATCAGATGGCCAGAGGTTGTCTCCAATGAAGAACTTTGGAACATGGCAAAACAGACCCCACTGGAGACGGAA
This sequence comes from Babylonia areolata, assembly GCF_041734735.1. Lineage (NCBI taxonomy): Eukaryota > Metazoa > Mollusca > Gastropoda > Neogastropoda > Buccinidae > Babylonia > Babylonia areolata. Next base: position 35,410,461 of record NC_134887.1, on the reverse strand, counting down.
ATCAAGAAACGGAAATGGGGATGGATAGGCCACACACTACGCAAGCCTGCAACAAACATCACAAGACAGGCTCTTGATTGGAACCCACAGGGGAAAAGGAAAGTTGGCCGTCCGAAGCAGACCTGGCGGAGAAGCATTGAGGCAGAGACAAGGGTGGCCGGAATGACGTGGGCCGAACTGAAGAGGACCAGCCAGAGCCGGGTGCGTTGGAGGAGTGTTGCTGCGGCCCTATGTTCCCCACGGAATCAAGAGGAATAAGTCCAGTAAGTCAAGTGTGTTCGTGGGCTGCAACTCCCACGTTCACTCATATGCACATGAGTGGGATTTTATGTGTATGACCGTTTTTACCCCGCCATGTAGGCAGCCATATTCCGCTTTCGGGGGTGTGCATGCTGGGTTTGTTCTCGTTTCCATAACCCACCGAACACTGATATGGATTACAGGATATTTAACGTGCGTATTTGATCTTCTGCTTGCATATACCCATGAAGGGGTTTCAGGCACTAGCAGGTCTGCACATATGTTGACCTGGGAAATCATAAAAATCTCCACCTTTAACCCACCAGGCGCCGTCACCGTGATTCGAACCCGGGACCCTCAGTTTGAAAGTCCAACGCTTTAACCACTCGGCTATTGTGCCCGTCGAGACTTGAGTTCAAACCAGCCTTCACTGCCACTAACACTAAAATAATAAGGATAATAATGGAACAGTTATTTAGCACTTTCAAATCCCTCAAAGCGCTTTACAATAACACGTCAGTCAGTCAGACACAAAGCACACAAGAATACAGACACACACACATGCACATGCAAATACACACAACACAAACATACATGGATCCACAGAATCCAAATACCGAATGGATTGCCTCAATATACAATTACAGAAAAGAGCCAAAGAAACAAGGCCGCAACAATGGACATTACTACACAGACCTTGAACCTCAAAACAGGGAACACACATACACAAACTGAACGCATGCAAACTCTAAACACATGTCCTAAATATAACCTTGAACCTCAAAACACGGAACACACATACACAAACTGAACGCATGCAAACTCTAAACACCGGTCCTAAATATAACCTTGAACCTCAAAACACGGAACACACACACACACAAACTGAACGCATGCAAACTCTAAACACCAGTTCTAAATCAAAGAAACCCCCCCCAAAAAAACCTCAGTATGGCTACCTGTATAGCAGGGTAAAAAAAAAAAAAAAAAAAAAGATCAAACACAAAAAAGCTCACTGTCAGATATTGCAAGCCCACTTGAAGATATTGCAAGTTGATGCAGGGAGTTGCATCCCATGAATGCAGAAGGAAAAAAATAAAAATAAAGAAGAAACAAATCTGTTTAACCACATGCATGATGGAAACACCACAACTATGATGTCAGCCAACACTCCCTGGTCATTGACTGACCAAGGGAAAGGCGTTGGACATTTGACATTGTTGCTAAGTCAAACCAACCATACAGGGCCATATCAGGACGGTCCCACTAAATATGATAGTCGTGTCTGACTACTACCATCAGGGCAGCTGAGGAGACAACTGCTGTCCCAGCTATCTGGGCTAGAATCTGATCATATGGTGATGAATGTCTTGCCCATGTTACATCCCCTCTCTCTCAGCCAAGAGGGTTTTCAGGGCAGTCAGTGTGGGATGGGTTCTCAAAGGCCAACTAGCCTCCTAGTTCGAGACTCATAGTCGTTCACAAAAGACTAAACTGTAAATCACTTCCCATTGTAATGGAAAAAACCATTGATCATACAGCTCTCACTCTGCTGTTGGCCCAACTGGAGGAGTCTGTATTATACTCCATGTTTGGTGATACATATACTTACCATGTCAAACTGATGCAAACTAGGCCTATCGGTTTGCTCTGCTTGGCCAAATTTCGCGCAGCTAACAGTGAAAAGGCGCCCCTTCTTGCCCGGTCCGCTCTTAGCCAATCACACGCCTCTAAAAGCTATAAGCGCTGAATCATTCCTTTGGCCCAACTGTAAGTTTGTCCATCTGTGATATAAGCTGAGCATTGGGCCCAGCCCCACTAATAAAAATTTTTTTTTTTTTAAAGACAAAAAAAGTGTTAACATAAAATTCTGCGTATTTGGGGAAAAAAATTGCAAAATATCTCTGTGGTGTTTATATTCATAGGGACTATCTTGAAGGGGTGCGGCAATATCCTCAATGCAGGAGATATTTCACCTTTGACATTGTTTTTAGTCTAGCCGACTACACTGAACCATATCAGGACTGCCCAACTAAGAAAAATATCTATTGAACTGCGTCAAAGACAAAACTGTCAACAGAAACAAATAACAAAACAAAAATATATCCAACCAACTACAAAAGAACACAGTTCATGACATCATCAACCATCAGTTCCCAAAGGCAAAGATAGACAAGGCTGTGCTGAAGACATCAACCCTCAGCTTCATCATCCCTAGATGGCAAAAAAAAAAAAAAAAAAAAAAAGATTAAAAAAATACTTCAAAGCCCACACACACAAAAAAAATATATATATATATCTAAAGAGACCAAACAGGCAAATAACACTGCAGAACAGACAGCAAGTGCCCATCCAAGCTTTTACAACACCACAACCTATTTTGCCAGAGCAGAAACAGCACAGACATGAGTTCATCATTGACTGAAGAAAAGAGAGAGAGAAAAGTGTCAAGGTTTGCTGGAAAAAAAAAATGAAAGAGGAATGGACTAGGAAGGCAGAAAAAGCAGACAATAGTGCAGGAAGAAAAAAGGTAGAAACCAAGACAGCAACAGAAAAGACCAAATTTCTGACATAGAATCTGGAGTGTTGGCCTTGTGGTAACGGACATACCCAGGAAGCGAGAGAATCTGAGTGCACTGGTTTGAATCCCACAGTCGCCAGTATTTTCTCCCCCTCCACTGGACCTTGAGTGGTGGTCTGGACATTAGTCATTCATATAAGATGATAAACTGAGGCCCCGTGTGCGTAAAAAACCCATGGCGACAAAAGGAAAAAGGGTTTTCCATGGCTAAATTCTGTAGAAAAATTCACATCGATAGGAAAGCAAATAAAATTGCAGGCAGAAAAAAATACAGAAAAAAAAGAGTGGGGCTCTATGTAGTGACGCACTCTTCCTCAGGAGAGCAACCCAAATTTTACACAGAGAAATCTGTTGTGACAAAAAGAGTAATACAATACAATATCTATACTGACAACCCCCCAGCATCCAACAAGATGCTTGCAATGTCTGGCTCCAAGACTAAGCTCTTCTTCTTCTTCTTCTTCTTCTGCGTTCGTGGGCTGCAACTCCCACGTTCACTCGTTTGCACACGAGTGGGCTTTTACGTGTATGACCGTTTTTACTCCGCCATGTAGGCAGCCATACTCCGTTTTCAGGAGTGTGCATGCTGGGTATGTTCTTGTTTCCATTACCCACCGAACGCTGACATAGATTACAGGATCTTTAACGTGCGTATTTGATCTTCTGCTTGCATATACACATGAAGGTGGTTCAGGCACTAGCAGGTCTGCACATATATTGACCTGGGAGATCGAAAAAATCTCTGTCCTTTACCCACCAGGCGCCGTCACCACGATTCGAACCCGGGACCCTCAGATTGACAGTCCAACGCTTTAACCACTCAGCTACTGCGCCCGTCAACCAGCTATCAAACTGTGCCCAATATCAAATAAAATCTCAGCAGTCGATACCTTGGCACCAAAAGAGCAATAAGCAATAAATCTAGCGAATGTCTCAAAGCTTGTAAAGGGAGACTTTTTGGAGGGAAAAACTGAACGGCCCATCAGATGCAGACAACAAAATTCAATACCAAAAGCAAGAGACGTTACGTTCATAGCATACCACATCAGCACAGCGATGTGCCAACAACCCAAGGAACCAGAAACAGAACCATTACCAGGAAAGTTTGAAGCGTGGATTAAACTCGGTCGCTCACAGCCCTACCAGCCACATATTTTCTGACCTTGTTTCTGGCTCTGACACCACCCTTCCGACCTCATCTGCGGGACTTTAGCTCCTTTGGAAGATCGAGACGAGGTCGGATCTTAGACATGTGTGTGTGTGTGTGTGTGTGTGTGCATGTGTGTGTATGTGTGTGTGGGTGTGTGTGCGTGCGTGCGCGCATGTCATTTTTGGTAATCTTATACCCTTTTTTTGTTGGATGTTTTCATTTGTTAATGTTGTTGTGCAATACCCTATTGTCTTAACATGAGTATGTGTGTGTGGGGGGTGGGGGGTTAGTATATCGTCAGCTATTGGGAATTCTTATTTGACTAGTTTTAATCTCTTCTTATGTTGCGCATGATTTTATGCCAGTGTTTACAATGAGCCTGTGATTGCACAACTTAATTTCCATGGGGATTAATAAAGTGTTTTTGATTTGATTGATTTGATTTGGACCATACCAGGGCTGAAAACACTCCCATCATTTGTATTTGTATTTGTATTTCTTTTTATCACACCAGATTTCTCTGTGTGAAATTCGGGCTGCTCTCCCCAGGGAGAGCGCGTCGCTATACTACAGCGCCACCCTTTTTTTTTTTGTATTTTTTCCTGCGTGCACTTTTATTTGTTTTTCCTATCGATGTGGATTTTCCTACAGAATTTTGCCAGGAACCACCCCTTTGTTGCCATGGGTTCTTTTACGTGCGCTAAGTGCATGCTGCACACGGGATCTAAGTTTATCGTCTCATCCGAATGACTAGCGTCCAGACCACCACTCAAGGTCTAGTGGAGGGGGAGAAAATATCGGCGGCTGAGTCATGATTCGAACCAGTGCGCTCAAATTCTCTCGCTTCCTAGGCGGATGCGTTACCCCTAGGCCATCACTCTACATCAGGAGCCACCATCATCAGTATTGATCCCACAGAGCCAAAAAATGAAAACATGGAAAGAGAAATATAGGCACATTTCATAGTCATTCTGATGTTGAATAATCATATATAATATACAAAATTATATATAAAGCAGGCATACCCAAAGCAAAACGGTCAGTGAGCAACTCAAATGTCCTACAGAGCTAAAGAACAATGTTTCATAATGTAAAGTACCCAATGTCAATTACCAAAAAAGACCAAAAATATTGCTCCCTTGTTGGCAACATATATTTCTTGATGATATCTCCATCAAAACCAGGTTGATGTCCTGCCTGAAATAGTACAACAGGCTCTGAAGGTGATTATTTTCATTAAATGACATCATCTGTTTGACCTTATCTTTAACATTATATCATCACTCACAGACTCACCGTCTCTATTGTCACCATCTCAAAATCAACCGGCACTGGGAAAAGTGTATTTAAAAAAAAAATCATGCTCTGCATAGTATAAATTTCTTTTGTATAATCACATTCTACAAATAATACTTCTTGCGAAAACACTCAAAAAGAGCAGCGACTAACTTCAGCACAACTTTGTATTCCACATGCAAAAGCAGTTCACAAAAGCAACATCTAATGATTAAAAAAAACAACAACAAGAACTAAGAATGGCGTATTCATGTGTCACGGAAAAGTCACATGGGAATTGATAACAACTGGTTTCCAGTCCTCCACAACAATGACCGGTGGGTGGTCTACACATAAACACACAAAGAAAGTCAAGACAACAGAATAAAAACCCTCTCCAATCACTACTGCCTGAACACAAAACCATTGAGCACTTAGCATAAACAGACCACACAACTGCATTTGATAACACTGTTTGATAATAAATATCACAGCCCAGACCTCTTGAGAACAGTGACAAATTAGAACTTAGACATCAGTAATGAAAAGATAACAATTATTAAGTACATGGCCTGCAGAAAACCAATTTCAAAATTCAGAACAAGTTTTTGTGAGATATGGGTCAACTGTAGAGAAGGCACAAGTTATCCAATGTTTAACTCTTTCCATACAAATGGTGAAAGAGACGACGTTAACAGCATTTCACCCCAATTACCATCATCAAAATATTGCAAGCGGAAGGCTCTTATACTGAAGAGGTGAATGTTGACAAAGAATACCACAATTCTGACGACGGAGGCTAAAGGTTGGGTCATTCAGACACCCACTGGACATCCGAGGGGTCTGTGTAGAGGACTGGCCGTACTGAGTGAGTTAATCTGCCAGCTACAATAACATACAGTATTTTCCTTCACCCCACCCCACCCCTTTTCCTGTACCTGAATTTCCACTTCCACTTTCTACCCTCAAAAAACATCATGGTACTCCAGCTTACAGTCTAGAGACAAGCGTTGATCTGTCAAAAATGTGGTTATCATTACTTCTTCTTCTTCTTCTGCGTTCACTCGTATGCACACGAGTGGGCTTTTACGTGTATGACCGTTTTTACCCCGCCATGTAGGCAGCCATACTCCGTTTTCGGGGGTGTGAATGCTGGGTATGTTCTTGTTTCCATACCCCACCAAACGCCGACATGGATTACAGGATCTTTAACGTGCGTATTTGATCTTTTGCTTGCATATACACACGAAGGGGGTTCAGGCACTTGCAGGTCTGCACATATGTTGACCTGGGAGATCGTAAAAATCTCCACCCTTTACCCACCAGGCGCCGTCACCGTGATTCGAACCCGGAACCCTCAGTTTGAAAGTCCAACGCTTTAACCATTCGGCTATTGCGCCCGTCTATCATTACTTCAAAGACAGTATGGAAATGATCCACCCCACCCCTGTTCATATTTACCTAATTCCACTTCCCCTCTCTACCCATAAGAAACATCATCATATCCCAGTTCACAGACAAAGACACAACTGTTGGTCTGTCAAAAATGTGATGATTATTATAATTTCATAGACAATATGGAACCACAACTGTATAAACAGTAAATTCTTAAAAGCCTGGTTGTACAATTTTTTAATTTGTGTAAAAACCACAAACCACGAGCTCAACAATGAACTGAAAACTAAATCGCAGATTTTCTACTACACATAACGAGCACAATTTCCATGTTTGTGGAAATTTCATCTGACCTCACTCTGACAAACTAAGGATCTGATTATCTTTGCCTGCAAAATTAAATACACAGGAAATTCTGTCTCTGACAAATCAAGGTCTCATCACTAAATACAACTAGCAAAATCTTCACGGCTGTTTCATGACCTTGAGGAGATGAAGCTACCTTAACAATGGTGTGCAGAAATGACAAAATTCTTTCCTGTACCCCTTATCTTGTTCTCTCTCCCATTCAATTGATCACAAGAAAAACAAAAGAAAGAAAACAACAACAACAACAACACCAACTCACATACACATGTGAACAAGCTGCTGATTTGGCAAGATCAGACTTAAACAAGTTGTGACAGATGAAAACTGCTCAACTGTGTTTGTGACAAATAAAAACTTATAAGCAGTCTTTGTGACAAAAGAAAACTTATGAGTAATCTTCGTGACATATCAGTAGTCTTGAGACAAATGAATGTCTTTATGACAAATAAAAACCGATCAGCAGTCTGTGAAAAATGGAAACTTGTCAACAGTCTATGTGACAAGTGAAAACTTATCAGTAGTCTTTGTGACAAATGAAAAAACTTTGTCACAAATGATATCTTATCAGCAGTCTTTGTGACAAACGATACCTTATCAACAGTCTTTGTGACAAACGATACCTTATCAACAGTCTTTGTGACAAATGAAAAAAACTTTGTCACAAATGATATCTTATCAGCAGTCTTTGTGACAAATGGCAACTTTGTCACAAATGAAAACTTATCAGCAGTCTTTGTGACAAATGATACCTTATCAACAGTCTTTGTGACAAATGATACCTTATCAACAGTCTTTGTGACAAATGAAAAAAACTTTGTCACAAATGATATCTTATCAGCAGTCTTTGTGACAAATGAAAAAACTTTGTCACAAATGATAACTTATCAACAGTCTTTGTGACAAACGATACCTTATCAACAGTCTTTGTGACAAATGAAAAAACTTTGTCACAAATGATATCTTATCAGCAGTCTTTGTGACAAATGGCAACTTTGTCACAAATGAAAACTTATCAACAGTCTTTGTGACAAATGAAAAAAAACTTTGTCACAAATGAAAACTTATCAACAGTCTTTGTGACAAATGAAAAAAACTTTGTCACAAAAGATAACTTATCAGCAGTCTTCTTTCAGCTGAAAAACACTGTCAACGTGCATGAGTTTTGAATCACTGCCGTCATTACACTGCGTCTGATGCAGTTCACTGACAACCACCACCACTGCTGACAAAAAGTGCAGGTGGGTAGCAGCAGTTACATATTTTTTGTGGATATCTATACAGCACTTAGTGTGCAGCTGGAAGCACTTTGAAAAAAAAAACAACAACAAAAAAAAACAACAAAAAAAAACAGATAAGAAAAAAAGCATCAACAACCACAGCAAAATTTCTTCATTGAATTCAAAGCGAATACACTAACATGAGAGAAACGGTATAAAGACACTCAGCTTCCTTCACTGTTACATGAAACATACCCCACCTCCAACTAAAACCACTCGTTAGCATGCATCTCAAACTCACGCAAAAGCAAAATGGTTCACCCTCGCACCCTAGTTATGAGGCCATCACCACAAGAGTGACAATGACTGAAGTGTTTACATGCAGCTGTGAAAGAAATATATCAGCTTTTGATCTTACATTCCTGACAGAAATCTTTTACACTGAATTGATCAGGTTTTGATGAGTAAATAACTGGAAGAAATAAAAACGTATTATCTTCACAATAGACGGGCGCAATAGCTGAGTGGCTGAAGCGTTGGACTGTCAATCTGAGGGTCCCAGGTTCGAATCACGGTGACGGTGCCTGGTGGGTAAATGGTGGAGATTTTTACGATCTCCCAGGTCAACATATGTGCAGACCTGCTAGTGCATGAACCCCCTTCGTGTGTATATGCAAGCAGATCAAATACGCACGTTAAAGATCCTGTAATCCATGTCAGCGTTCGGTGGGTTATGGCAGAAAGAACATACCCAGCATGCACACCCCCGAAAACGGAGTATGTCTGCCTACATGGCGGGGTAAAAACGGTCATACACGTAAAAGCCCACTCGTGTGCATACGAGTGAACGCAGCAGGAGCAGCAGCATCTTCACAATATTCAGTTTCAAAACCTCCTGCTGTTATTAACATCTGGAGTATGACCAGCTGTTGTGGTGAAATGGTTAGCATTAAAGGGGTCTGTTCCCCATCAGAAGTGGAGATTTTCCGCAGCTCCTACCGAAAGCAGAGTGATTGATACGGATACTTATACAGCGCCTATCCTCGGTCGGAGACCAAGCTCTAAGCGCTTTACAGACACAGGGACATTTGCACAACAGGCTGGCTACCTGGGTAGAGCCGACTGATGGCTGCCACAGGGCACTCATAATTCGTTTCCTGTGTCATTCAATCAGATTTCAGGCACACACACATACACACTCCGACAAACATGTAACATTTTACACGTATGACCATTTTTTTGTTTGTTTGTTTGTTTTTTATTTATCCCGCCAAGTAGGCAACCATGCTCCGTTTTCAGGTGTGTGAATGCTGGGAATGTTCTTGTTTCCATAACCCACCAAATGAGGACATGGATTACAGGATCTTTAACGTGCGTATTTGATCTTCTGTATGCGTATACACACGAAGGGGGTTCAGGCACTAGCAGGTCTGCACATATGTTAACCTGGGAGATCGGAAAAATCTCCACCCTTTGTGCTATGGGCTAAAACAGAAAGACTGGGACCACACAGTCAAGGGTCTACTACTTCATGGATGCGTCTTAGGGAGTGCTGCTCCAATTTGCTGACCAGCACTGCAAGTATCTGCATCCCTCAACCTGATTAAAGTGGGAATGTGATTATTAACTGGAGCACAGCCTTGACAAGGAGTCCCAAACCTAAAAGGACCCACACAGCAGCCGCAGCAGTTATCACCCTAAACATCATCGAAAGAAAACAAAAATGTCCCCCGATTCTGGGGCATCAAAAAAAAAAAAAAAAAAAAAAAAAAAGCATTTGGACCCTGAATGCCAACATTTCCTGAAGAAACCACTGTCACACAAGTCTCTATTCTCTGAAGCATGTTATCAATCTATTTTTCTATGCATACCAATCATATCACATGAATGACTATCCTAAACCCTGCTTTTTTTTTTCTCAAACACGCTTTCCGTCACAGTCTTGAAATCTTATTATAAAATGAAACAGTGCTATATGAAATATAACACTCACCAGAAAGACAAGGAGGTTGTAGTATTTCAGAACTTTACTTTAAAAAGGAAATTTTCTTCCTACAATTACGTTAAAATAACATACTTACTGTGACCCACTAGTGCAGACTCCGGCAGGGGTCTGACATTCCTGTCCTGTGCAAACTACTATCTGCCTATGCGGAGAAAACGAAAGTAGCTACAGCCGATAACCTCCTGTAGTAGGTTACCTGCCCATAGCATCCCTGACTAGCGCCCTCTTTTTCCGGCAGCCATCTTGACTCCTGCTCCTGTGCTCTGCATACGGCTAAGTTGTTTTTTTTCCGTAATTTCTGCCTGTCTATCGATTCTTTGTCGCTGTCTCTTTGCATGTGATCATGATAAACAACAGGCCACAAGATTACTAGTATTTCAGAACTTTACTTTAAAATTGGTTTCATTTTCAGTGCCAAGGAGGTGTCTAAAGTGGCGGACTTATCCAAATACACAGCACCACGTTTATTGTATCGAAAAAAGGATCAGGTGATGGCCTAGAGGTAACGCGTCCGCCTAGGAAGCGAGAGAATCTGAGCGCGCTGGTTCGAATCACAGCTCAGCCGCCGATATTTTCTCCCCCTCCACTAGACCTTGAGTGGTGGTCTGGACGCTAGTCATTCGGATGAGACGATAAACCGAGGTCCCGTGTGCAGCATGCACTTAGCGCACATAAAAGAACCCACAGCAACAAAAGGGTTGTTCCTGGCAAAATTCTGTAGAAAAATCCACTGCGATAGGAAAAACAAGTAAAACTGCACGCATGAAAAAAAATACAAAAAAATGGGTGGCGCTGTAGTGTAGCGACGCGCTCTCCCTGGGGAGAGCAGCCCGAATTTCACACAGAGAAATCTGTTGTGATAAAAAGAAATACAAATACAAAATACAAATACAACTGATATTCGCAATCAGGTTCTCTGTAACCATGAAAACCTGGGAACAGTATAAGTGATATGTAATATGAAAAAAAAACATTTCAGTTTCTTTTCTGTTATTCTTCTCACAACTTCTTCACTTCACTTCACTTCATTCCCTCGACCGCTGGGGTCGTTGGGGGGACATGAGGAAGATGTCATAGCTCGCCACGCCGTTCTGTTGGCAGCTGTCGTGAGGAGATCTGGCATCGTCATTTTGGTCCATTCCTTGACGTTGTCAGACCAGCTTTTTTTCTGCCGCCCCCGTCTGCGCCCTCCCTCTACAGTCCCTTGCAGGATGGTTTTGGAGAGGGTGTTATGTCGTATGACGTGACCAAACCATGCCATCTTCCGTCGTTTGACAGTCGCCAGCAGTGGTTCTTGGGGCCCAACAAGGTTGCTGACCAGGTTCCGCACATAGTCATTGGTCTTGTGCTCCTTGTAGGAGATGTGTAGTAGTCTCCTCAGGCACTTGGTTTCGAATGCTTGGATTAATAAAGGGACCTACTTGAGCATGAATTTCTTCCCTAAGCATAGGAAGCACACTATTAAACAATCTCTTAGCGTACATAAAAAAAAAAATCTTTAAGTTGGAATTGGCTTTTGAAGCTTACACTTATGCAAACAAATTTCAAAAAGCCAGTATCGTCAAATCTTTAGGGCTATCAATTTTTATGTTTCTTTTTATAGCATCACTCTTGTGAAAAGTTTAAGGTTCGAGCAACTTGCAAATCCGTATCCCAGACATCATGAAAATCTTGATTCAAGGTGGGATGCAATGCCTGAGAAACTTGATTTAACCCATGGACAAACAAAAATCAACAACTGAATCTGTGTCCATTTATCAAACAAACACAGTCACCGGTTTGATTCTGTTTTTCTCTTCGTCTTCTTTTTTTGTTGTTGTTGTTGTTGAGAAATTAACAATAATGAGAAGTCCCCCCCCCCCCCCTCCCCTCCCCCCCCCCCCAAAAAAAAAACCCAACAAAAAACAAACAAAAAAACCTACACATTACAATGCAACACTTAAAAGACAAGATGGGAGTGTGACCGAATGCTGACAGACAAATCACAGATACAGTCAAGGTAGAAAGGACCGTGAAAATCAAAACTTGATAAAAAATAGTCAGGAGAAAGCTTCGACTTAGGATTTCCCCCCCCCCCCCCCCCATTATGTTTAACCTGACATACTCACTGTGACCCACTGGTACTGACTCCACCAGGGGTCCCATTCCTGTCCTCTGCAAAATACTCCTATTCCCGAGTTAGTGGAGAAATTGAAAAATAGCCGCAGCTAGTAGCCTCCCTTAGTAAATTACCTCCCTCACATCCAGATTTTCAACGGGAGGGGCTGGCTTGACACCAAGAGATTATACAAATGCTGGATAATCAGGGGAAAAAAAAATGATCAGCCTTAAATATGTGTAACATTAAGCTCAAACTGAGTGCCATGATTTCAAATGAGATAAATATAAAAATCAAAGAAAAAACTAACACCCCCCCCCTCCCTCTCCCCCGACCCCCACAAAAAAACACTTTAGTTTAAAACACTGACTTTCTATTCAGAATCAAAACCATCTTTAAAAGCAAAAAAAAAAAAAAAAAAAAAAAACAAAAATAAATAAATAAACCTTCAAAATGAATAGCTTAAAAACAGAAAGAATTACTGGAACAACTACACAATACACATTTCAGCAGATAATACCTCATCAAATAAAAAAGATCTCTATGTAGATCCTACCATCCACATACACACCACATCCAAAAAAACGAAAAAAGATTTCTCATGAGACCATATACACTTTCCTACATGAGAACAACAAAAAGAATTGAGCAATTATAACTGATACATATACCTTGTTTGAGTCACCACACAATTTCAAAAACAATACACTATCCCAATACATATATATTTACAATATAGTACAGGCATAATCATTCATTGTCGAAAGAAAAAAAAGGGAGATACCCCCAACACACAGGAACAAAGAGATTAAACTTGGTAATCCCTGATTAGATGAAATTCTAAAAAATAAAGAAAATTCTAAAAAAAAAAATAAATAAAGAAAGAAAGATAATGTGTTCAGAAAGTTCGGTCCACTCAGGATGGCTGCAGTTCAGTTTCAGTTCCAGTAGCTCAAGGAGGCATCACTGCATTCAGACAAACCCATATACGCTACACCACATCTGCCAAGCAGATGCCTGACCAGCAGCGTAACCCAACGCGCTTAGTCAGGCCTTGAGGAAAAAAAAACGAAAAAAAAAAGGGTGAATAAATAATTGATAAATACATGAAAAAATTTTTTTTTTTAAACCCCAACTACTACTACTACTAATAATAAGGCGCAAAAACTTGATGAAGTCAACTATAAGCGTACATAAATAAATAAATAAATAATTTTTTTTTTTTTTTTTTTTTTAAACAACAACAAAAAAACCCATGAAAACGAAGTCACAAAGCAGCACCATTACTCATTTGGAAGTCAGAAGATCAATGAACACAGAACTCTGGAACTGGAACACTTCAGAAATGTCATTGAATTTCTTGATTTTTCCAACCCCCCCCCCCCCCCCCCCCCTATAAAGAAAACAAGATCAGGCTTTCAACAATATTCATCAGCCAACATTTGGAGAACTGGTAGTGACTGGTCTGGTACAACACTTTGGTCCCACAGATCACATGATTTTCAGGTTTATTTTTAAACATTCCACAAAAAGGAGGCATAAAATCACCCTACACACAAATTCTCTCTCTCTCTCTCTCTTAATATACACACTTTTTTTTTTCTCACTTACAACTGCAGAGCAAATTTTTGTTTTTCAAAATGCGTAAATAACATAACTGAATTTGAAATTATTACAAAGTTATCTGTTCCAAAAGGATTTCTTTATCTAAACCATATGGTTAGGGTCACAGACCATTGTTTAATATGCTGTTTCCTGACGAGTTTCCAATAAAAACAACAACAAAAACACCCCCTCCCCTGAAAGACCTAATAAAAAAAGAAAACTAATCCAGTCTTACAAATCTTAAACCTCGCATTTCAAATACTAGGTCCATGATCTACAGAGACTCTGCAAAAACTTATAGAAAAAGGGTAAACTTCTTTTCTTGCACTTCATGTGAATGGCATTTCATGCGTGTGTGTGCAAACGAAAAATGTGATCCACAAAAGAAATGCATATTGTAGCAAGCGTTCATGGCGATAAACGTTTGTAAATTTAGGTGTACACATTTCTGTGACTATCACAGAGGAAAACTTGTGTCTTTCCGCTTGGCCGCGACATGTCATGGACCACTGCCTCTGTCACACATGAGCACTTCTTCCCACTCCGGTTCGTTGAACATCGGTAGGTACTGGCGCTTGTTCCTCAGCACCTCTGTGGGAACATCCACACACACAAAGAAACATACATTTAATAATAATAATAATAATAATAATAATGGATACTTATATAGCACACTATCCAGAAATCTGCTCTAGGTGCTTTACAAAAACGCTTTTGATAACATAAAACATTATATTTATGTTACATACACACACCAAAATGTGACCACACACACACACACACACACACACACACACGCACGCACGCACGCACGCACGCACGCACACACACACACACACACACACACACTGCATACATACATATTAACATGCATGTGTATCTAACAGCTACCCTAACACATACGCACACACAGGCAGGCACAAACTTACATAAACACACGCACACACGATACACATTCATATACATGCATGTAGTTGTGGACCTGCCACAATTGAACTTATTGCTGAGGGAAAAGGTGAGTTTTGAGACGAGATTTAAAAGATGCGAGGGAATCTTTTAAATACTACTACTACTACTACTACTACTACTAACATTTACATAGCGCTGAATCTTGTGGGGGAGGTGGGGGCGGGGGAGGGTTTTTTGAGAAAGAGTGGCCATGAATGTTTTATGTAACTTGTAATATTTTTCTTTCATGTAAAGTGCCCTGAGCTCTTTGAGAGAAAGGGTGCTAAAAATATGTATATTATTATTATTACAGCATTATTAATAAAACAATAATGGTGGTATTTATATAGCGCTGAATCTTGTGCAGAGACAACTCTAAGCGCTTTCACACCAATCATTCACACGCATGCATAACTCTAAAACTGAAGAAACTGAAGACAAGGAAGAGGCAGGGAAGGGAGGCTATCTTGTGAAGAGGTGGGTTCTAAGGCCAGATTTAAAAGAGCTGAGTGCGGAGACCTGACGAAGCGAAAGAGGAAGTTCATTCCAAATGCAAGGTCCAGAGACAGTCGAGTGTTTGAATCTGGGTATGCGTAAACAGAGTGGATCCGAAGCCGATCGTAGAGAGCGAGATGGAGTGTAAAGGTGAAGGCAGCCACAATATGTATAATGATATACACACACATTCATACACACATAAATACATCACACACATACACACAAACACACAAACATAGCTAATCCCAAACATTTTCTAAATTCGACACCAGCAGCACATTCAAGACAAATTACAAGTCTAATGTATAGACTTCGTTTAAATGCCTTTCGTACAAAATTTTCTAAAAATATAAAATGTATATGCGGTAAGCAAATAACTGTAAGCCATCTACTCATTCATTGTGTGAGCATAAGACAGTTACTTCCAAAAGATGTAGTTGATGACTTTTCTTCCAATATTTCATTAGCCACTGAAAAGATTTTGAATGATTATTCATTGCTCAGAATGTTTTCAGAAATTTTAAACTCCAGTCCAGTTGGTATCCTCCTTTGATGTATTATATTTAATACTGTTATTTATATTTACATTGTTGTAGGTTAATTCTTGTTGATATGCATATACATATTCTCCTTCCCATGACAACTCATTCAATATACACCACAACCTCTTTAGACTTTTTCTTATAATATACTTTTCCTCTGATACATAACATGAACTTTTTTTTTTTTTTTTACACTAATATTCACATGCATTCCCTTTCCTTTATATACTACTTTACTCCTTTCCGTCTAAAAACACTTATAGTGAATAGACGTTAAACTGAAGAAAACACACACACTCAAACAAAAACACACCATATCAGCCAGGCAGATACCTGACCAGCAGCACAACCCAACACACTTCATCAGACCTTGACAGCTTGAGTGCATGTGTGTGTGTACCTGTCTGTGGATTTCCTCTACAGAATTCTGCCAGAGGACAACGCTCTCGTTGCCATGGGTTCTTTTTCGGTGCGCCAAGTGCATGCTGCACACGAGACCTCTGCTTATCATCTCATCCGAGTGACTAGACATTCAGTATGATTTTCCAGTCAAACTTGGGAGAAAGGGCAAAAGCGGGGATTTGAGCCCAGACCCCCGTGGACTCGGTATTGTAAGATGAACGTCTAAACTATTTTGCCACCTTTCTTCTACACTCAACACCACAACACACACACACACACACACAACACCACCACAATACATGCACACACCCCTTCCACAGACTAGTGGCTGCATGTCAGTGAAGCAGATTAAGTCAGCACAACAAAACACACACACAAAGACACATACACCCACACCCACACATACATCCACACACACCAACACCCACACCCACATACCTTTAACAGAGGTCAGTGGCTGCATGTCAGTGAAGCGGAAGAAGTCATTGGGACGGTAGCGACAGTGATCAAATCCCCCCAGACACCAGATGGTCCACATCATCAGACATATCAGCACCACCACGCACAGGTATGCCCACTGGGATGCTTGACTCCTGTCATACATGTACACACACACACAACATTATTGTATTGCATTGTATTGTATTGTATCGAATTGTATTGTACTGTAATTTGTATTGTATTGCATCGTAATATTTGTATTGTATTGCATTGTATTGTACTGTAATTTGTATTGTATTGTATCGTAATATTTGTATTGTATTGGACTGTGTTGTATTACACTGTATTGTATTGTATCGTAATATTTGTATTGTATTGCATTGTATTGTACTGTAATTTGTACTGTATTGTATCGTAATATTTGTATTGTATTGTATCGTATCGTATTGTATTTTGTACTGTATTGTATCGTAATATTTGTATTGTATTGCATTGCATTGCATTGTATCGTATTGTACTGTAATTTGTATTGTATTGTATCGTAATATTTGTATTGTATTGTACTGTATTGTATTACATTGTATTGTATTGTATCGTAATATTTGTATTGTATTGAATTGAATTGTATTGTATTGTATTGCATTGTATTGTATTTGTAATTTGTACTGTATCGTATCGTAATATTTGTATTGCATTGTATTGTATTGTATTGCATTGTATTGTATCGTATTGTAATTTGTACTGTACTGTATCGTAATATTTGTATTGTATTGTACTGTATTGTATTACTCTTTGTCAAAACAGATTCCTCTGCAGGGTTCGAATTTAGTGGGTGCCCGGGTGCAAATGCTACGAACAGTTGGCTCGGGCATGCAAATTTTCTGTTGAGAGTGCCCAGCTGGCACTCAAAAACTGATCGAGGCAAAAGAAAACTGATTAAAAGACACACCAAGAAAGCAAGCTTGAACGTGGTCGATCGAAATGTATAGTGTCGTCTGCTGCAGCTCGCTTCGTGGAGCAGCATCTTTGTGTGTACACGATTGGATGTTGACGTTTATGGCGAGTTAGCGACGATGTTTCCCCATGTTCAATGTTAAAAGAAAGGCTCCCGAAACAGAGACGAAAGCTCAGGATGACCAAAAAAAAAAAAAAAAAAAAGAGCAGGAGTACGAATCAAAGCGCCAGCGTGTGTACAATGAAGCCTGGCAGAAAGACTTTCCTTGGCACACCGCTGAAACGAAGGAAGATTTTATTTCGTTTGATTGGCACCCAAAACCACAATTGGGCACTCAAACGTTTTGTCCAGAGTGCCCAAATGGCACTCAAAAAAGAGTTAAATTCAAACCCTGTTCTGTATGAAATTCCCGCTGCTTTCCCCAGGTACAGTCGCAAGAGTGAGAGAACTTGCAACTATTTTCTGCTTGCAATTGTATTTGTTTTCCAATCAAAATGGATTTTTCTACTGGATTTTTACCAGGGACAAGCATTTTGTTGTCCTGGGTTCTTTTACGTGGTCTAAGTGCATGTTGCACACGAGACCTCGGTTTATCGTCTCATGACAACCGTAGAAGCTCAGTTTTATTTTAGACTCAAATTTAGAGTCTTCTTCTTCTTCTTCTGCGTTCGAGAGCTGCAACTCCCACGTTCACTCGTATGCACACAAGTGGGCTTTTACGTGTACCGTTTTCACCCCGCCATGTAGGCAACCATACTCCATTTTCGGGGGTATGCATGCTGGGTATGTTCTTGTTTCCATAACCCACCGAACCCTGACATGGATTACAGGATCTTTAACGTGCGTATTTGATCTTCTGCTTGCATATACACACGAAGGGGGTTCAGGCATTAGCAGGTCTGCACATATGTTGACCTTGGAGATCGTAAAAATCTCCACCGTTTACCCACCAGGCGCCGTCACGGTGATTCGAACCCGGGACCCTCAGATTGACAGTCCAACGCTTTAACCACTCGGCTATTGCGCCCGTCAAATTTAGAGTCAAAATGATGAGAAAGGGCTAGACCTGGTCTCAAACCCAGACCACCATAATCAATTTCTAGCCCATACAGTCGTGACAACAGATGCCTCCTCTGCTGTTGTGCTGTTCATAGTCATATGTAGTAGGCACACTAAAATGGGACACTTACAACTGTCTCTCAAAGTCCATTTTCTTCAGAAATTCCAGCAGTTTGGTCATGTTCACTGGCTGGCCATCCAGCCCCAACAACACTGTGCTGTTTTCCACATCAGCACCTGAAACCAAACCATTGTTCAATTCATGGAATTCGCATTGGTTGTAATGTCAGAGACAACTGAGAACATCTTAAGGGAAGAAGGATTGTAATTATGCCAACAATACATATGATATATATTGCTCACTTCTTTTGTTGGTATAGCATCTGATATATCACACACACACACACACACACACACACCATCACACAACATCACACATTGTAATTTGTATGCATACACGGTATACACCAACAACCACACACACCACTACAAAAAAAAAAAAAAAAAAAAAAAAACCACACCAAAATTGCACACGCACACACACCATCAAATATATATACACACACCATCCGACACACATCATCACACACACACACACACACACACACCATTACCCACACCACCACACATTCACACCATCTTACCATGATCAGAACCAGCCATCCTCTCATCTGACTGACCAGACTCGGAGAGAGTTGTCTGCCCTGGTGAAGACCGAGCCCCAACGCTTTGCTCCTTGACATTCATGCCTCCCTCCGCAACACTGGCTGCAGACGTTATATTCCCCTTGAATAACGCTGAAGATTCATACGTCCTATGAGGTATCACATCATCATCACCCGTTTTCTGTGACCTATTAGTTGCTAGCACTGCAGTTGTGCTGTTACCAGTATCAGTCATCTGTCTTGTTGTGGGCATTCTGATCTGTTTTACTGTGACCTTTTCTGCTTCATCAACTTTTAAAGATCCGTTTTTCTTCTTCGGTTTCTTACCTGCCTTACCTGTAAGCTTTTTGCTTTTATTCACTTTCAAATGTCTATTCCTCTTTGAAGATCTCTTAGTGCGTAAATGACTATTGTCAGACTTGAGGTGGCGCTTTAGCATTAAACACTGAGCCCTCAGATTTCCCATCTGTCTGTGAATCTGTGAAATTTTTCGTTCATGAAGAACTTGTGTTAGATGTGTTTCATACTGTTCTGAAGCTCTAGTTCTCAAGGAAGTTATCTGGTTTACATTAGTACAGGCTCTGCACAATTTCTGGAGTTTTTCCAGGTTTCTGACACCTCCTAACAATGGAACATTTCCAGAACTGATAGGTTCCAGTGTTTGTCTTTCCAGAGAAGCCCTTTTTAACTCAGCAGTGTGCTCCAGGTCTGCAAGTACATCATGATAATTCAAACAAACTCTGAACAAAACTGGATGTACCTTGTGTTTGTTTCCTCTGTGTATGTGTTTCTGAGGAGTGAAGAAAGCCAAAGTGGCCTGTTTTAATTTCCCAGTCTGCTTTATCCTCCTAATCTGTTGTAAAATTATACTGTCTGGCTGCAGTCTGGCTGTTTGTTCCACATAGCCTGGTTCTTTTTTTCGATCCGACGGCAGTGTTGGAGAAGGTATAGATCCCTGTCTGGTGAGAAGCATCTCCGTATCACCTTCCACATAGGCAACAATGCGGTCTCCATTGCCCATCACCTGTTGACATATATTTCATTATCAAATTTATAATGTTATGTTGTAATCAAGTTCTAGCAATTACTAGCATGGTATAAATGTATGATAGTCAGTTGTTTTCAACTATAACCATCAGAACAGCAGTGAAGGTAACTGCTGTCCTGACTATCTGGGCTAGAATTTGATTTCAGTGGAAAGTGTCCTGCCAAACTTTCATCCCCACCCTCTCGGCCAAGAGGGTTTTAGGACAGTCAGCGTTGGGATGGTTCCCAAAGGCCAACTAGCCCCCCAAGCCTGCAGCGATAAGAGCCAGTGCAATTTTGCTTCCTGGTTTGAGAGTCACAGTCCCTCATAAAAGACTAGGCTGTAAAGTGTAAATGATTTCCCATTGCAATAGAGAAACCACTGATAACACAGCTCTCACTTTGCTGTTGGCCCAACTGTAGACTTATGTCAATCTGTGATATAAACTGAAGAATGGTAGTAGATTTGTCTGAAACAGTACTCTGAGTGTAACTTAACAGCAACAGTCAAGCCTGGGTGAGTCTGTATTGTGGGGATTCAGGATAGGATGTTGTTAATGCCCATTAAAATGACAATTAAGGGTGGGACAGAAATGTAATCACAGACATTTTCCCCCACAGATGTGTGTATGTGCTGATGTGTATGCATACATGTGTATGTGTGTGTGTCTTTGTGCAATCACATAGCTGAACATTACTGTACAAACATTGCCTCAACACCACAGACACAGTGCCCAGCACTTAGTTAAGTAAAGTCAATTATAAAACCTATACTTTGCAACTCTCTCTTCCTTAGTATGATTACAACTGCCAACTTTTAAAGCAATTAAACTTCAAACACTTGAACACCTTCCCTTATGCTACAGACTGTCCGTTTGGTGTTGAGGCAGGCTCATACAGCCATGTCTAGCCGTGTCATCAAACAAACACACACAGACACACAGTCTCTGTGTGACTGACGGAGTGAACCATTGCCTGCTCACGAGGGCTCATGAGCGTCCAAGCTTAGTTGTGAACACTTCTCATTCCGCCTCGAGGGGGACAAACTGTGCGTGAACACTACTCATTCCGTCTCGAGGGGGAAAAACTGTGGCTGACGCACAAACTATGAGGTATCTTACACTGAGAAGCAGTAGACACAGACCAACACGCAGACCCAGCACGAAAGCTATTCCGTGTGAGAAGGGACACATCATTGAGGTAGCGTGTCGATCTCCCTTTCACACAATCCACGAAAACATCACACTCTGCCCCGGAAGTTGATAAAAGAATGACCTTCACCTTTACCGCCCCTCCACATTCTTGTTGAAGT
>NC_134887.1:35351178-35383678 GCF_041734735.1 Babylonia areolata | reverse complement strand
CCGAATGTGACCGACCAGCGCCCCCCACCCCCAGCCCCTCCTGCCACCACCACCACACCCCACAAGTCCCCAACTGCCAGTCCTACAAAACAACAACCCAGTTAGTGGAAACCCGCCAGTTCTATACACATCAGAACCATCAGAATGATGATGGTGGATGTTTAAAGAAAGAAGAAGGACAGTTTGTTTTCTCAACCCATCAAACTGACATGGAGGAGAGAATCTTTGTGCTGTTTGATCTGCATATGATTGCACGAGGGGGGAGTTTAGTGTATGCTGTCACTAGTGTCAGTGTGGAAATAATGTGTTTAAAATCTTCAGAATTCTGACATGGATTGAGCAAGTATATTTTTACGGCCCTATTTTTACAGGCTGTAACATAGTTTGACTTGCTAAGTCACTTAGATTAATGAAATATCACTCTGCATGTGCACACAGATGAAAGAGATTCACTTCCAGGAGCTAGCAGGTCTGTACATTAATTCTGCACCATGGTTGGTCTGAATCAGTGAATGTTTTAAGCTTAGGTAGTAAGCTAGGTTGCCCAGGAAAAGACTTTTTAAAATGGTATTTATTTTACACAAATCAAATTAAATTATGGTGCTTAGAGACCCATATTTTATTTTGCTTTTAAAATAATTATTAACTAATTAAATGACCTCCTGTTGCTCAGCTCAAGAAATGCTCTGAATGATACTGGTAGTATTGCAACAGTTTGGTATTCATGTTTGGACATCCACATAGTGTACTGTGGTACTGGTAGCACAAATTTGGCAATGATTCGCTGTTGGTCAGTAATGTTTGCAAATTTAAATGCCAATTTTTTATTTTTCCACTATGAATTAACCAATTTTATAACCACTGAAGATTCTTCTGATGTTGTCCTGGTACATCACTACATAAATAGATCTTTTTGGTATTTTACTTCCTAAAAAAAGTAGATTGTGTTTAAAAACTGAGTCAGTGTGCGTTTTAATTAACTTACTAACTTAGTGTGTTAACTGCTAGCTTTTTCAAGAGCACCTTATGTTGATTTCTGAAAACAGACAGACAGACAAGCACACACACACACACACACACACACACACACACACAAACAAGCACACACGTGCATATTCATAATTTATTGAACACATATGTTCACCCCCCCACCCACCCCCACACACACACATACACACACATTATTTATATAAGTTAGTTTCACTGGAACAGGTAATAGTATACTAGACCATTTTCAGTAAATGATCATTTATAAGGTTGTGAATTGAAAATTAATATTTATTTAAAAAAAAATAGTTTGTGGTAGTCTGTGACAGTAGGAGAAAATCATGTCAGGCACTTCTGTTCATGGACAGGTCCTGCAATTGCTTTCTGATGAATTACTGGTTTTAATTATCTTCTCAGTGCATTGGTTTTGCCTCTTTCTACATTAAAGCAGTCCTTTCTATGCTTCCTATCATCTTTCATTCAGTGTTTCTGTAGCCATTGCTTCTCTTGGTGCACATTTACATCTTTATGCATGTGTTTTTACTCTAGATGACAGGCTTTCAAACATGGGAACTGTAAATATGAAAAAGAGTTGGAAACCAAGTGGTGTCATTGCTGATATTTCTTGCCTGCTGCAGAGTATGATCAAGTGATTTGCACCAAAACACGTTACGGCAATGTTCAACAACAATAACTACCTCCCGGACTTGAACCACTACCGCCCCGCAGCAGGACAGCAGATGCCCGCCAACGTTCCCGGCTCCCCGGCTCCCCTGGACCCACCGCTGCCGCCGCCTGCAGCGCCACCTGTCTCTGGCAGCGGGTTCGGCCACGTGGGCAACTTCCGCTTCCTTTCCCCCACCCAGGTGACGGCAGTGCCCACCTGGATGCCGGCAGCTTGTGTGGTGAGCACCATCTCCGCCCCGGGCATGGGCACCAGCTGGCAGCACTCGGTGCCCATCACCATGCCCTGGGCCAATCACATCGCGCCGCACTTCACCGCTCAGTCCTCGCCGTCCCAGTCGTTGCCTGTCTACACCATGCCAATGTGAGTGCTTTCACTAAATCACAGTTTAATTACACATACTTAACCGTGACCCAACTAGTGCAGACTCCGGCAGGGGTCTGACATTCCTGTCCTGTGCAAACTACTATCCGCCTATGTGGAGAAAAAGAGAGCAACTATGGCCGATAACCTCCCGGAAGTAGGTAACCTCCCCTTTGTCCCGCTAGCTAGTGCCCTCTTTTTCCGGCAGCCATCTCGACACCTGTTCCTGTGCACTGCATATGGCTAAGTTTTTTTCGTATTTTCTATCTGTCTATCGATTCTTTGGCGTCCTTGTTGTTTGTCTAATTATGCCTTCAAACAGGTCGCATGATTATGTAGCTCGATTGGGCGATCGGGCTAAAATTAAGGCGCGATCGCTTCACAGTTTTGGTGTCATACACTGTACCATGTCAAACTGATGCATACCAGGCCTATCTGTTTGCTCTTCTTGGCCAAAATTTATCGCGGCAACTCAGTGATACAACATCTCATTTCATTGGCTAGCAGACGGCGGTCTAATGGCGAGATGTCGTATCATTGCCATGATAAATTTTGGCCGAGAAGAGCAAGCAGATAGGCTTGGTTTGCATCAGTTTGACATGGTATGTATATTTAACCAAACTGGGAGTATAATATGAACTCCCCATGTCTGGACAGTTGTGGGAGGGTGTCTTTTGATTGAGTGTAAAAGAATTTTGTTCAGTGCAGAAAGGAAATACAGCAGTGTTACAGTTTGGTTTGTGTATCTTGAGTTTCCAGTTTTTGACATGAAAAAAGGGTATTTTCCTGCATTTGTATATTTTTTTGTGTTTAATGGAGATGTCATGATTTTGTATGTGATTTTTTGACTATTTTATTTGCGAATCAAAATGCTGCAGAGGATGATGTTGCATATTAGTATTAAGGGGCTTGAAATAACTATGTGGTTGTATTATGATGTTGATCGTAACTTTTACATATAAACTGAACAGTGACGTTTGTCATGAATGTAGTATTTATTGTTATTTTATTGCCTGCATTTTGTGGAGAGAATGTGTGAAACAGTGTATGCAATGCTTTTACATTATTGTCTTTGTTATGTATTTAATATCTGAGTTTACGTTAATCATATTCCCATGTTGAGTGTGTTGGGTCTGCGTTGTGATACTGCACATTGGCAAAACGTTTTCCAGTTTGAGATAATGATGTTTATCTTATCTTAATCATAATCCTATGACGATATATTGACAAGCATAGAATCTTACTGTCAGCCATCTGTGCAGGGGTATTTTGCCACAGACAACTATGATGCGTGGCACGCCAAAGCCATCTGTTCGCTGTTTACGTCTGAAGCGGCGCTTTCGAGCCAGCATCAATGATGATCCTGAGTAAGTAAAAGAAAGAAAAAAAAGGAGGAAACTAGGAAGAGAGGATGCTAAGGTTGTGTGTGCAATGTGTACATATCCAGGTTGCCAGTGCCATACACATTCATCTCGCATACACACCTGTACAGGATTTGAGAAATATTTTTGATTTTCTTATTGTATTGATTTACTTGAATGTTGTTGTCAGTTTCTAACATTACAAAGTGTTGTATTGATATACTTAAATGTTTTTGTTATTATGCTACTCTTGCGCTTTGCTGCTGATACTATCTTCAGCATTATAACTGATATTGTCATTCTTTTTAATGTTATTAGCAATCAGAGATTTGTGGTACATTTACATGATTTATTAATCAGCATTTTAGAGTGCGCATGAACTTTGACATGGCATATGACAGCAGCAGTGAACTTGTTCACAGCATGGAGGTTTTGGAGAAGGGATTGGGGGTGGTGGTAGGGGTGTATGGGAGGATTGGGTTTCCACGTAAACACAAGACATGCCACACATTCAAGCTGGCAACACGGTAACGGTCCAGTCTTTTTTTCTTTTCTTTTTTTTTTTCCTACAAAGAGTTAAATGTCTTATCTTTTGCTCAACCCTCATTCAAGACAGATGTTTGTGAATGGGAAGGTGATGAATTGATGGTATTCATCCATTCATTCACTCATTGACTCATCCATTTTCCATTCATTCATCCATTAAGCTCATTTGTTCACTCATTAGTGGAGTGATGGCCTAGAGGTAACGTGTCTGCCTAGGAAGTGAGAGAATCAGAGCGCGCTGGTTCGAATCACGCCTGTGATTTCAGCTGCCGATATTTTCTCCCCCTCCACTAGACCTTGAGTAGTGGTCTTGACGCTAGTCATTCAGATGAGATGAGAAACTGAGGTCCCGTGAGCGGCATGCACTTAGCGCATGTAAAAGAACCCATGGCAACAAAAGGGTTGTTCCTGGCAAAATTCTTTAGAAAAATCCACTTTGGTAGGAAAAACAAAACAAAACAAAAAAACACACAAAAAAACTGAACACAGGAAAAAATACAAAAAAATGGGTGGCGCTGTAGTGTAGCGACGCACTCTTCCTGGGGAGACCGAGAGCAGCCCAAATTTTACACAGAGGAATCTGTTGTGATAAAAAGAAATACAAATACAAATATATTTTGTGGGTGAGGGATAGAATCCCACAACGGCCACAGTTTTCCTCCCTTCACTAGTCCTTGGTTGTCTGGATGCTAGTCATTCGAATTAAAGAATAATCTGGGGTCCAGTGTGCAGCTTGCACTTCTTGCATGCGAAAGAACCCGCATCAACAAAAGGGTGGTTCCTGGCAAATTCTAAAGAAAAATCCACTCTAATATTTATGAGCATGCATGCACATGACAAGCCTGGTAGAATGACACGGGGAAACAACTGATGAGTGTATCAAGGCTGCTGTTGATTGGTTCTACCAAGGCAGCCTGTTGTGCTAAAGACTGTAAAGCCCCAAGGGTTTGGTCTGTCCAAAAATGATGGACGAGTAGGCAGGCAGGCTTATCTGTCGTTGTGCGTCCTCATACGGGAGAAGAGGCCGATTCTGGATGCGCAGCACTTCCCGCAGGTGCCGCAAGGGAAAAGGCGCTGTATAAGTATAAAGAAAGAAAATCACACACGTACGCAACCAGTCCACTGTGGCCGAGTGGTTAGTTACTCAAAGTGAATGTGTTTGTAAAACACAGTTTGGTGTTTGACTGAGGACAGGCACTATTTAACTCACTCTACCCCGCAGCTACAACTTCCCTGTACCAGCGCTACGTCAGACCACTGCAGAAAAAACAAGGAGGTTCACTAAAACAGCGAAAATTGATGGGCAAATTTTTGATTGAAGCGGTCAAACAAAGCTTCATTTTCATACTTCCAGAATCCGTGAACGGTTCAGTTTAGAATGCCATCTGTACGAAGCTAGAATGAATGAAATTAAAATAGTGTGTGGGTATGAGAATACTTGTACCTGGTCCACAGGGGAAATGATCTTGGTACGAGTGAAGTATCTGTATCAGTCAGTCAGCTAGTCTGTCACAGACAAGGAGGGTTGTGTGTGCGTGTGTGTGGTGCCAGTTTCTATCCCCGCCCCCCCCCCCCACCCCCCGCCCGGCCCCCCTAAGTTGAGTATTACTGAAAAAAAGACAAACTGTCATAGAAGAGGGTGACGGAAGAGAAAATTTTGGGTGTTCCTCATGCTGAAGAGGAAAGCAAACAGACTTCTTCTTTGTGGTGTATAATCGTTAAGTATCAGTGTCTTATTGTATCGTGTCTGTGATTTGTTAAAAGTATTTGGAGTAAATGTTTTGTATCTGTTTATTCCAGGCGTTTGTTTGGATAAAGGTGAGAGAGTTGGCCATAACTTTTGTTTGAAAAGTTGCACGCGACATAGTCTCAATCAATCTGTCACAGGGGCATAGTCTCAATCCATCTGTCACAGGGGCATAGTCTCAATCAGTCTGTCACAGGGGCATAGTCTCAATCAATCTGTCACAGGGGCATAGTCTCAATCCATCTGTCACAGGGGCATAGTCTCAATCAATCTGTCACAGGGGCATAGTCTCAATCAATCTGTCACAGGGGCATAGTCTCAATCAGTCTGTCACAGGGGTATAGTCTCAATCAGTCTGTCACAGGGGCATAGTCTCAATCAGTCTGTCACAGGGGTATAGTCTCAATCAATCTGTCACAGGGGCATAGTCTCAATCAATCTGTCACAGGGGCATAGTCTCAATCAATCTGTCACAGGGGCATAGTCTCAATCAGTCTGTCACAGGGGCATAGTCTCAATCAATCTGTCACAGGGGTATAGTCTCAATCAATCTGTCACAGGGCATAGTCTCAATCAATCTGTCACAGGGGCATAGTCTCAATCAATCTGTCACAGGGGCCCATCCTCCAAGAGGTACCTGAGTGAGAGGATGGCCAGCTGGTTCAAGCAGCTGCAGATCACGCCCACCAAGGGGCAGGGTGACGACGCTCGCAGCGCCAGCGGCCAGGAAGGGACGTCCTCCAGACTCGACAATGGCTGGCAGCGCTTTCACGAGGTGGAAAAACGGTATGGAACAGGAGTTGAAAATAAAATAAAAAGTGCCCCAGAAGGGTATGGAACTTGCATTGAAAAAATCAGCAACACAAAACAGTATGGAACATGCGTTTAAAAGAAAAAAACAACAACGTGGTATGAAGTATACATGTGTTAAAAACACCCAAGGGTATAAAAATTGCGTTAAAAAAGGTGTCGAGCATGTGTTTAAAAAAAAGTCCCAACGGAATGGATCGGGCTTTAATAAAAAAAACCGAAACCAAATGGTATAGTAGAACATTCGGGAAATAAAAACTTACTGACCATGCTTTAGGAAAAAAAAAAAAGGGTACAGTACATTTATTTTTTATAAAGTGTATAGAACATGTTTGAAAAAAAAAAGAAAAAAAAGATGGAACACATGCATTGAAATAAAAATGGTATGGAAAATGCATTAAAAAAATGGTATGGCTCATGCGTTAAAAATAAGATGGAAAGGCGACACTGATCTGAGTGTGTGGCAACAAACCTCTAGAAGTCACCAGAGGAGGTGTAGGAGGTGGTGGAGGTCTGGAGTCGACCGGAGGGAGCGGAGCAAGTGGAGGAGTCGGTGGGTTGGCGTTGTTGAGAGGGCCAGGAGTAGAGGGCCCAGAGTGTCTGCGAATCGATTGCGATTGCGCCTTAATTTTAGCGCGATCGCCCAATCGAGCTACATAATTATGTGACCTGGTTGGAGACATAATTTGACAACAAACAAGAACGCCAGAGAATCGACAGACAGACAGAAAATACGAAAAAAAACTTAGCCGTATGAGGAGTACAGGAACAGGAGTCATGATGGCTGCCAGAAAAAGAGGGCGCTAGCCAGGGGGACAAAGGGGAGGTTACCTACTTCCGGGAGGTTATCGGCCGTAGTACTTTCGTTTTCTCCGCATAGGCGGATAGTAGTTTGCACAGGACAGGAATGTCAGACTCCTGCCGGAGTCTGCACTAGTTGGCTCACGGTAAGTGTGTTATTTAAATGTAATTTTAGATAGAAAATTTCCTTTTTACACTGAAAATGCTGCATGCTGGGAGCTTGAATTCTGAGCTATTGGAAATAGTATGGTTTTTCAGTGTGGGTCTTGGTATTTGAAATAGAAAATAAAGGACTTGTTGCATTTGTTTGCATTTTATGCAGATGTTTTTTTTTGTTTCTTTTTGTTTTTGTTTTTTTTGGATCGTTTTCCTTCTTTTTCAGTCATGCATGTTTTGTCATCTTGACATGTGAAGTGAAAAATGTAGCACTTGCATGTATGTAAGGAATTTTTTTTTTCTTGAGTACAGAATGATTTCTGTGGGAATGTGCATTATTGGTTGTTGTTTTTTTTTTTTTTTTTTTTTTTTTTTTTTTTTAGTAGTTGATTTTTTTTCTACATTTTGCGTTTGTCATTGTGATTTTTTCTGGACAAAAACTTACACCAATTTAGAAGCTGTGTACTCTTTGAGAACAATGAAGGCCTGTTTTTTGTCTTTGCCTATTGAATATGAAACCAGAACAGTTAAAAAAAAAAAAAAAAAATCAGGATTGAAAGAAAAAGATCACCTGGAACCATTTTAGCTTTTTTAAAAAAAAAGAAAAAGAAAAAAAAAAAGAATAAAAAAGAAAAATGTCTGGGTATTAGTTTTTAACCTTTTTACCATCAATTTAGAATTTTATTTTTTCTACATACTTTTAAGATAAGAGCACCAGTTGCAGTCCTTATAACAACAACAAAAAAAGAGACCAAAAAAACCAAAACAAAAAAAACAAGAGAATCTGGTTATCTTGTACACAACTTGTAGATTTCTTTGGTAAACGTGTAGGTTTCGTTTTCTGTTTATTTGTTTATTGATAGATTTGTCTGTTGTTGTTTTTTCTTCTGTTTTTGTCTGTTTATTTATAATTTTGATTTGCTTTTATGTTTTTTTTACACAGCGAACAAACAGAGGCAAGAGGGTTTGTATTTTGATTTTTTTTTTTTGTGCTTGACTATTTTTTATATATATGAAAAATAACATGCTAAATCAAGAGAGAGAGAGATATATTGAGTGGAAGAAGTTGGTTCCATGCAATGTTTTTTTCTTCGTGCCGCCAAAGACAGTCAGAATAGAAATTTAAAACAAAGGAAAAGGGTGTACTTGTTTGAATTTTAATTGATGACATTATTTTTTTTGTACGTTATAGAAAGCATGTCAGTTTGAAACAAAGAAAAAGGGTGTATTTATTCAAATTTTGATTGATGACATTTTTTTCTTATGTGATAGAAAATTTGTCTTTCTTTCTTTCTTTTTTTGTTTTGTTTTTGTTTTGTGATTTGCTTGTTTTTGTGTTTGCTTGCCTGGTGGTGGTTTGTTTCTTAGATAGACGGAGTGTAAAGAGGTAGAGGGCCCAGACTGATCGCGAATCGATTGCGATCGTGCCTTAATTTTAGCCCGATCTCCCAATCGGGCTACATAATTGTGCGACCTGTTTGAAGACATAATTGGACACAAAACAGAAACGCCAAAGAATCGATAGACAGGTAGAAAATGCGAAAAACTTAGCCGTATGAAGTGCACAGGTACAGGTGTCGAGATGGCTGCCGGAAAAAGAGGGCGATAACCAGGGGGACAAAGGGGACGTTACGTACTTCCGGGAGGTTATCGGCCGTAGTTCTCTCATTTTCTCCGCATAGGCGGATAGTAGTTTGCACAGGACAGGAATGTCAGACCCCTGCCGGAGTCTGCACTAGTTGGGTCACGGTAAGTATGTTATTTAAACGTAATTTTAGATAGAAAATTTCCTTTGAGACAGAGTCATGGAAGTCTGGAAGAGTCTGGGGGAAATGAGAGAGACATTTCCAGGGCTGGAAAAGCATTGGGATTTTCCATTCATGGACTTTTCTTTAACTTGTGATAGAACCCTTGACCAGTACCATTCAAACAAAGAGCCTAATGCATTTCAGAAAGGAAATAAGAACACAATTAAACACCGAAATAAAGGAAAAGTGATGAAAATTAAACATGATTCCGGGATCGCCCGGCCAGTCTCTTTCATCAATGAAAATCAGCTAAAATCTGATTTTTGAGCAACATAAAGAAACATATACCATTTCTTATGCATAAAAGGTTGGCAAAAACAGAGCAACATGATAATGTTCTTAACACAGCAGTGGTGCCCAATGTAAATGAGTAATTAGCTCCAGCCGGAAATGGTGTTTTGATTGGCTAGTAGCAGGTGGCGGACAATTAGAGCAAGATGTCTTATCGATGAGTTGCCACAAAACTGGCCAAGAGGAGCAAACCGATAGGCCTGGTTTGGATCAGTTTGACGTGATAAGTATATTTGACTGAATTGGGAGTACAATACAAACTTCCCATTTCTGTTTTGCTTTAAGTACGGAGGATGATCAGTCTGGTTTTGTGAAAGTCTGGAAAAGGTATGACATTTTGTTTGGTCATATCTGTCTCCTGTCATCCAGTGTGTGTCCATGCATGCATGCATGTGTGTATTGTTTATTCTTTATTTCTATATTTTTTCTTCTTCTTCTTCTTTTTTTCTTTTTTTTTTTTTTCTTCTTACAAGCAAGAGGAACTCATTGAATGAGTCATTTCCATTGGCAAACAAACGAGGTATGAAATTCTGAACAACTCAAATTGTTACAGTTGTGCAAAATAACTAGCAATCTTATTACTAAAATTGACTAGAGTGCAGTGGAATTGTAAATAACAATTGTGGTATATATATATATATTTTATGGATGTAACTGACAGTATCAAGCATATGTTCTGCAGCAACAGCTCAAAATGTTTTTGGCAAAGCTTTGAATAAACGCTGATAAATATGTCTTGTGAAGTTAAAGTAAAATAATAGAAAGCAAACCACGTAGCTCAAACAAGCATATAGATTTAAACTGAAAACGGGGTATGATTTGGCTTTTTGAAAATATTGTATGATTTAGAATTGATGAACATATTGGTGTCATTTTAGCATGGCTGTAAATATGGTCTTATTTGGTATTAAAAATATGGTTTAGTATTGCTGAAAATACATTATGATTTGACATCAGCTGCTGAAAATATGGTCTCATTTTGCATAACTAAAAAAGGGAAAATGTGTATCACAAATTTTGACAGAGATAGGTAAGGATCCATGTATGAATGATACAAAGCACATGTGACATAGTATTTATGTAGACATTTATGTACTTTGAGAAAGTTTAAGAATATATACAAAAAAAACAATTGATGTATCTATCATAGTTTTTTTTTTTCTATAATCTTTTAAAGTTGGTGTGCCTGAAAAGAACTAATAAAGAAATCGGCTCATGAAAAAAACATATATTTGCCTGCTTGTAACTTTAGAACAAGAATTATCTTGAATGTGTATGTGGCATCAAGAGAATCAGCATTATGTAAACTAAAAAGATTCTATATGAAAAAAAGCACTGGAAAATTCATATTTATTCTCTGTACTCAGACAAAGCCAGTAACAGTGAGTGGAGGAGCGATGCCATGCCACTAGAGAGCAGCGTCAATGGTGACACTGACGGTGAATGTTCAAATGAGGGACAAAGGGGGCATTTGTGTTTGAACAAAAATTATTTCCCCGTAATGCTGATGGATCTTTTGAACTTCAGCTTTACATCCCAGATGAAGTGTGTTGCCACATCATCGGCTAATATAAGTTAAAAAAAAAAGAAAAAAAAAAGCCCAGAGTCAAATGTTCAGAACATTGCAACTTAAGTGACGAATGTATGCAGCAGTATGAACAGCACATGCACCTGAAAACATTCAAAATACTACAGTTTCAGGCAGTTTTATGCTAAAATAATTATCGACAGCAAAGATAAGACTTCAAAGATGCCACATTTGTAAAAAAAAAATCTTGATTTTCATTATTTTTTCCCTAATGATGTGTTTTTGTGCATAGCTTAGATTGACGCATGCTGTACCTCATATAACTGAACCTTAACTCAGCAAACAAAGAATGGTGTCTGTGCTTCAGGCTGCGTGAAGATCTGGAAGACGTGGACCTGGAGATGAGCGGTACCGGTGCAGGCAAAAGGAACGGCTTTGGTGCCGCCGCCTCTGGTCTGGCGGGGGCTGCTAGGGGGGCTGCTACTACTGGCGGCGGGAGTGGTGGTGGTTTTGGCATGGAGAATGGTGGAGTGGTGTTGCAGATCCCCGATGAAGTGAAGAAGGAGGTGCAGAAACGAGAGCCCGTGTTGCCGGCACAGATCATGAAGACAATGTGCGTGGTGGTGGTTTGTGTCTGTGTGTTTGTGTTTGTTATGTGTTTGTGTGTGTGTGCGTGTGTGTTGGTTGTTTCAGTGTGTGTTTTTTTATTTCTGTGTGTGTGTGTGTGTGTGTGTGTGTTATAGTTTTTTGTTTTGTTTTTCTCTGTGTATATCTCTGATTTCATGTGTGTTTCTTTATTTGTCTTCGCTTCATCTTTTTCATCATCTTCTCTCTCTCTCTCTCTCTCTAACTCTGTGTTCTCTTTCACACACACACGCACACATGCACACACACACACAAACACAGAGACAGACACACACACACACACACACACACACACACACAAACACACATACACACACACACACACACACTGATGAGCACACACACACACACACTGATGAGCACACACACACACACACACACACACACACTGATGAGCACACACACACACACACACACACACACACACACACAAACACTGATGAGCACACACACACACACACACACACACACACACTGACATGCTCATGTACATGCACACCCTTCCCTTTCCTTTACAGAGCCCTCTTTCTTTTCATCTCCCCCTCCTCCTCGTCTTTTTTTGCAACTATTCATCTTGGCTGTCTTTCACTCTTTGTTGTGAAACAGACAACTTTGCTTTAGGCTGAACAGATGTTTGGTTGAACTTGAACATAGTTACATTAAGTACCTGTGATTTGTCCCTGCTGATGGTTCTTTGGACATCCATTGAACACCCATGAACTGTCAGAACTGACAGAGGAGGCAACTGCTGTCCCAACTATCTGGGTTAGAATTTGATATATAGTGGAGAGTGTCTTGCCCAAGTTACACCCCCACTCTCTCAGCTAAGAGAGTTTTAGGACAGTCGGGAAGGCCAACCAGCCCCAACAGCTGCAGCACCAAGACCCAGTGCAATCTTGCCTCCAACTTCGACGGGCGCAATAGCTGAGTGGTTAAGATAAGATAAGATAAGATAAGAATAACTTTATTATCTCCAACTGGAGAAATTTGGTCAGGTGCATTATCACAACATAGACAAGTAAACAACATGGGGACCATAACTGTAAAAGCCAACAACAGCTCCTACAAATATTATGAAGATACAAATGTAAAAATATCACATACATCGTTTCATACATACATCCACACACTGCAGATAATAACTAGTATTCTTAATGTAAAAACAGAAAGAATTAAGAAACATTATTTGAATATAATTATAAACATAGCCTACTATACTGCACATTGATTATAATAGACAGATAAGAATAAAGACGAATTGCGGAAAACCACAACCAGATAATCATCAGATTTTTACGATCTCCCAGGTCAACGTATGTGCAGACCTGCTAGTGCCTGAACCCCCGTCGTGTGTATATGCAAGCAGAAGATCAAATACGCACGTTAAAGATCCTGTAATCCATGTCAGCGTTCGGTGGGTTATGGAAACAAGAACATACCCAGCATGCACACCCCCGAAAACGGAGTATGGCTGCCTACATGGCGGGGTAAAAACGGTCATACACGTAAAAGCCCACTCGTGTGCATATGAGTGAACGCAGAAGAAGAAGAACAAGAAGCCTCCAACTCCTAGTTTGAGAGTCACAGACCTTCACAAAAGACTAAGCCTTAAATGACTTCCCATGGCAATGGAGAAACCATTGATCATGCAGCTATCACTTTGCTGTTGGCCCAGCTATAAGCTGTGGATGTGTGTAAAGTTGTGGATTACCTGTTCCCATACCTCGTTTCCAGAACAAGCCCTTGCATGGACCTGGTGTTATGGAAGCCTCCGGAAGCCATCATCACATCCTACCTCCAAGTGTCTCCGGACTCCAGCAATCTCTCGGGCGAGTCCTCTAGTCACAGCAGCAGCAGCAGCAGCAGCAGCAGTGGTTCAGGCAGCACACAAACGGCCAGGAACGGGAACGGGAATGGAAACGGCAGTGACATGCAGTTCCCAGCACCCTCCTCCGCCTCCTCCTCTGCTGGTTCTTCTTTTTCTACAGGGTCCTTCTTTGGTTCAGGCTTGGCCCAGTGAGTAGTGGTAGCTGTGGTGGAGTGTGTGTGTGTGTGTGTGTGTGTGTGTAGTCACATTTTGGTGTGTGTATGTATTGTAACATTCATGTAATGTTTTATGTTGACAAAAGCGTTTTTGTAAAGCACCAAGAGCAGATTTCTGGATAGTATGCTATATAAGTATCCATTATTATTATTATTCTCACTTGTTTATTGTCCAGTCACTGCAAGGTGATTTAGACGCGTGCATTCATTCTTTGCAGCGCCCCCACCCCCCCCCCCCCCCCACACACACACAATAGGTGTAGAGGGATTGGACTTGGGGAGAGAAAACAAAACAAACAAAAAAATAACAGCAGACAGTGGAGTGATTGGATATTTGTTTAGGGTTAGCGTTGACAAGATGGTGTCGAGAGCCTTGGCCAACGGAATGATTCAGCGCTTGTAGCTTTTAGAGGCGTTTGATTGGCTAAGAGCGGACCGGGCAAGACAGGGTGTCTTTTCACCGTTAGCTGTGTGGAATTTGACCAAACAGAGCAAACCGATTGTTTGCATCAGTTTGACATGGTAAGTATATGAACCACCAAACATGGAGTATAATACAAACTCCTCCTTTTAGAGGGGCCATCAGTCTCTTCAGCGCATACAAAACTCTGCTGCCTGACTCGTCCTCAGAAAGAAAAGATCTGAACATATCACTCCTCTTTTGCAACATCTCCACTGGCTCCCTGTCTCACACCGAATAAAGTACAAGATCAGCACTCTGTGTTATAGATGTATTCACAAAACTGCCCCTTCCTATCTCTGCGGCTGCCTTCACCTCTACACTCCATCTCGCTCACTACGATCGGCCTCGGATCCACTCTGTTTACGCATACCCAGATTCAAACACTCGACTGTTGGCCGCCATTCTTTCTCTGTCTCTGGACCTTACAATTGTAATGAACTTCCTCTTTCGCTTCGTCAAGTCCCCACACTCAGCTCTTTCAAGTCTGGCCTTAAAACCCACCTCTTCCCAAAATAGCCTCCCTTGCCTGCCTGTTCCTTGTCTTCAGTTTCTACAGTTTTAGAGTTATGTATGCATGTGAATGACTGGTGCGAAAGCACTTTGATTTGTCTCTGCATAAGATTCAGCGCTATATAAATATAATAATACGGCGACGGCGCCTGGTGGGTAAAGGGTGGAGATTTTTACGATCTCCCAGGTCAACATATGTGCAGACCTGCTAGTGCCTGAACCCCCTTCGTGTGTATATGAAAGCAGAAGATCAAATATGCACATTCAAGATCCAGTAATCCATGTCAGCGTTCGGTGGGTTATGGAAACAAGAACATACCCAGCATGCACACGCCTGAAAACGGGAGTATGGCTGCCTACATGATGGGGTAAAAACGGTCATACACGTAAAAGCCCACTCGTGTGCATACGAGTGAACGCAGAAGAAGAAGAAGGAGGAGAAGATATTACAAGAGGAAGGTGGCAGAATGGTTAAGACGCTTGCAAATTCTGTTTTCTCTGTCATCTCCAGCTCTGCTTCCTGTTTTGATCATTGTTGTCTTATTTATTTATTTATTTATTATTATTATTACTACTACTACTACCTTTTTTATATTATAATTATTATTTATTTATTTATTTATGTAAGCTTATCTATTATTTATTCACCTTTTTTTTTCTCAAGGCCTGACTAAGCGCTTTGGGTTATGCTGCTGGTCAGGCATCTGCTTGGCAGATGTGGTGTAGCGTATATGGATTTGTCCGAACGCAGTGACGCCTCCTTGAGCTACTGAAACTGAAACTGAAACTGATCTGCGGTTTATGATTACTGCAATGAAAGTTTATCAAATAATTGTCGTCAAGGTCTCTGAGATTGTTTTTTTCTGCAACAGTGTTAGAACACTCAACACCCCCTCAACCCCCCCCCCCCCCCCCCCCCCGACACCCTTCCCCACCCCACCCCACCTCCAAAACTATTTTCCCTTACCACCTCTGTGTGTGTGTGTGGTAATTTTGTTGTGTTTGGGTTTCATCTGGTCTGATCGTACTATTTTGTGGAAATCTTTTATGTTTCATTGTCTTCCATGACATTCATGTTTTTATGTATCTTTAACTAAATCTTTTATGTGTAACTCGCTTCCATGACTTTGTGTTTTTTTTTCATATATGTGTAAGACATCATTGTAACACATCATACTGTACTGCGCTAGTTGTCTTGTTGTAATGTGCTGCGAGCCTTCTGGTGTTAGGTTAAAAAAAAAGCGCAATATAGAAAGAATATATTGTTATCGTTATTCACTTTGTGGGCTAGGTTTAAAAAAAAAAAGCGCAATATAGATAGAATATATTGTTATCGTTATTCACTTTGTGGGCTAGGTTTAAAAAAAAAAAAGCGCAATATAGATAGAATATATTGTTATCGTTATTCACTTTGTGGGCTAGGTTTAAAAAAAAAAAAGCGCAATATAGAAAGAATATATTGTTATCGTTATTCACTTTGTGGGCTAGGTTTAAAAAAAAAAAGCGCAATATAGATAGAATATATTGTTATCGTTATTCACTTTGTGGGCTAGGTTTAAAAAAAAAAAGCGCAATATAGATAGAATATATTGTTATCGTTATTCAGTTTGTGGGTTAGGTTAAAAAAAAAAAGCGCAATATGGATAGAATATATTGTTATCGTTATTCACTTTGTTACCCTTACCAATCTGTCTGGCGACACAGGTCAGGTGGGAGCGTGACACAAATGGACTCTATGGAGATGTTCGACTGTGTGCTAGTTGTCTTGTTGTAATGTGCTGCGAGCCTTCTGGTGTTAGGTTAAAAAAAAAAAAAAAAAAAAGTGCAATATGGCTAGAATATATTGTTACCATTGTTCACTTTGTGGCCTAGGTTACAAAAAAAAAAAGCGCAATATGTATAGAATATATTGTTATCGTTATTCACTTTGTGGGCAAGGTTAAAAAAAAAAAAAAGCGCAGTATGTATAGAATATATTGTTATCATTGTTCACTTTGTTACCCCAACCATTCTGTCTGGTGACACAGGTCAGGTGGGAGTGTGACACAAATGGACTCTATGGAGATGTTCGACTGTGTGCTAGTTGTCTTGTTGTAATGTGCTGCGAGCCTTCTGGTGTTAGGTTAAAAAAAAAAGCGCAATATAGAAAGAATATATTGTTATCGTTATTCACTTTGTGGGCTAGGTTTAAAAAAAAAAGCGCAATATAGAAAGAATATATTGTTATCGTTATTCACTTTGTGGGCTAGGTTAAAAAAAAAAAAAAGCGCAATATGGCTAGAATATATTGTTACCATTGTTCACTTTGTGGCCTAGGTTACAAAAAAAAAAAAGCGCAATATGTATAGAATATATTGTTATCGTTATTCACTTTGTGGGCTAGGTTAAAAAAAAAAAAGCGCAATATGGATAGAATATAATGTTATCATTATTCACTTTGTTACCCTTACCAATCTGTCTGGCGACACAGGTCAGGTGGGAGCGTGACACAAATGGACTCTATGGAGATGTTCGACTGTGTGCTAGTTGTCTTGTTGTAATGTGCTGCGAGCCTTCTGGTGTTAGGTTAAAAAAAAAAGCGCAATATAGATAGAATATATTGTTATCGTTATTCACTTTGTGGGCTAGGTTAAAAAAAAAAAGCGCAATATAGATAGAATATATTGTTATCGTTATTCACTTTGTGGGCTAGGTTAAAAAAAAAAAGCGCAATATAGATAGAATATATTGTTATCGTTATTCACTTTGTGGGCTAGGTTAAAAAAAAAAAGTGCAATATAGATAGAATATATTGTTATCGTTATTCACTTTGTGGGCTAGGTTAAGCGCAATATGGATAGAAGATATTGTTATCGTTATTCACTTTGTTTCCCTTACCATTCTGTCTGGCGACACAGGTCAGGTGGGAGCGTGACACAAATGGACTCTATGGAGATGTTCGACTGTGTGGACGATGATGACATGGATCTTTGATGACGACTCCCCGGACCGTCCTGAACCACGGGTGACGCTGGTAGCACGCACGCACGCACGCGCATGCGCACACACACACACACACACACACACACACACACACACATACACACACACACACAGAGCAAGTGACATACAATACGTCAAAAGGCCACATCGAAGGTTGTGAAACTCTGCATGACAGCGTATTGCTGCATGACGTCACAACAAGGCGAAAAGATTTATTGGTGCTTCCAACAAGTGGTGTGTCCGGTCTGTCATCTTTGCTTTTTTTTATTTTTTTTAATTCATTTTCTTTTTTGTTTTCTTTTTTTTTTTTTTTTTTTTTTTACTCATCCCAAGATTTAGTCTTGTGTGTGGCTGAAGAATTGTTTTGGTGGTGCAATGAAGCGTGGAACCAAGCCGGCAGGTTTTTCAGTGTCATGAATGTGTTTCTTCTGAATCTGATGTTTGCATCATCTGAGTGGACTGAAGACTGTTTTTTTTTTGTTTGGTTGGTTGGGTTTTTTTTGTGTGTGTTTTTTTGTGTGTATGTGTTGTTTTTTTGGTGGTGTGTTTACATTGCTGATTCTAATGTTCTCTCAATATAAACCGAAGATTTGTGTGTCATGTTGTGTGTGTGTGTGTGTGGGTGTTTTTTGTTTTTTGTGGTTTGAAGAATGGAGTTCAGTGGATGAAAGCGTTGCCGCATCAACGCTACAAAATATGCAGAGGACTTTCCTTTCTCTTTGTTTCCTTTTTTAGTAGTGATGCAAAGTTACGAAATTAAGCTGGGAAAAATGTATTGTACCTGTTTTCATACAGTGTGTTTGGAGCCTGAATTGAAATAATCCATCTGTTGCTGTGAGCTGTGTGGAGGTGGGTTTTTTTTGTGTGGGTTTTTGTTTGTTTTTTTGTGGTGCCCCAGAATTTCAGACTTTCATTTTTCTGTATTTCAGTGATGATGAATGATGATGAGGGTAATGGGGATGCTGCTGTAGGATCCTTGTAGCTCTGGACTTCTTGACACCTCTGTACTGTCATGATATATATATATATATATATATATATATATATATATCTATATATATATCTATATATATATATATATATATATATATATCCCAGCGTCAACCAGGTTGAGATATATAGACACCTGCTGTGTGTCGGTCAGGATATATATATATATCCCAGCGTCAACCAGGTTGAGATATATAGACACCTGCTGTGTGTCGGTCAGGAAACTTGAGCAGCACTCCCAAAGCAAAGGCGCATCCATGGAGTGGATGACCCCCTTTAGTGCGTGGTCCCAGTCTTCCCACTTGAGCCCATGCCACACTTGGCTCCAACCATGGGGTGAACCTCCCCCCCGCCACCCCACCCCTGGACCCCCCACGCCCCTTCCCTGCTTCCCAAACCCACTTCCTTCCATTGGTCAGTCCACAGTGTTAACCACTTGACCACAGTGGCTGGTCTGTGTGCAGTCAGCTGGTTGGTAACCATTAGAAATGCATGTGATGTTTCAGTGAGTGTGTTTCAAACGTTAGAAAGAAAGAAAAGAAAAAAAAAGGGGGGGGGAGGTCAATCTGTCATATGTGGAAACTGTTGTACACAAGGTCATGTTGCCTTCGACAAAAAAAAAAAAAAGGAAAAAAAAGAAAGCAAGAATACAGTTTGTATCAACTGGAACTGACAAGTATAGCTGCATAGCAATCTTAGTGATCTTTATAACCATAATTTTATTGCAGCGAAATCTATGCAGTGTTTTTCATCGGTGAAGTGGATGACCAGCTGATTGTGTAGTTTTGGTTCCCCCATATCTGGAGATAGCAAACCAACAAACACACGGCCCTCTGTTTTGGTTGACTGACTGCTGAGCCATAGTGGACTGGTTACACTGTGTACATGGGGAATTCCTTTCTTTGAACCAAATTACTATTATTACAGATATAACATGCATCGTTTGTGGAGTCGACTGGTATAACTGTGTGCGATCTTAGTAATCTTTTTCACCATTATTTTAGTGCAGCAAAATCTGTGTAGTGCTTTGATTGGTGAGGTGGGTGAAGACTGATTGTGTGGTTTTGGTCTTCCCTCTTATCTCACTCATATCTGGAGATTGAAAACCAACAAACACACAGCCCCATCCAGGCATTAGTTTTGGCCGACTAACCACTGAGCCGCAGTAGATTGGTTGTATGCCTTTGTTTCACAAAATGATGAGGAGGATGATGATGATGATTGTTGTTGTTGTTGTTGCCATCATTGTTGTTATTATTGGGTAGAGCCAACTGACAGCTGCTTTAAGGCGGTCAGGATATATATATATCCCAGCGTCAACCAGGTTGAGATATATAGACACCTGCTGTGTGTCGGTCAGGATATATATATATCCCAGCGTCAACCAGGTTGAGATATATAGACACCTGCTGTGTGTCGGTCAGGAAATTTGAGCAGCACTCCCAAAGCAAAGACGCATCCATGGAGTGGATGACCCCCTTTAGAGCGTGGTCCCAGTCTTCCCACTTGAGCCCATACCACACTCGGCTCCAACCGTGGGGTGAACCTCCCCCCCGCCACCCCACCCCTGGACCCCCCACCCCTCTCACCCCCCTGTGTCGTTCCCTGTGTCATTCAGCCAGGCTTTAATCGTTTACATTACACACAAGTTTACTGCAAAGCTTGAAATCTTTCAGGGTTTTCAGGAATCATGGAACTCTGGAAAGGTCTTTGAAAAAAAAGAAGAAAAAAAAGAGAGAGAACCATTTCCAGGGCTGGAAAAGTCTTTTTTGGAAAATATGTCTTGCCCGTCAGGATCTGGGAAAATCTTGGTATTAAGGTAAAAGTCTTAAGTGACCAGTTCAGTTCAGTTACTTAAGGAGACGTCACTGAGTTCGGACAAACCCATGTACTCTGGACCACATCTTTGCTAAGCAGATGCCTGACTAGCAGGGTAAGCCAACACGCTTTGTCAGACTAGTACCCTTCAACAAAGAATGCATGAAAATAACATTATTTAACTAAAAAAATAAAACACCCCCCCAAAAAACCAAAAATTGATAAAAGCTGGGGTGTACGTTGATCTGTTTTGTCAGCGTTGTAACAGACAAAATTTGTTGAAGTCAGTTTGGTTTTGTGTTTGGTAGTGGAAAATTTCCAGAATGGTCTTGAAATTTGGAAGCGGTGTGGGAAAAAGTTTGAATCTTTTTTGTTTCGTTGTCATGTCAGTGGGAACCCTTGTGGTGGACTTACTTTGCTCCTCCCGTCATCCACTCATACAGGTTTGTTTCACTTATTTTTTTCTCTCAGTTCTCAGGTGAGAAATTAGCGGAATGGCAAGCATCAGGTGCGTTCTTTGTCTCGAGAACAACACATAATTGTGCGACCTGTTTGAAGACATAATTGGACACAAAACAGAAACACCAAAGAATCGATAGACAGATAGAAAATGCGAAAAACTTAGCCGTATGAAGTGCACAGGAACAGGTGTCGAGATGGCTGCCGTCAAAAGAGGGCGCTAGCCAAGGGGGCAAAGGGGACGTTACCTACTTCCGGGAGGTTATCGGCCATAGTACTTTCATTTTCTCCGCATAGGCGGATAGTAGTTTGCACAGGACAGGAATGTCAGACCCCTGCCGGAGTCTGCACTAGTTGGGTCACGGTAAGTATGTTATTTAAACGTAATTTTAGATAGAAAATTTCCTTTTTCCTGGATTCTAGGGAAAGATTGTGCTGATAATCTTCTTCTGTTTGACCTTTGAGGAATCACTGGAGCACTGAGCTGCAGAACTGCTCACCTGGTTCGTACAGCTGTTTGCTTTGTGTCTCAAAGACTGGGTCTCTAATGGCCTGGCTTTAGTTTAAGCAATGTACAGTTGGCACAGATGGACAATGGGGAATCAGGAAATGAAATAAAGCAATAACAACAAAAAGACACGACAAACAAACAGTTGCATACCCACCACCTCCTCTCCACTTTTTTAAGTTTAGGGGAGGTAAATAAGGCATCATCTATGATTGTCTTCCTTGGCCAAAGAGCAAGGGATTGGGGATCTGTCCCATCTTCCCCATGTCTGTGAAGTGGTGAGTATTCATAATGATAATTGGTTTATCAGCTGTAAACCTCCACTGTCAGCTGTAAAGGTGAACTGAATCCATATTCATGTCTTGATCGACTGCTGAGTGTTTCGTAATTCTTTTGACCTGTTGATATTGTTAGTTGTGGGATTGATGACTGATTTTGTCAAATGGTTTAGACAGTTTATTTGTGAGACTGATGACTATTTTGCCAGCTGTAGTTACTGGTTGGTTTGCTCATGTTTTCTATTTAACCCTTCACTAGACACCAGATAGAAAGAAAAAAAAAAACTGTGCAAGGAAGGCTGGCACAGAATGGTTAACTCTCTCCATACAAACGGCGAAAGAGACGACGTTAACAGCGTTTCTCTCCAATTACCATCATCAAAATATTACAAGCGGAAGGCTCTTACACTGAAGAGGTGAATGTTGACAAAGAATACCACAGTTCTGACGACGGAAGCTAATGGTTGGGTCATTCAGACACCCACTGGACATCCTAGGGGTCTGTGTAGAGGAGAAGAGAGGACTGGCCGTACTGAGTGAGTTAAAAAAAGAAGCGAAGGAGAATGGCTCTACCTGGGTGAAGCTAGCTTAGACAGCACAAGATAGGCAGCAGTGGAGATCGCTAGTTGTGTGGCCTCATATGCCACAGGGCATGACAATGAATAAGTAGAGGAAGTGTGAGTGTGTGTGACTGTGTTTGTGTGTGTGTGTGTGTGTGTGTGTGACTGTGTTTGTGTGCGTGTTTGTGTGTGTGTGTGCGTGTGTGTGTGTGTGTGTGTGTGTGTGTGTGTGTGTGTGTGTGTGACTGTGTTTGTGTGTGTGTGTGTGTGTGTGTGTGACTGTGTTTGTGTGTGTGTGTGTGTGACTCTGTGTGTGTGTGTGTGTGTGTGTGTGTGTGTGTGTGTGTGTGTGTGACTGTGTTTGTGTGTGTGTGTGTGTGTGTGTGTGTGTGTGTGTGTGTG
The DNA here is from genome assembly GCF_041734735.1 of Babylonia areolata. NCBI lineage: Eukaryota > Metazoa > Mollusca > Gastropoda > Neogastropoda > Buccinidae > Babylonia > Babylonia areolata. Next base: position 35,360,937 of record NC_134887.1, on the reverse strand, counting down.
TGTGTGTGTGTGTGTGACTCTGTGTGTGTGTGTGTGTGTGTGTGTGTGTGTGTGTGTGTGTGTGTGCACATGACTCCACAGGATTGTTTGTCACTGACTGTTGCATACCAGTGTGTGTGAGAGAAAGCTGGGTGGGGCTGGCAGGGAGGAAAAGATCACAAGAGTGAAAAATCAAATGTTCATTGTACAGAATATATATTTCTATTTTTAATTCTTTTGCTCCCCTTGTCCACGTTTTGCTGTAATGGCGTGGTTATGAGTGAAAAAATGGTCTGAAATGCCAAGCCAGACTTGATTACAATAATTACACAAAGTCCATGGATGAGAGTGCTGACAGGTGTCACAGTATTATTTTAGTTTATGATTGATACATGTTACAGGTAACTTGACAAGCTTTAACAAAGCTCTAATGGAGAATGCAGGCCTGAAGCTTTTTTTTTGTTGTTGTTTTTTTGTTACATGTTTTATTTATTTGACTTTTCTTTATGTACTTCACATGCCAGAGTCTAGTGTTTCCAGTCCAAACTCAGCGCCAAAACTGTACATTGTGTCATGGCAGTGTACTGGGGTTTTTTTTTTTTTGTCGTGCCATATTGTTTGTATGATTCTGCAGTTTTGGGGGTGAATTTCTTTGCAGCGTATTGTAATCATGTTAGTTTTCATATTTGTATTTGTATTTCTTTTCATCACAGCAGATTTCTCTGTGTGAAATTCGGGCTGCTCTCCCCAGGGAGAGCGCGTCGCTATACTACAGCGCCACCCAATTTTTTTGTATTTTTTCCTGCGTGCAGTTTTATTTGTTTTTCCTATCGAAGTGGATTTTTCTACAGAATTTTGCCAGGAACAACCCTTTTGTTGCCATGGGTTCTTTTACGTGCGCTAAGTGCATGCTGCACGTGGGACCTTGGTTTAGAGTCTCATCCTAATGTTGTTTAAATAACCCACAGAATGCTGACATGTCTACCATTTTTGTAGTCAGTTCTTCTATCTGCACGTGCACAAACACACACACGAACTCAGACATACCATATTTCTCTCTCTCACACACACTCAGAAACGAAACCACATACTTTTACTCGATCTATGTATGCTTTCACAGTCTTACATATGTACACCACTTGCATATAACACAACACAAACCCACTGCCACATGTTTAGTAAAACGCAAACTGACAAAAACGTGTAAGTGAAAGTGAGAGAGAGAGAGAGAGAGAGAGAGAGAGAGAGAGAAATAACAGCTGATACTGTAGTGAAAGTTAGGATCAATTAGAATTTTGCCAGGAACAACCCTTTTGTTGCCGTGGGTTCTTTTACGTGCGCTAAGTGCATGCTGCACACGGGACCTTGGTTTATCGTCTCATCCGAATGACTAGCGTCCAGACCACCACTCAAGGTCTAGTGGAGGGGGAGAAAATATCAGCGGCTGAGCCGTGATTCGAACCAGCGCGCTCAGATTCTCTCTCGCTTCCTAGGCGGACGCGTTACCTCTAGGCCATCACTCCACTTAAACATAGAGGATGTTTAACAAAACAACAACAGCTAACAGAGTCAGTACTGAATTTGAATTGCTGTTTTGATCATTACTGGTGCCTTGCTTGGAGTGCTGTTTCACCCAACATACCTCAGCTGCCAGCATGTTCATGGCGATCATCGTCGGTGTATGGCTAGGTGTGTGGGATGCTAATTAAAAGTAATTTAGTCCAACTCCCTGACAAAGCAATTATCATTTGTCAGCAGCAGGTTTTAAGAGGTGATGCTCGGCATTATGAATATGTTGAATCACAGCAGGTATGACAGATCACTGCCAAACGAACTCGGCAGTCGTGCAGAACTCTCCTCTGGTTGGTTGGTAGCTTCATGGCAAAATCTGACAGTGATGATTCTGTTTGGTTCAGAAATAAAAAGCACTGTGGTGTGTTTCTGTTTAAATCAAAGTGAGATAGGTCTTGGAATTCAGGTGAGACTGTGAAAAAAGGTTGTCATGAAAGGTCATCAGGATTTTTGATGGTTAGATGAATCAAGCACTTTTTTTCCATTCATGTAAGTACCATTGCAGTGACTCTCTAGGTTCTTTCTCTTTGATTTACACACAAATATTCTGTGCTAAATGCATGCACACATGCATGCACACACACACACAAAACACTGTCACAAAGGTACCCATCATTTTAAACAAAATATTGCATTCCAATTCTGTGCTCATGATGACATGTCTGACTTTTTTTTTTTTTTTTCTCATCACCCCATCATTTGCGGCTGTTTTAGTGACATTCCTCCCTCATTACTGCGCATTGTGAGTCCCCCGTACACAGCCACTCCCAGTTTTGTCCTGTTCTGATAGGATTTTTTTTTCACAATTTTTATTTTTATTTTTTAATTTTTTTTTTCAAGTGCGCGTTGGGTTACGCTGCTGGTCAGGCATCTGCTTGGCAGATGTGGTGTAGCGTATATGGATTTGACCGAACGCAGTGACGCCTCCTTGAGCTACTGATACTGATACTGATCTGATACGACATAACGCAGGACATCCACCCACCCACCCACCCACCCAGATGACAGCTCATCTTGGCCCAATACACCTCCCTGTGCAAATGATACAAACACTATGCACCAATTTTATTCTTTAAAAAAATTTTTTTAATATTTTTTATTATTTTTTTTTTTTTATAAAGATTCTTACATTTAGCTTTTTTTCTTCTTTTTTAATTAAAAAATTTTTTTTTTTGGTGTAACACGTGTGTGATTTATTTCTTTACAAAACACAGAGCTAAGTCACTGGCTGGATTATGATGTTGCTGTATATATTATTAAACTAAATTAGTAAATGTGACTTTTTTTTTTTCGTTTTTCTTCTTTTTTTTTTTTTTGTTTTTGATGGGATGGGTGTGATTTGTGCGTTCTTGTCATTTTTAAAATTTCACCTTAGTAAAAATACTGTATCATGTGTGGTCAAGTGCATTTTTGTGTGTGGTCTGTATCAGTATTTGTGGCTGAAACCTTTTTGGAATTCTCATAATTATGATATGCTGCTGGTGTCTTTGTGTGTGTGTGTGTGTGTGTGTGTGTATGTGTGTGTGTGTGTGTGTGTGAAGTAAATTTGATTCTTTGTCTTCGCTGAAATTGTCGCAAACATTTTTGAGTTGTTGGCAAAGGTTTTTGAAACATAATGATGATGAATGTTTGTACATTTTGTCAGTGCATGCGTGCGCACACACACACACACACACACAGAAATACACACACATACATACACAGAGAAATACACACACACAGACACACTCAGAGAAACACACATTTACATATATGTATATATGTATGTATGTATGTGTGTGTGTCTGCTTTGTATTTTATACTTCGTATCTGTGTTTTGAATTTCTTGACTGAGGTGTTTCCGTTTCATTTGGATTTCTCAACCCCCCACGTTCATTGATTAAAAAAAAAAAAAAATTGTTTCTTGCTCGACAATGATTCTTTGCATAATCATATGCAGAGTAAACCAAAAGATTTAACAGACTGCATGTATATATGTGTTTATATATATATATTGTGTTTTAAAAGGAGATGGAATGGTTTGGAATTTTCTTTCTCTTCATGTTCCGTGCTTCATGCTTTCTGGTTAGGATTTTTATCTCTGAATGTTTCTTCTTCTTGTTTTAGTTTGTTTGTTTCACTGCTGTCTATTCTTTCCTTTTTTTTTGTCAGTTTTTCTTGGATGTTTACCAGTGTGTGTTGTGAAAAAGAAAAAAAGAAAGAAAAAAAAAAGATGCACATATGTTCCAGAGCTGAGGATGCATACTTGGAAAAGAAGATGAATGGTATGTTCAGAAATGTATGTGTAAAAGAATAAAAAATTAAAAAAAGAAAAAAAAAGGAAAGATCGTAATGTTGAAACATGAAGTAAATCTTGAAAAAGGTTTGATTGTTGATTATGTTTATTTGTTGTTTCTTCCTCATTTGCCTTTGTTTCTTTTTTGTGATGATGATGATTATATGGATACTTGTATTGCGCCTATCCCCGGTCAGACTCGGAGACGGGTGCAATAGCCGAGTGGTTAAAGCGCTGGACTTTCAATCTGAGGGTCCCGGGTTCGAATCTCGGTGCACCTGGTGGGTAAAGGGTGGAGATTTTTCCGATCTCCCAGGTCAGCATACGTGCAGACCTGCTAGTGCCTGAACCCCCTTCGTGTGTATGCGCACGCAGAAGATCAAATACGCACGTTAAATATCCTGTAATCCATGTCAGCGTTCGGTGGGTTATGGAAACAAGAATATACCCAGCATGCACACCCCCGAAAACAGAGTATGGTTGCCTACATGGCGGGGTAAATAAAAACAGTCATCCGAAAACGGAGTATGGTTGCCTACATGGCGGGGTAAATAAAAACAGTCATACACGTAAAATGTTACATGTCTGTCTGAGTGTGTATGCGTGTGCGTCTGAAATGTGATTGAATGACACAGGAAACGAATGATGAGCGCCCAGTGGCAGCCGTCAGTCGGCTCTACCCAGGTAGGCAGCCTGTGGTGCAAAAGTCCCCGTGTATGTAAAGCGCTTAGAGCTTGGTCTCTGACCGAGGATAGGCGCTATATAAGTATCCACATCAATCAATCAAGCTCAATGCGCTTTACAAACACAGGGTCATTTGCACAGCAGGCTACTTACCTTGGTAGTCTGGGGCCAGCTGAGAGTGCTGCATTTGAGTGTTCATCATTCATTTCCTGTGTCATTCAGTCTGGTTTTAGTCATGCACACACTCACACAGACATGTAACTTTTTTCTATGTGTGACAGTTTTTTGGTTTTTTTGTTTTTTTTTTTTTACCCCACCCTGTAGGCTGTGTTTCTCTGTGTTTGGGGTGTGCATGCTGGGTATGTTTTTGTATTTGTATTTTTCTTTTTATCACAACAGATTTCACTGTGTGAAATTCGGGCTGCTCTCCCCAGGGAGAGCGCGTCGCTACACTACAGCGCCACCCAATTTTTTTTTTTTTTTTTTTTCCTGCGTGCAGTTTTATTTGTTTTTCCTATTGAAGTGGATTTTTCTACAGAATTTTGCCATGAACAACCCTTTTGTTGCCGTGGGTTCTTTTACGTGCGCTAAGTGCATGCTGCACGTGGGACCTTGGTTTAGAGTCTCATCCTAATGTTGTTTAAATAACCCACAGAATGCTGACATGTCTACCATTTTTGTAGTCAGTTCTTTTATCTGCACGTGCACAAACACACACACGAACTCAGACATACCATATTTCTCTCTCTCACACACACTCAGAAACGAAACCACATACTTTTACTTGATCTATGTATGCTTTCACAGTCTTACATATGTACACCACTTGTATATAACACAACACAAACCCACTGCCACATGTTTAGTAAAACGCAAACTCACAAAAACGTGTAAGTGAAAGTGAGTGAGTGAGAGAGAGAGAGAGAGAGAGAGAGAGAGAGGATGAGAGGCAGAGAGAGAGAGAGAGAGAGAGAGAAATAACAGCTGATACTGTAGTGAAAGTTAGGATCAACTTCCTTTCACTGGTGTTTTATTAAAGAAAAGTTTGGATTGTACAAATCTGGCAAGAGAAAGAGGGAAAAGCAAATTAGAAAAAGAAAAGCAGAAGCAACATAAAATCAGCTAAAAGGTAAATGAATCTGAAAACAAAAATCATTTGGTAACGTAGCGGGCAAATATCCATTTTGTAAATCACCCTCGGATTTACATTATTCAGTCTACAGCTGTGCACATAAAATACATCCACAAATATGCAATCTCTCTCTCTCTCTCTCTCACACACACACACACACACACACAAACAGTAACACAGACGTTGAGAAAGGATTTGAACCAGGCAACAATGGCGCCAGAGAATGATCGACTTTCATCTGAAAGACAAAAATTTAAATTGTAAGAATGCTGGTCCCGCTCCCTCCAATCTTCACTCCCCAAATGCACATACATACACGTGTGCACAAACAAATTTTTACTTGCGTGCACGCCCCGCCCCCCACATTGAATTCACCCGCCCATCCCATGCAGGTATCATGATTCCTTGGCGATCCTCAGCAGCCATCCACCCCCGGCTTATCCGCACCACATCAATTTAATCACTTGAAAATAACTTAACCCCATTGTCAAGCACATTGATTAAGAGACCTATCGTTCTCAGAGTACTGACAAATCTCTCCTGCTGAAATTTCATGACTTATTTCACAACATTAAAAAAAAAAAATTATTAATTTTTTTGTTGTTGTAACCATTCCCGTTGTCCCTTTTCCTCTCCAAACTATTCGTTCTGGACCTCCTGAACATGATACACAGCAAAAAACAACAACAAAAAAAAAAAAAAAAAAAAAAAAAAAAAAAAAAGAAAAAAAGAAGAAAAAGCATTCTCAGATCTTGCCAAAGCAACACAAACACAGATATGTATATAATCATTTTTGCTGTTTAAAAAATGTAATGTCCTAAAATATGGGACCTATCTTAAAAACGAAATCTTTGTGCGTTTTTCAAAGCAGACACGTGAAAATTGATAAGAAGCGCGGAATCCGCCCTTCGAGTCAAAAGTGTGGCTAAAAAAAACATACGACGGAAAATAATTATCCCATACCATGAACACGAGCCGCCACTTGATGACTCAGTCCGCCATGTATTTTATTTACCATTGCGTGATTGGAGGCTTTCAGATGTTCAAAGATCGGCTTTCTGATTAGCACAGACTGAACGAACGTACACTGGAGAAGTGACTAATAAGTATCGAAATAAGTACAATAAACCTCAAAATAGAATCGAAAACTACATTAAACAACAACAACAAAACAACAACAACACAACATCATCTACTGATGGTAACAATGCTTCAGCTATGCATGCACGAAAATTGTCATCAAAATAGGTCCCCAACTTTCTTCTTTTTCTCCCTTCACTGTTTGAAGAGTCAGGGTTATGGTTAGGGACGCCACACTAAAGAACTGTTCACCAGATTCCTCCCAAAGTCTAGGTCACTGGAAATGGTTTTCCAGTCCATTCTGAAATTTTGTCAGCCCATCGCTTTTTTATTTCATTTTTGACTCACTTGTGTAAACAAAGTGAGTCTATGTTTTAACCCGGTGTTCGGTTGTCTCTGTGTGTGTGTGTGTGTGTGTGTGTGTGTGTGTGTCCGTGGTAAACTTCAACATTGCCATTTTCTCTGCAAATACTTTGTCAGTTGACACCAAATTTGGCATAAAAATAGGGAAAATTCAGTTCTTTCCAGTCATCTTGTTTAAAAGAATATTGCACCTCTGGGATGGGGACAAAAAAAAAAAAAAAAGAAAAGAAAAAAAGCCTAATTATATGCAAACTGCATTTACTGTTATATTTATATTTTTTGTATTCTCTAAACTTGCCACTTTGATCTGATATTCTGACACAACAACAAGAGGGGTCATTATTATCATTTTTTGTTCAAACAGGAACTTCTTTTGCTAAGCATGGAATTTTTATTTATTTTGCAAACGTTTTGGTGCAGGTAGTAATAAACGGAAATTACTCTGTAATTAATGCTAGGGGACTTAATTTATCACAAGTGAGTCTTGAAGGCCTTGCCTCATTTTTTTTATCCTCCCCACCGCCCCCCTTTTTAAAAAAAATTCTTAAGGGACACGTGAATACGAAATTACGTTATTTATTTTTTACAATGTAACTTCTCCAAAGCCTGCGCAGCCCCCCATTGATTAATTAAGACACGTTTCAGTGAGGACAGAACCAATCGGTGTTTCTTCCGAAGATCTTCAGAAGGTAGTTGTTCATGAACATGTCGCAAGGATCCACGCGAGCCAGTTTGCGCATGCTCGTGAACTCTGAGATGAGGTTCCCGTATGTGCTGTGGATGATGTCCATGATGCCCGGGATGTTGTCATGGCGCTTGGCCCAGTGGGGACGTACTTTCTGGTCTTTGAAATGCTCCACAAACTGAAAAAAACACAAAAAACCCAGAAGATAACACTGGACTTTTTTTCTTCTTCTTCTCGTTGGTGTGTAGTTGTCTATTCACCACAAAGTGATTTTGATACATGTGCACAAAGTTCACACATTTCAACACACACACACACACACACACACTGGATGCGGAGGATGGGTGAGATTGGAGAGGGTGTGACGTCGTCTGTGTGAAGGATATAAGGGCGGAATGAGATAACTGGGCCTCGTGTTACTAATCATGTCGAGAACCACATGAATTCATTGCCCCAATGACCGCAAAGGGCTGATGATGATGGAGTCTCCCGTCGGTCCGACGGATGAGTAGGCAGGCAGGCTTACCTGTTGGTGTGTGTCCTCATATGGGAGAAGAGGCCGATTCTGGATGTGCAGTACTTCCCACAGTTGTTGCAAGGGAAAACGTCTCCAGAAGTTGGGCCCTGCTTCCTTCGCTCACGTTTCTCCTTAATGGCTAGCGTTCTCTTGTTTTCAAACGTGTTTATGCCACTAGAGCACAGTATCCTCCAGCGAGAGCGGCCAAGCAGTTTCCCAGGAAGCGATGTCTATGTCACAGGCTTTGAGGTTTGTCTTCAAGATGTCTTTGAAGCGCTTGCAGGGTCTTCCAAGTTCGCGGTGGCCTACCTTCAGCTGGCCATACAAGGGCATCTTCGGGATCCTGCTGTCTGTCATGCGGACAACGTGTCCTGTCCAGCGTAGCCGCAAAGGGCTATAGGGACCTTTAAGGTTTTGCCTTTAATTGTATTCTGCATGTACTACATTTTTTCCCGTTACACGACTTCCCGATGACTCTATGGTGGCTGATGCGAGATGGACATTTCATTCCTCCTAGCTGAAGTATTGAAAAGTCCAATCGACGGGCACAAAAGCCGAGTGGTCAAAGCGTTGGACTGTCAATCTGAGGGTCTCAGGTCCGAATCTTGGTGACGGTGCCTGGTGGGTAAAGGGTGGAGGTTTTTCCGATCTCCCAGGTCAACATGTGCAGACCCGAGAGTGCCTGAACGCCCTTTCGTCTGTGTACGCAAGCAGAAGATCAAATACACACGTTAAAGATCCTGTAATCCATGTCAGCGTTCGGTGGATTATGGAAACAAGAACATATACACAGCATGCACACCCTCGAAAACTGAGCATGGCTGCCCACACGGCGGGGTAAAAACGGTCATACAGATGTACATACGAGTGAACATGGGGGTGGCAGCCCACGAACGAAGGAGAAGAAGAAGAAGAAGGAGGAGGAGGAGAAGAAGAAGAAGGAGGAGGAGAAGAAGGAGGAGGAGAAGAAGAAGAAGGAGGAGGAAGAGGAGGAGGAAGAGGAAGGAGGAGGAGAAGAAGAAGAAGAACGAGGAGGAGGAGGAAGGAGGAGGAGAAGAAGGAGGAGGAGGAATAAGGAGGAGGAGGAATAAGGAGGAGAAGAAGAAGAAGAAGAAGAAGAAGAAGGAGAAGGAGGAGGAAGAGGAAGAAGGAGGAGGAAAAGAAGAAGAAGGAGGAGAAGAAGAAGAAGAAGAGAAGAAGAAGAAGAAGAAGAAGAAGAAGAAGAAGGAGGAGGAGGAGGAGGAGGAGGAAGAAGAAGGAGAAGGAATCAAAGTCAATCCACCCACCTCGGCAGCCGCCGGATAGAAGCCCTCCTGGGCTGGTGGAGCCAGGAAGTCGATGACCAGGGTGCGGTTGGAGTCGTCCGGCATGTGGATCTGGCTGTTGCCCGGGCACAGGCAGCAGTGGTCGTTGTGGAAGAAGCGGGGCAGCAGGGCGTTCAGGGGCGTGGACCCGTTGGCCTTGATCTGCCG
>NC_134887.1:35343678-35346178 GCF_041734735.1 Babylonia areolata | reverse complement strand
TTTGAACGTGGGAAACACCTGAAGGGAAAAAAAGATGGTTAGATAGGGGTGGGGTAGGAGAGGTAAGGAATTTTTTTTTCTCCTTTTTTCTTTTTTTCTCTTGTTTTCTTCCTTTAAAATTTTTTTTTTTATATATATAGATGAGATCCATGGGCGCGAAACCGTGAGGCACCTTTCCTCCCACCCACCCACCCACCACTGACCTTGATGGTGATTTCATAAATGATGTCGAACATGTACACACACACACGCACATACACACACACGCGCGCGCGCACACACACACATACAGACGCACACACACATACATATACACAGACGTGCGCGCGCGCGTACACACACACACACACACACACACACACACACAACACCACACCACCCCCTCCGCCGACACAATACCCAACACCCCCAACTTCTCACCAACCCCTACCTCCTCCTCCATACCCTCCTCTCCCCCCCACCCCACCACCCCACACACACCTAACCTCCCACCCTTCCACCCACCCAGAGACCCACCCACGTACTGACCTTGATGGTTATGTCATACATGATCCCGAACATGAACACACACGCACACACACACATACACACACACGCGCGCGCGCACACACACACACAGACGCACACACACATACATATACACAGACGTGCGCGCGCGCGTACACACACACACACACACACCAAACCTCCCACCCTTTCACCCACCCAGAGACCCACCCACGTACTGACCTTGATGGTTATGTCATACATGATGCCGAACATGAACACACACACACACACACACACACACACACACACACACAACACCACATCACCCCCTCCGCCGACACAACACCCAACACCCCCAACTTCTCACCTAACCCTACCTCCCACCCCACCACCCCACACACACCAAACCTCCCACCCTTGCACCCACCCACGCACTGACCTTGATGGTGATGTCATACATGATGCCGAACATGCCCAGGTTGCACTTGGCGGCCTTCATGATGTCAGGGTGACGCTCCTCAGTGAAGCGGCGGAGACGTCCTGCAGAGTCCATCAGACGCATCTCCACCACGTAGCCACTGTAGGTGGGGGCTGACCACGTGGACCCCTGCAAGGAGTCATGACGATGGTGATGATGACGACGACGACAATGATGATGATGATGATGATGAAGAAGATGATGATGATAGTTGGGTGCTGACCACGTGGACCCTTGTAAGGAGTCATGGTGATGGTGATGACGACGACGACAATGATGATGATGATGATGAAGAAGGAGATGATGATGGTGATGGTGAAGATGATGATGATGATGGTGGTGGTGGTGAGGATGATGATGGTGATGATGAAGATGATGATGATGATGGTGGTGGTGAGGGTGATGATGATAATGATGATGATGGTGGTGGTGGTGAGGATGATGATGATGATGGTGAGGGTGATGATGATGATGATGATGGTGGTGGTGAGGATGATGATGATGATGATGATGATGGTGGTGAGGGTGATGATGATGATGATGATGATGGTGATGATGATGATATGATGGTGGTGGTGGTGAGGGTGATGACGATGGTGATGCTGATGATGGTGACGATGATAGTTGGGGGCTGATCACGTGCAGCTCTGCAAAGTGTTATGGTGATGATAATAGTGATGATGATGATGATGATGATGATGATGATGGTAACTGATGATGATGACAATGATGATCTCAATCATAACGGTGATGGTGATGATCATGATAATGGTGATGGTGATGATGATGATAATGCTGGTGATGATGATGATAATGCTGGTGATGCTGCTGCTGCTGATGATAATGATGATGATGATGATGATGATGATGATGATAGTTGAAGGCTGACCACGTAGAGCCCTGCAAAGTGTGATGGTGATGGTGATGATCATGACGATGATGATGACGATGATGATGATGGTAACTGATGATGATGAAAATGATGATCTCAATCATGATGGTGATGGTGATGATGATGACGATGACGATGATGATGATGGTAACTGATGATGATGACAATGATGATCTCAACCATGATGATGATGGTAACGCTGTTGCTGTTCCAGCTGCTCCACTACTACTTCTACTACCAGGATGAAGATGCCTCTGCCGCTGCCAATGCTATTGCTAACACTACTGTACTCTATTGCACTCAGTTGATCTGAGCTACGCTGTGATAAGCCAGGTCAGGCCATGCTGTAAATATGCTGTAAGCTATGCTAAGCTATGCCATGTTATCCAGCTACGCTACGCTACCCACGCCCACAAACACGCCCACGAACACGCCCACGCCCACGAACACGCCCACGCAACACGATCAAGCACACAGGCACAACTTACGTGAGTGGCGGCGGCCACCATGCCGCCAAAGGACTCCACGTCATTGAGGGGCTGGGACAGCATGGTCAGACCCTTCTCCGTCAGGAAACGGTTCAGGTCGTGCTCGATGACGCCAGTCATGGCCGTCAGGGTGTGGAAGTTGCGCTCTGGGGT
>NC_134887.1:35326178-35333678 GCF_041734735.1 Babylonia areolata | reverse complement strand
ACACACACACACACATGCGTGTACATACGCGCGCGCGCACACACACACACTGACACACACACACACACACACTCACACACACACACACAAACTCACACACACACGCACACACTCACGCTCTTACACACACACACACACACACACACACACACACACACTCACTCACACACACTCAAAATCTCCGTCATCATGCACAGACATCACAATCCAAAAATCAGTTAAATAGCAGGGAGGGGATAGATGTTAAAGAGGTATGTTTTCAGGCCTGATCTGAATGAATCTATAGGGGACAGACTGTGTCGGAGACAGTATGGTAGAGAGTTCCAAAGCTTAGCCGCCGGCTTAGAAAGAAAAGACTCGATGGCCTTGCTGTTTGCACGTGAAAACAGGAAGTTTAGAAAAGACGGTTGGTCTCAGCAGGGGACCAATCGATCGTTCATTGACCACAACTGAATAACGTCTGATCCGAAAAGAGGAGAAGGCTATGAAGCTGTGCATTAGGTGATGCCCATTCAGTGATTTAAGTCTAGGAAATCTAAATCTTTCCACACATCCACCCGCATAATGCCGGCAGCTGTGGCTTAGCGGTCACAGTAGCGCGCGCCATGCTAGGAAGCAAGTGTGCTCAGATTCGAGTCTCACATGTATAGGTACCGGGATTTTGTTTTTACTCCACCACCTACCCTGCCACTGACTCCCTCCACAAGACCTTGAGTGGTGATCTGTTTGCTAGTCATTCGGATGACGATAAACCGACATCCAGTGTGCAGTTTGCACTTAGTGCTCGTGAAAGAGCGAACGCACGGCAAGTAAAGGTTTGTCCCTGGCAAAATTCTGTGGGAATATCTACTTACAACGCTTGTGGACAGTTAAAAAAAATCAATGAGAGAGTGAGAGAAAAAATTATAAAGGTGGAACTGCGCTGTGGCGGCTTCCCCTCATCGGGGTGATTACAGTATGATAGTCAGTGGTCAGTGTCCGCCAATGACCACCTGAACAGCAGAGGAGGCAACTGCTGTCCCAACTATCTGGGCTGATTATAGTGGAGAATGTCTTGCCCAAGTTACATCCCCACTCTCTCGTCCAAGAGGGTTTTTAGGACAGTCTGCGTTGGGATGGTTCCCAAAGGGCCAACTAGCCCCCCAAGGCTGCAGCACTAAAAGCTAGTGCAGTCCTGCCTCCTGAGAGTCACAGTCCTTCACAAAAGATTAAGCTGTAAATGACTTCCCACTGCAATGGAGCAACCAATGATCAGATAGCTCTCTTTGCTGTCGGCAAATACAATACAATACACTACAATGCAATACAAAATGATACAATACGATGACGGGCGCAATAGCCGAGTGGTTAAAGCGTTGGACTGTCAATCTGAGGGTCCCGGGTTCGAATCACGGTGACGGCGCCTGGTGGGTAAAGGGTGGAGATTTTTACGATCTCCCAGGTCAACATATGTGCAGACCTGCTAGTGCCTGAACCCCCTTCGTGTGTATATGCAAGCAGAAGATCAAATACGCACGTTAAAGATCCTGTAATACATGTCAGCGTTCGGTGGGTTATGAAAACAAGAGCATACCCAGCATGCACCCCCCCGAAAACGGAGTATGGCTGCCTACATGGCGGGGTAAAAACGGTCATACACGTAAAAGCCCACTCGTGTGCATACGAGTGAACGCAGAAGAAGAAGATACAATACGATACAATACAATATTCATCCTTTCCACACCACCCTCGCACCCCTTCCCAACCCCTCCGCCACTAGTCGAACGCCATAAATATACCCACACATGCACACAGAACGAATAACCCCCTCTCCCTCCCCCCTGGCCCCCCTCCCACCCCCCCTCCATACCACTCCCTTCCCCTCCCCTCAACCAACAGAAAGTGAAGCAGGATGTGTTGGTTTTCTATAAACCAGGATCTTGGTCGGTCAGTCACACGATCTGGCGTCTGTGTGTCTGGTTTCTCAAACAAACAAAATATCTATCTATCTATCTATCTATCTATTGCTGTCTCATCGCCCGCGTTGTCTCTGTGGATCAATCCTACCACTGTCTCTCCATACAAACGGCGAAAGAGACGACGTTAACAGCGTTTCACCCCAGTTACCATCATCAAAATATTGCAAGCGGAAGGCTCTTATACTGAAGAGGTGAATGTTGACAAAGAATACCACAATTCTGACGACGGAAGCTAAAGGTTGGGTCATTTAGACACCCACTGGACATCCGAGGGGTCTGTGTAGAGGAGAAGAGAGGACTGGCCGTACTGAGTGAGTTAAAGCAGATGTGGTGTAGCGTGTATGGATCAGTGAGCAATCTCTGACACACCTGTTCAGCGGCGTAACCGCACTACGGTTGTTTTACCTTTTTCCTTTTTTTTTCTTTTTTTTTTTAGCAGTGTGGTGAAGCATAAAATGGATCAGTCCGACGGGCGCACTAGCCGAGTGGTCAAAGCGTTGGACTTCCAATCTGAGGGTCCCGAGTTCCAATCTCGGTGACGGCGCCTGGTGGGTAAAGGGTGGAGATTTTTCCGATCTTCCAGGTCAACATAATGTGCAGACCAGCTTGTGTCTGAACCCCCTTCGTGTTGTATGCGCACGCAGAAGATCAAATACGCACGTCAAAGACCCTGTAATCCATGTCAGCGTTCGGTGGGTTATGGACACAAGAACATACCCAGGATGCACATCCCCGAAAACGGAGTATGGCCGCCTACATGGCGGGGTAAAAAAAAAAAAAAAGGTCATACACGTAAAAACCCACTCGTGTACATACAAGACAAAGAAGGACGTCGCATCAAACCTCGCGACTTTAGAGAATACGACGCAACAAGTGCCATCTCCAATCACATCAGGAACAATTCAAGATCCTTTGTAGAAGGCAGATCTCAGACTGAGCAATTCAGAAACTCTTTCTTTATTAGAGCACTGTTCGTGACTGGAACCATCTGGACGAGGCAATGGTGACAGCAACAACATCTGTCGAGAGCTTCAAAGCACGGCTCTCAAGACACCACTAGTGCTAGGCTGCGCACTCCCCTCCACCGTTGCGTTCATGTCATAAGTGGCGATAGCAACCTACCCTACAGACACAGACAGATACAGAAGTGAACAGGGAGTTGCAGCCCCACGAGCGAAGAAGGAGGATCAGTCCGCGCGCTGCGATGACGACTCCCTAGAACTGAAGCTGAAACAGCACGCCAGTCACCCCAAATAAATGGGTTCCAGCCCACTGCGGAATTCCAGGCAACGAAATTGCGGACCAGCTCGCCAAACTCGGAGCGAAAGAAAGACAACCAAACAACAGTGTTAGCTTCGCTGAAAAGAAGACCCTTGTGAAGGCAGCACTGCGACCACAAGCCACAAGGGATGCATATCACGAGCTTGAACGCTGGCAGCAGGTAGCAATTATGCGCTTACGCACAGGACACTGCCGCCTCAACGCGCACATGTTCAAGAAACTGAAGCTGGCACCATCACCGACCTGTCCCTGTGGTCTTGAAGACCAAACACCAGAACATGTTCTGCAGACTTGTCCCCTCCACCTGGGACTGAGAGACACCGTGTGGCCAGAAGCGACCCCACTACGCACCAAGCTCTACGGCTGCAGACAAGACCCGGAAGCCACGACGACATTTGTCTCGCAGGCCAGCCTGACTCTGTGACAAGTGCGACCGAAAAGAAGAAGAAGAAGACCCCAAATCCCTCCGCCCCTTTCTGCTTCCCCCCCTCCTCCCCTCCCCCCCCCCCCTCCCCTCCGCCCTCCCTCCCGGCCAGACTCAGGCTCTTCTGATTCTGTCTCTCTGTAGTGCCGGTCACACAATGACAGAGCTGATAGATTTATTTATTTATTTTTTTTTTTTTGACGCGTCGACGCTGTGAAGCCACACATCATTAAGTTGCTGTTGGGTCTGCTTGAAAACAATACATGAGACGGTTATTAACAGTTGAGATACTCTAACATGTAAATCTCCATGATGATTTTTCAAATGTTTTGTTGTTGGGTGAAGAAATTAAGCATTGTGTGATGTTATATATGGAAAAGATTTACTTCGGGTGGAATGGTATGCTTTGTGTGTGTGTGTGTGTGTGTGTGTGTGTGTGTGTGTGTGTTTAAGGATATATTCAAATGACCTATATACTTGAGTTGCAGTACCTGTTTTCACTATTATGTACGTCGTCATGCTTTTCTGCACCTTATGTTTCATTTATTATGTACTCTTTCTTATCCTATTTATGTATTTGATTTTTATATTTAAGTACTTATGTTAAATATATATGTGTAATCAAAATTCAAAATTAAAAAACAAAAATTAAAAAAAAAGTTGCTGTTGGGTCACTGCGATGATGTTTGTATTTCTTTTTATCATAACAGATTTCTCTGTGTGAAATTTGGGCTGCTCTCACCAGGGAGAGTGTGTCGCTACACTACAACGCCACCCATTTTTTTGTATTTTTGTATTTTTTCCTCCGTGCAGTTTTATTGTTTTTCCTATCGAGGTGGATTTTTCTACAGAATTTTGCCAGGAACAACCCTTTTGTTGCCGTGGGTTCTTTCACGTGCGCTAAGTGCATGCTGAACACGGGATCTCGGTTTATCGTCTCATCCGAATGACTAGCGTCCAAACCACCACTCAAGGTCTAGTGGAGGCGGAGAAAATATCGGCGGCTGAGCCGTGATTCGAACCAGTGCGCTCAGATTCTCTCGCTTTCTAGCCGGAGGCGTTACCTCTAGGCCATCACTCCACATTGGTCCAGTAGGCTAGTGTCCAGAGGTCTGAAGGGTCAACACAACTGAGCAGACACCACCTATCAAAGCTCTCCTTACCTCCCACCCCATCCCATCCCCTCTCCCTCCCGTCACCCTTCTCATGACGACAGCAGTCAACTTGAGCTTAGTCGCAGGGCTAGGTTGAATACGTACGCTGGGACCAAAAACGGAAAAAAAGCAAGATGGTGCCACGTTAGTTTAGTGACTGAATTCGCATCAGATATGAGTAAACAAAGCACAAAATAAAGAGTCGAAATAAACTTAAAATGGATTGCAACATAAAAATTATACCAGTGGTAATACTGATGCATACATGCACAAAAATTGTCGGTAAAATAGATGCAATAATTCAGAACGTTAAAATTGATAGGACTTTGCCATAACTTATAACTGTGCATTATTGCATTCAATGTGCGCGCGTGCGGGAGAGAGAGAGAGAGAGAGAGAGAGAGAGAGAGCACACACACACACACACTCACCTCATTCTCCTTTATCCCAAGAAACACCGCAAATAGCATCCAAGAACGACAACTCCCAACCTATGTTTATCAAACAGCTAGTGGCCTGCTCTTGCAAATGTCGTCCCCCAATTCTTTTTTTTTAATCTTTATATACCGGCAGCTCCCGGATGATGCTACGTCACACAATGTACCAACAGGATATGAGCTCCCCCCCCCCCCACCCTGCCAAAAATAAAGTCTAAGCCTGCCTTAGCCTATGTGCTCCCGCCAACACGAGCACATTCGTCGGTGAGTCGCGCTAATATCCTTGACAAGTCACTGCCGCTTCAGGTCAGAATCTGCTATCAGCACAACCGGATAGAAAAACAAAATAAAACAGTCATCTGTTTTTTTTTTAGAACATTGACACTGATATCTAGTGTCTACGTTCAGAATGTGGAGTGATGGCCTAGAGGTAATGCGTCCGCCTAGGAAACGAGAGAATCTGAGCGCGCAGGTTCGAATCACGGCTCAGCTGCCGATATTTTCTCCCCCTCCACTAGACCTTGAGTGGTGGTCTGGACGCTAGTCATTCGGATGAGACGATAAACCGAGGTCCCGTGTGCAGCATGCACTTAGCGCACGTAAAAGAACCCACGGCAACAAAAGGATTGTTCCTGGCAAAATTCTGTAGAAAAATCCACTTTGATAGGAAAAGCAAATAAAACCGCACACAGGAAAAAAATACAAAAAAAAAGGGTGGTGCTGTAGTGTAGCGACGTGCTCTCCCTGGGTGAGAACAGCCCGAATTTCACACAGAGAAATCTATTGTGATCAAAGGAAATACAAATATTTAAAGAAATAGCCCACATCCCCACCCCTCCCAATCTACGTCTTTTTCAATCCTTCGTCAAAAGAGTGGTAGAGATTGCAAAATGGAAAATGACGGTAGTTTAATCAATCAACAAGCCACAGGGCCATGGTTCCGTTTGAAGGGGGTGTTAGCCCACACTTAATTTAAAACTCATTCCTCTCATTCGTAGTTCTGTGTGGAACCCCCCCCCCCCAACCCCCCCCCCCAAAAAAAAACAACAACAACAAACAAACACACCCTCACATCAATCTGTGTTCCGTACTTGAAAATATCTATCCACATTTTAGCCAGAAAGATGAAATTGTTATAATACAGCATGTGGTAGTTGTTTGGTATCCACGATTCCTAACAGAGCTTCTGTTACTGAAATGTTTACACTGGAAATTCCACATTTGTCGGACATCTGATCTTCTACACTTCTCCAAGTAGTGGATAATTTATCGCAAAAATAGAAAAAAAAAATGTTCCACATAATCAGTGACATTACAGTATTTACAATCTGAGCTGCTTGATAAGCCTATTTTATTCAGAAGAATGTTAGTTGGATAGATATTATACAATATCTTCCACTGAAGTGAACAAAGAATTGGCATGGAGATGAAATGATTAACAAATAGTAAAGAGTGGTTTCTCTCTCCATTCATAAGGTACACAACTTCAAGTCAGTGCTGCTTACGCTACCGATTCATCTAGCACACAGGTAGATAAAAGGTACATTGGAACAAACCCAGACACTTCCCCCAAAAAGGAAGCTCCGGGCCTGTCCTTATACCGATCATCTGATATGTGCACACAGCAGCAAAGACAGAAGAAATGTGCAAACATAAATAAGCTTTTATTCAAGACTGGCATAGCCTCTTTAATCCTGAACAAGCCACACAGAACACATGGACAATACTGAACAATCACACTCGGTGGTTTTTCAACTGGAAATGAATAAACAAGTACTCGTAATATAGTTTCTGAGGTGCATTTAATTGTATTTTTATTTCTTTTTATCACAACAGATTCCTCTGTGTGAAATTCGGGCTGCTCTCCTCAGGGACAGCGCGTCGCTACACTATGTCAGCGCCACCCATTTTTTTGTATTTTTTCCTGCGTGCAGTTTTATTTGTTTTTCCCATTGAAGTGGATTTTTCTACAGAATTTTGCCAGGAACAATCCTTTTGTTGCCGTGGGTTCTTTTACTTGTGCTAAGTGCATGCTGCATTCGGGACCTTGTGTGTGTGTGTGTGTGTGTGTGTGTGTGGCTGTGTGTCTGTGTGTGTGTAATTTAATTATACACTGACATAGATACAGATACAGATAGACATATTCACACACATTTGGTAGTAAAACAGATACAATTGCAGACAGGATAAAAAAAAGAAGAAAAAAAAGAGGTGGCGCTGTACTGTGGCTACGCATTTTCCGCGGG
>NC_134887.1:35318678-35321178 GCF_041734735.1 Babylonia areolata | reverse complement strand
AATTGTGTTCTGTATTTGTTATTATAAAGCTTCGGATTAAAAGAAAAAGAAAAAGAAGAAAAAAAAAGTCCTAACGGCAGGTTCGAATCCCGCGTGTTCGGGTGAGAAGAAACTATCTTACCCATTACACTATCGGGGCTTCTTAGCTGATGTTCAAAAATATAATATTTAAAAATGCTTTTTTAAAGGGCGATAAATCAATTGCGGTATTCGCAGTGAGAACGCTGTTTGAATTATATTATTCTGCTGTATCTTGGGCATTCAAAAAATCTTTAAGGGCAATTATAAATTCTTTTTAAGTCCGCGGTATAGGAGACGTGGCTATCGCCGCAATCACACTGCAACATTTAGCCGTTTTCTCTGGATCTAGATAGATGTACAAGTTTAAGTTACACCCGGTTGACACAGTCGATTCAATTTCTCTTTTATGTTTATTGTAGTTTAATAGTTTTTAAGCTGATATGATAATTGAGTATTTTGTTAAACTAATAACATGTAGCGCCAAGTACAAGTACTTCTAAACGTCGTATGAAGTGAAAGGGCATCATTTTGAGAAAAGTCAAGACTGGAAATTTTTACGTTTCATCAATTCAAGGGTATTAACTCTCATGGTTTATTATTTTTAACTGTGAATTCCGATTGATTCTGTGGATAATTTTAATGGCAGTTTGGGGCATAATCCAGTAAGTGATGAGGCGTAGGATTGAACGGGCAGGTCAACAACTTGAAACAAAATGGCGTCGTTCGCGTTCGCGAGGAATATGTGCACGCGCTTTGAATATGTATAAATATGTGTACGCAATTGATTTTTGCCCGTGACCTTCAGCCAAGTTGAGCTACTGATACTGATACTATCTCAGTGTAACATTCGCATTTTATTTATTTATTTTTTTGATATTTCATTCTATTTTATTTTGTTTTTCCTTGTTACACAGACAGCTGTATGTAGAAAGTAGTAATGCTTGTTCCACTACTCTCTTGAAATAAAATTCGTTCCGTTTAGTTTCGCCTCTCATCTCCCGCGACCACCCCCTTCCGCAGTCTTGTAAACAGAATGGACTGATAGAACGGCCGCACAACGGAGGCCAAGTGGCCGCCATGTCAGTGCGTCCAAGCCGCGTGGGTTGACAGAGCAGCAAAAGTTTTTGTGTATGTGTGTCACAGTGTGTGTGCGTGTGTGTGTGTGTGCACACGCGCGCGCATGTATGTCTGTGTGTCTGTCTGTGTGCCTCCGTGTGTCTGTGTTTCTCTGTGTGTGTGTTTGTGTGTGTGCCGTGTGTGTCAGTTCTGCGTACGTGCAGATCGAGGTGAATTCGGTCAACAAAGGGCCGTCCACATGTACTTGAACTGGCCGGAGATGTGTTTATGACTCTGTTTATAGCTTCCCTCAGCCGGACTCAGCCTTTGACCAGTGGTGGCGTCAAAATATCTGTTTGCGCGCGCGCGCGTGTGTGTGTGTGTGTGTGTGTGTGTGTGTGTGTGTGTGTGTGTGTGTGTGTGTGTGTGTGTGTGTGTGTGTGTGAAACTGAAAACAAAAGTCAGTTTCAGATTAACTAGGAAAAAAAAGCTTATTGATCATATAGTACGTGCAAATAAACAAATTACCGACGGAGAAATAAGAAAGGCATACACTTAGTTTAAAAGTTTCCTTCAGGGATGAAGGATGACTGATGACTTGCGCGATGACTTTGTTTATAGTGAGGAGGAGTTGCACACCGTCGACCTCACTCTCTTGTCCGAGACCGTCTGTATCCAGTGGCAAGACGAGGTCAAGACGACTGGAGATGGAAACGGATGCAGTGGATGACCAGGATGTCCTATGTGCCTCATCCTGCCCTCAGCACTCCACAGTGCTCTACTGCAACCGCCTTCCTCTCCGTTGAACCATGAAGGTTTCTTCCGCAGAGTCTGCCGGATCAAGTCTTCAGAAAAAAGTTTCCTTCAACATACTAGTTAAAGGTCCCATAGCCCATTACGGTGTATGAGTGTTTGCATGTGTGTGTGTGTGTGTGTGTGTGTACGCGCGCGCACGCGCACGTGTGTGTATAGCGTGTGTTTCTTTGTTTGTGTGGAATGGAGCTGTGTGTGTGACTGTACGAAGTATTGCTTTTTTCTTCTTTTTTAAAAACAAAATAATAATGTCTTTTATCTACTTAACCATAGTATATCATATTATGTTTATTCAGTGCATCTTTTATTTTCAATTTCATTAAACCTATACAAGAATAGCTGGCTTGTCAGTTATCTGTTCTTTGTCCACACGTAAGGAGGCGAATTTATGTGGCAGGTGACTCTTCACTGACAGGTCGAAGATATCTATGACTGTGAAAACGGCGGCATTTATGACTCTTGCGTACCTCGAGTGGACAGTTTACACAGATAAGAGATCCCTCACAGCAAAGTGGTCCTCTTGTGACGGTCTCAAAAGAGTGAGTGAAGGCGCGAGTCATGTAGCTCTGAAGTGTGCATACTGAAACATGTTTCTGAAACGTCTTTCTTG
>NC_134887.1:35306178-35308678 GCF_041734735.1 Babylonia areolata | reverse complement strand
TGTGTGTGTGTGTGTGTGTGTGCAGCTCTGTTCTCTCTTTCCACCCCCCCCCTCTCTCCATTCTCCCTCCCACCTCAACCCCTTTCTCTTTCCCTCTCAAGCATATTACTTCAGCAAAATGTTAACTACCTACAAAGATACTTCATCACAATGGCAAGCAATTCATGAAGTTATAAATGTAATAACACAGCCCACGTCCAGTGGAACTCCTGGATGTACGAATTAGGACACTTCCGGTCCATTTCCGGCTTCAAGACCAACCTCAAGACTCATGTGTTTAAAACTGCCTTTCATTGATCTCATGATGCCAGCGACAGTGCGGGTGTCTGCTTGTTTCTGCAGTAAGCACATCAGCGGTGTGGTAAGTATCACTGTATGTATTATGTCCAGAATGTGTATTTCTGTCCTTTTAATTGTGAACAAGAAAAATGGGGTCATGTCGTCTCCTTAACAAACACAACCTACCTTCCAGCAACTCAGTGGGAAGCGTTTTTTTTTTTAATTAATTTATTTTTTTAAAGAATTATCGGATTTCGGAACGAATCTCAACGAAATAGACAGTTAATGATCTGGAGATATGGCTTAATTCGGGAGACTTACAACCTATCATTGGTATGACTGTGAATTTTTTTTCCATACTGCGTTTAAGCATAATTTGTTATTGACAGACAAAGTATATTTCCAGAGACACAGCTTACAGGTCAGGATGTCAGTGAAGGGTTGTCACCTCACTGAGATCAGACAGAGATTACAGGTCAGCATGTCAGTGAAGGGCTGTCACCTCACTGAGATCAGACACAGCTTACAGGTCAGGATGTCAGTCACTGCTCTGTATCTGGACTTCTATCTCTTGGGACAGCATGACTTTTGTTCAGCAAAATCAACTGCATCATTGAAAAGAATACACACCAAAATGATAAGAATACTTCAAACTATTACCACAGTATCTCATTTCATCAAGATTCAGCAGTCAAATGGTTCAGATAAAAGAAAGAAAGAAAAAAAAAGATTGAAAAAAGCAACAGAGCTGTTTGATCGTTAGTATCTTCGAACTGTTATGTGATTTGAATTTTCTTTTAAATTAAAAAGGACGTCATGTACTTGATGAGGAATCCGTGGTTATTTTGGTTCTGTTTTTTTTTTTTGTGCGGCAATTTACAGCAAGCGCGTGAGCAGTGACGTCACGGATGGTCGTCATGGAAACTGTCACGACGGACGCACTCTATGACGTCAATGGCACCTCACCACAGGAAGCGGAACCACTTGCCACGTTGACACAAGAGGCCTATATAGGTTTAGGTGTTTATCTTCTCATCACAGGTAGATATCTGTGTGTGTGTGTGTGTGTGTGTGTGTGTGTGTGTGTGTGTGGAGAGGAAGAGTTGCAGTGGGTGTGATTGTGTGTGTGTATGGTGAGTATGGTTTGAGGACCGACTTTAAAGATCGACTTGTTTCTTGTGCATGCGTGCGTTCACGTGTGTGTGTGTGTGTGTGTGTGTGTGTGTGTGTGTGTGTGTGTGTGTGTGTGTGTGTGTAGTATACGCTAGTGGGCGTACCAGCTTATGTAAAGTCTGAGTTTGTGGGCTTACCAGCTTATGTAAAGTCTGAGTTTGAGCACTGCTGATGTTATTGCCGAATAACATGTGTACTCCCCCCCCCCCTTTGTCTACAGGGTTTGACTGCTAAATGGACAATGAAATATGTCAGTATCAGTGTCTCTGTCTCTCTCTGTCTCTCTCCGTCTCTTTATCTCACTTTCTGTGTCTCTCGAAATCTATCAATCTCTCTCTCTCTCTCTCTCTCTCTCTATATATATATATATATATCATACTAACAAACAGACATGTATGCCTTCACACATAATTTGAAAAAAAAAAATATCAATGGATACCTAGAGCTTCATGCAAACCTTACTGCACAAGGTAAAACATCAACGTGCAAACATGCATTCGAACACCAAAACGACAAATTCCCATTGTATAATCCCACACAGACATCATATCATCAACAGTAATCCACACACACACACTCACACACAAACACCTCGACCACACCCAATGAAAGCGGAAACAAGCAGACACCCGCGTTGTCGCTGGCATCACGAGGTCAATAAAAGGCAGTGACGGGCGCAATAGCTGAGTGGTTAAAGCGTTGGACTGTCAATCTGAGGGTCCCGGGTTCGAATCACGGTGACGGCGCCTGGTGGGTAAAGGGTGGAGATTTTTTACGATCTCCCAGGTCAACATATGTGCAGACCTGTTAGTGCTTGAACCCCCATTCGTGTGTATATGCAAGCAGAAGATCAAATACGCAACGTTAAAGATCCTGTAATCCATGTCAGCGTTCGGTGGGTTATGGAAACAAGAACATACCCAGCATGCACCCCCCCTTCCCCGAAAACGGAGTATGGCTGCCTACATGGCGGGGTAAAAACGGTCATACACGTAAAAGCCCACTCGTGTGCATATGAGTGAACGCAGAAGAAGAAGAAGAAATAAAA
>NC_134887.1:35298678-35301178 GCF_041734735.1 Babylonia areolata | reverse complement strand
GTGTACAAAACAGACAGACAGAGAAAGACACACACAGAATGCACGCTTGTGTGTGTGTGTGTGTGTGTGTGTGTGTGTGTGTGTGTGTGTGTGTGTGTGTGCGTGCGTGTGTGTGTGTGTGTGTGTATACTTATGGGAGAGAGAGAGAGAGAGAGAGAGAGAGAGAGAGAGAGATTTGTTCATTTAGAGCCATAGGCACAGTGAATGAATGGCGATAACAATATACATATATGCAGATGTCACCATAATTATCAGTGAACAATCAAGGTTTTCATAGTTACAGTACATAAATTATGACAATACAGTTTCTCTAAACTTAAAAGCTATTTGTTTATACAATTCTAGATTACGTATGACACATTATGAATGAATGATGAGTGATATGGATACCTAGAAAGCGCCTATCCTCCGTCGGAGACCAAGCTCTTAGTGCTTTACAAACACGGGGTCATTTGCACAACAGGCTGCCTACCTGTGTAGAGCCGACTGACGGCTGCCGTTTGGCGCTCATCATTCGTGCCCTGTGTCATTCAGTCAGGTTTCAGTCACGCACACACACATACACACTCATAATGACATGTAACATTTTATTGCTTATTTCCTCGCCATGTAGGCAGCCACACTCCGTTTTCGGGGGTGTGCATGCTTGGTATGTTCTTGTTTCCATAACCCACTGAATGCTGACATGGATTACAGGATCTTTAACGTGCGTATTTGATCTTCTGCTTGCGTATGCACACGAAGAGGTTCAGGAACTAGCAGGTATGCACATATGTTGACCTGGGAGATCGGAAAAATCTCAACCCTTTACCCACCAGATGGTGTTACCAAGATTCGAACCCAGGACCCTCAGATTGAAAGCTCAACGCTATTGCGGCTATTGTGCCTGTCATGATCAGATGATGCCATCAATAAACAGTATCTGACAAACATGAACGTTCATGATATTTCTTTGGAATAAATGTTACGCGAAAATCTGGCAAAACATAATCATTCTAAACAAAGGAGCTTCATCTTCATTTGACTCCTTATACCGAATAATCAACATTTTTATAGCGGTACCTGTGCACTTTGATTCCAGAAATGCCAAATCTAAATAATGTTAATAAAAATTGGATGTCTTTCCATATCAAGCACAAAATAATCCTTAGCTAAATGTGAATATGTATAAGATCAGTAGAAATAAAATCTGTCACTTGACTGGACATGATTTGCTCAGTTTTGCCATCAACAGTCTGTTAAACGCTGGCGAACTCATTACCTACCCCTTGATGTTCTCATACATATCCAAACCCCATTTCACAGAGACGAGTTCGTGGGTATACATTTGACACCCAGTTTCTTTTACCTACGAAATCTATATCAAACATATATCACAGACATGGCAGTCTTTTTCAATCATGTTTACTAACTGCAACCGGTATCAAACACATATCACTGCAGAATTCATATACATTTGATAACTGTTCGTCTCAACGTGTATCAACATGCTAGGTGTTTTTATTTTGTAGCCATATACCTGAGTGGTATTATTATATAAGGGGGATGGTACAAAAGAATTGATAATGATTTACTGAATTAAAGGATGGAAAATATCCACGCGCTGGCCCAGGGACATTTTGACGGCCAGTCACAAAAGGGTTTTTAGTGATACATAGCGAGACGTTGGGCACTTGGGGCGACACACACAACAACATACGCTGTGTGCGACACAGCAAGAGAGAGAGAGAGAGAGAGAGAGAGCAGACTCTAGCCAGTGACTGGCCAGGTGAAAAGTGAGCAGTCATCACCTGCTGTGGCTATCTATGCAAGTTAAGCGAACTGCAATGACGCTCATGTGTGCTGCGAAGCAAATCGGCTCCACCAGGCCAAGTTTGATTTGAATTGTTTGTTACTAGGTGTTCAGTGATAGCTTTCTAAATGATTCCTGAACCGATTTACGTCGGATTGGTCGCAAAAGAAACAGCTCAACACCTACTTTCTAATGAGTATAAAATGAAGTGTTGATTATTTAAGATGAATTTATAATCTTAATTTAAGTCACCTGAAAATGGTAAATTTCAGCAAGCTTGGTGCTGAAAATTACGAACTGGTTAAATCAGTTTAACGTAGGCAAACACAAATGGTATAGATTTAAAGATGGAATTGGAACAATCCTGCCAGTATATAATACTTATAGTTTACTGATCTGACAGAAGAGATATTTGATTAAATACGGTGTGTCCGAAACGCAGTTTTCAACTCAGCCAAAGCCGTCAAGCAACGCTAGGTGTGGAGTGATTGTCGTTAAGTGTTGGCAATGAAGATCGGCTTTGTATCTTGTAAATGCCTGATTTATTCTCATCCAAACACTATAATGGTGTGGTTTTAGTTTCCAACAGCAGTCACATGCAGAATTGTAACTGTAGCATTATGTGTGACGAGAAGACAAAATGACATAAGCTTAGCGTCAGTTGAAACCTTTACACTGACGAACGATTAAACTAAAATCAAGTATGCT
>NC_134887.1:35291178-35293678 GCF_041734735.1 Babylonia areolata | reverse complement strand
TATCTATCTATCTATCTATCTATCTATCTATTCATTAATACTCTGCCCCTGGGGAACAGGCATTCTAGGAATCGTGGCCAATTGCGTGTCGGTGGTGATGTTCGCGACGAACAAGGGACTGAACTCCTCCGTGGACGTCTTGCTGCTGAACTTGGCGGTTGCCGACCTTGGCATGTGTGGCCTCTGCTTCCCTTTCGTGTCTGCCTCCAGTTTTGGCCAGGTGGGGGTGGATACTTCTGTGTGCGAGGGGTGGGGGTGGGGTTGGGTGAGACGGGTGGGGTGAAAGGGGAGGGTGGGTGGGGAATCGGTGTGCAGAGTGTGGCGTGCGTGTGTTGGCACGTATGTGTAGTACACGCATCACGCACTACACGCCACTGCACGCGTAGGCCACATGCACACGCATTCAGTACTGCATCACAAGGTTATACATGTTGTGCACACGTCAGTCGCCGCACCGTGCTCAAGTACGCACGTGGGCGCACACGCTGTGTGCACATACAACACACACACACACACACACACACACACACACACACACACACACACACACGCAAACACAAACACGCACATAATACAAACTACAGAAACAAAAGGATATTTCAAAGGAATTAGTTTATCTCTCAAAAGGAATTGTCTCTGTTCAGCTCTTTGTAACCCCCCATTCCTGTCCAAACTCCTTGAAAAAGCTGTCCTGAAGCAGCTCAAGAACCAACCTTTGTTTCAACAATCTCATCCACCCATTTCAGTCTGCCAGTCGTTCTGACCACAGCACCGAAACCACTCTCCTCCACATCCTGAATAACCTACTGCTAGCGTCCGACTCAGCACAAATTTCCCTTCTCACTGTTCTTGACTTGTCAGCCGCCTTTGACACGATAGACCATTCATTCCTTCCTTCCCGTCTTCATTTTACATTTGGTATCTACGGAACTGTTCTAAACTGGTTCAAATCTTATCTCACTGATCGATTCCAGTCTGTCATTGTTGATAATTTCCAGTCTGAATCCGTTAAAATCGAACATGGAGTCCCACAGGGATCTGTTTTGGGCCATTTGCTTTCTCACTGTACACTGCTCCTCTCGCTGAAATTATCAACCGCCATAATGTCAGTCATCATTCTTATGCTGATGACACTCAACTCCAGAAGAGTGATACCCCTGAAAAATTGTCGTCCCTCTTGCAAGAAACATCCGACTGCTTCTTGGACATTTAAAACTGGATGACTCTAAATAAACTACAATTGAACGCAGACAAAACTGAAGCAATGATCATAAGAACTAAACAAAAACTCTCTTCCATCACAACTGACACAATCAAACTTAGCAGTACATCCATCCCTCTTTCTAGTTCAGTCAGGAATCTCGGTGTTGTCCTTGACAACACACCGTCCATGCAAAAATTTATCAGTCAGACATGTCAGTCCTGCTACTGTCAGTTGCGGCGCATCAGTTCCGTTCGGAAATATCTGTCCACCGACGCAACATCTAGACATATCGTTTCTCTCATTCTCTCTCGCCTTGACTACTGTAACTGTCTATTGTCTGGTTTGCCTGCTTCATCCATTCAGTTCCTTAAGCGCATACAAAACTCTGCTGCCCGACTCGTCCTCAGAAAGAAAAAATCTGAGCACATCACTCCTCTTTGCAACATCTCCACTGGCTCCCTATCTCACACACAATAAAATACAAGATCAGTACTCTATGTTATAAATGTATTCACAAATGAGCCCCTTCCTATCTCTGTGGCTACCTTCACCTCTACACTCCATCTCGCTCTTTACGATCGGCTTCGGATCCACTCTGTTTACACAACCCAGATTCAAACACTCCACTGTTGGCCACCGTTCTTTCTCTGTCTTTGGACCATGCATTTAGAATGAACTTCCCCTTTCGCTTCGTCAGGTCTCCGCACTCAGCTCTTTCAAGTCTGGCCTTAAAGCCCACCTCTTCCCAAAATAGCCTCCTTTCCCTGCCTCTTCCTTGTCTTTAGTTTGTCAGTTTTATAGTTATGCATGCGTGTGAATGACTGGTGCGAAAACGCTTTGATTTGTCTCTGCACAAAATTCCGCGCTATACAAATATCATTATCATCGTCATTCTTCTTCTGCCCTGTCTTATCTCAGTGAGGTGACAGCCCTTCACTGACATCCTGACCTGTAATCTGTGTCTTAGCTCAGTGAGGTGACAGCCCTTCACTGACATCCTGACCTGTAATCTGTGTCTTAGCTCAGTGAGGTGATAGCCCTTCACTGACATCCTGACCTGTAAGCTGTGTCTTATCTCAGTGAGGTGACAGCCCTTCACTGACATCCTGACCTGTAAGCTGCTGGTGATAGCCCTTCACTGACATCCTGACCTGTAAGCTGTGTCTTATCTCAGTGAGGTGACAGCCCTTCACTGACATCCTGACCTGTAAGCTCTGAATTATCTCAGTGAGGTGACAGCCCTTCACTGACATCCTGACCTGTAAGCTCTGAATTATCTCAGTGAGGTGACAGCCC
>NC_134887.1:35238678-35278678 GCF_041734735.1 Babylonia areolata | reverse complement strand
TATGCGTGGCTGTACTGTCATTGTGTTATCTTACTCCACCATGTCTTTTAAAGATCTGATCCCATCTTTTTTTTTTCTTTTTTCTTTTTTTCAATCATGTTATGATCTTTTAAATTTTCTTGATTTTTGTATCAATAAATACAAATTTAGCTCAATTTGTTCTCAAACAGAGAAAAATTCCGAGAACAGAAGTCTCATACTTAACATCATTCCATTCATTAAGACGATGATGTCAAAACTATATAATGAAATACGATGTCAAAACTATATAATGTGAAATACGACCCCATTCCCTGAAACATATTTTGCTCGGGAAGGCAAAATATCATGGGGTAACTGTGATGGCCCTCCTGCACGAAGAATGACACAGCAGATTTTCGTGCTATGTGTTTCAGTTGTAATTGATACCATGAGAAACCTTTCATAAAAGCCTCTCTTTAAAAAAAAAAAAAAAAAAAAAAAATTAGACGGGCGCAATAGCCGAGAGGTTAAAGCGTTGGACTGTCAATCTGAGGGTCCCGGGTTCGAATCACGGTGACGGCGCCTGGTGGGTAAAGGGTGGTGATTTTTACGATCTCCCAGGTCAACATATGTGCAGACCTGCTAGTGCCTGAACCCCCTTCGTGTGGATATGCAAGCAGAAGATCAAATACGCACGTTAAAGATCCTGTAATCCATGTCAGCATTCGGTGGGTTATGGAAACAAGAACATACCCAGCATGCACACCCCCGAAAACGGAGTATGACTGCCTACATGGCGGGGGTAAAAAACGGTCATACATGTAAAGGCCCACTCGTGTACATACGAGTGATCGTGGGAGTTGCAGCCCACGAACGCAGAAGAAGAAGAAGAAGAAGAAGAAATTGTATACATTGATTTGACAAGCAACATGCACATTGTACAACAGTTTCCAACTGGTTCAAAGAACTGAAGTTTAGAAGACCATCACTCGAAGATGGTGACCATTGTGGTCGACCAGTAACAGCGCTGTTGCTCCTGAAAAGGTGACCTAGATGAGGTTCAAATGATTGAGGAGAATCCGAGAGTTACCCCAGATGAAACAGAAAATACAATGAACATTTTAAGTCTGAATGTCATTCTTCATGATCAGTTTGATTTTCCAGTCAAAGTTAGGAGAAAGGGTGAGAGCGGGATTCGAACCCAGACCCACACAGGCTCTCTGTATTGGCAGATTAGCGTCTTAACCATTCTGCCACCTTTCTCCTCGTCCCAGGACTCTAGAACTTCCCTCGGGGGACGCTTCAGAAACCCGAACGGTCCCCAAGGAGATGCTTCAGTTTCATGAAAGGTCCCACAGGTGTGGACCTACGGAAGGGGGGGGGGGGTCATTTGGGACGTTACACCGGGGTCACCGTGTACCACGACACGGGATGAGGGGGGGAGACATTTTCAAAATTGTGTAGTATAAACACTGTGCATCATTATGATCCATACATGCACATTTGGCGAGTTTGGGTCAACTTGAAAATGTGATTATTTTGGGACACCCCCATATCACAAGAGCGTTCTGTCCCTTCTGCATTTTCTTGCATATGTCCCATTGCAGCTACTTACTGAGATGATTCTGCCCATCCTACGCACTCTCCCCCCTTCACAGACACACACAGTCACACAGACACACACACGCACGCACACACACACACACACACACACACACACAGACATTACATTTTGAAATTATACTCAATACATAAAAAGCTTGGATTTTTTTTAAAAAGTGCATCACAAGTGAGTCTTGAAGGCCTTGTCTCTCTTGTTTCAAAATGTAATATTTAAGATGAGAAAGATCAGTTTAAAGCAAATTAAGTCCCCTAGCATTAATTAGAGTAATTTCCCTTTTTTACTATCCGCACCTAAACGTTTGCAAAATAAATAAAACTTCCATGCTTAGCAAAAGAAGTTCCTGTTTGAACAAAAAATTATAATTATGACTGCTCTTGTTGTTGGGTTGAATATCAGATCAAAGTGCCAAGTTTAGAGAATACAAAAAATATAAATATAACAGTAAATGCAGTTTGCATATAATTTGGCTTCTTTTTTAAAATTTTTTTGTGCCCATCGCAGAGGTGCAATATTGTTTTAAACAAGATGACTTGAAAGAACTTAATTTTTCCTATTTTTATGCCTAATTTGGTGTCAGCTGACAAAATATTTGCAGAGAAAATGTCAATGTTAAAGTTTACCGTGGACACACACACACCACACACACACACACACACACAGACAACCGAACACCAGGTCAAAATACAGACTCACTTTGTTTACACAAGTGAGTCAAAAACTCCTTCCCTCCCCTCCCACAACATGCTGCACACCTGTGTTGAGCCAACAGAGCTGCCGTTAAATCTCATCATCCCTCTCACACACACACACATGTGGATGGACATTAAATGAAATTGAATACATAAACGTACGTGCACAAATCAATCGGAAAATGTTCATGCCCATGAATTACCCCTAGTATTGTACGTCACAGCTGCATTTGAAGGAAGGGGGGCGGGGGTAGAAGGGTGGGGGTGGTTGGTTCGGGGGTGTGGGGGGGAGGGTTGTGTCAACACATGTGCACACCTGGTAGTGTCTGAATAAACCCCCTTTATTAGTATTCGCACGCAGATCATCAAGTACGCACGTCAATATCCTGTGTGGGGTGAAGGGGGGTGGGAGTGGGGGGAGACATTTTCAAAATTGTGTAGTATAAACTCTGTGCATCATTATGATCCATACATGCACATTTGGCGAGTTTGGGTCAACTTGAAAATGTGATTATTTCTGGGGCACCCCCATATCACAAGAGCGTTCTGTCCCTTCCGCATTTTCTTGCATGTGTCCCATTGCAGCTACTGAGATGATTCTGCCCATCCTACGCACTCTCCCCCCTCCACAGCCACACACAGTCACACAGACACCACACACACACACACACACACACACACACACACACACACACACGAGCATGTGTGCATGCCTGGAAAAACAAAGGCCTATGTAATATTTCTCAATGTGATTTCTTATATCAAAGTGCAGGCACAAAAATGTCATGTCATGTGTGCGTGCTGCCTGTCAAAGCTGAGTGCAGTTTAAAAGCAGTGTGACAAAGCGAACAGCTGCAGTGTGTTGTTCTCACACGTAGGGCTCTGAACCTGCCGCTTCTGTCCACCCGTCTACTTTTGGAAACCTAAGTAAAGAGGGTGAGTGTTGTCATTTGAAGCTGTACTTAAAGTCTGCCATCTTTTCCTGCTACCTATCGCCAAAGCCGTCCTGTTTGCTGACCATAG
The DNA here is from genome assembly GCF_041734735.1 of Babylonia areolata. NCBI lineage: Eukaryota > Metazoa > Mollusca > Gastropoda > Neogastropoda > Buccinidae > Babylonia > Babylonia areolata. Next base: position 35,275,381 of record NC_134887.1, on the reverse strand, counting down.
AAATAAATCTCTCTCTCTAATACTGCAACTCTACCAAGAGGAGTTATACTTCTTTTCATCCAAACATTGAAAAGCGCTTTTATTTCTGTTATTTTTTCTGCGTAAATGGCTTTTTCACAATCTTTAATGTTATTTGTGAATCATACCCCTAATATCTTAATTTTTTCTGGATTCCATTTTATGCTGCATATATCTTATTTTAGAATTCGTTTTGCATCCTAGCTATACTGCTTGTGTTTTGCCTGAATTTATGAATAACCCTGAAACTTTTCCAAATTTATCAACCAATTAATTAATGGATCTTTCTAATGACATTCTATCTCCGTTGTTCATTAACTGTGCATCATCTTTCATAGTCCCATTGCAGCTACTGAGATGACTCTGCCCCCTCACACATATTTCTTGCCCCCCCCCCCCCCCTCCCCCGCTCCCTCCACCATCCCCGACATACAGACACAAACACACAGAGACACACACAGACATAGACACACAAATAAATGAGATAATAGTGACTGATTTAGTGTGATTTGAATCTACAAAGCCTACGAATCTCTCTCTCTCTCTCTCTCTCCATCGGCGCGACCTCACCATATTGTGTACTTTTGACCTATTTCTAGGGGCCGGAGGCCTGGAGATTAAACTTTTGTTCTTGTTCTTGTTCTCTCTCTCTCTCACTCATACACACACACACACACACACGCGCGCGCGCACACACACACACACACACGTGCACACGCACACACACACACACACGTGCGCACACACAGACCCCACACCCCGACACACACACACACACATACACACACACACACACACACACACGTGCACACACACACACACCCCGACACACACACACACACACACACACACACACACACACGGAGAAAGTGATGACCTTTGTAAAATACCACAACGTGCTTTCATAGGCACGAAATGTCATTTAGCCTATGATTGCGTGCTGCCTGCTAAAGCTGAGCGGTGTGTAACTGATAGCAGTGTGACAAAGCGAGCAGTCACAACGTGCCGTTCTCACATGCAGGGCTCTGAATCCACCGCTTCTGTCCACTGACCCAGTTTGCTGTGGAGTAAAGAGGGTGAGTGTTGCCATTTAATGCTGTATTTCACTTTGTCTGGCATCTTTTCCTGGTACCTATCGCCTCTGAAAGTTGTCTTCTTTCCTGACCAAAATATAGATGGGTGTCTATATACATATACATAGTGGAGTGATGGCCTTGAGGTTACGCGTCCGCCTGGGAAACGATAGAATCTGAGCACGCTGGTTCGAATCACAGCTCAGTCACCAGGTCTGGACGCTAGTCATTCGGATGAGACGATAAACCGAGGTCCCGTGTGCAGCATGCGCTTAGCGCATGTAAAATAACCCACGGCAACAAAAGGGTTGTCCCTGGCAAAATTCTGCAGAAAATCCTCTTCGATAGGAAAACAACAACAACAACAACAACAACAACAAACAAAACAAAAAAGCCTACATGCAGGAAAATTGTTGGTGTACGCTACCTGTGGCAGGTAAGAAGCCACTGCTCTACTAAGCTGCTTTGTATTTCTATCAGGGGTATGAGGTGTGTAAAGAGGCAGAGGCTTGACAAGAAAGGAAAGTGTACGTTAGGTTTTGACAACAATGATTTATTTGGTTAACTACTTGTGCTGCGACTGCGTAAATATGTACTTTTTCTTGTGTCGTTTTGCTAATAATTTTGTCGATTTTATTCATGTCGAGTTTTCGAATCATATAATCTTACCTTCATTCACGTTTTGTACAAAACTGGGCATTGGCTCTGTTTGTTAGGTGTAGAGAAAGCAAAGCGCCGTATATGAGTTCTGTATTTTTGTCTTGTCAATGTAATTATATTCCAGCTTTGCATTTTGAATGTGTTGTTCATTTTGTGTTAATTATCGTTCAAGATAGTATTACTCAGTATGGGGGGAACATTCCGTAATGTTCCAGCTCTCGCTGTGTCCTGTGTTCCGGGCCTTCCCAAAGGAAGAGGTCGAGAGCTGCTTTAAAAACCGAACACCCACCCCAATTCACCAGACAACACGAACACCCACCCAAATTTACCAGACAACACGAACACCCACCCCAATTTACCAGACAACACGAACACCCACCCCAGTTCACCAGACAACGCGAACACACACCCCAGTTCACCAGACAACACGAACACCAATTCACCAGACAACACGAACACCCACCCCAATTCACCAGACAACACGAACACCCACCCCAATTCACCAGACAACACGAACACACACCCCAATTCACCAGACAACACGAACACCCACCCCAATTCACCAGACAACACGAACACCCACCCCAATTCACCAGACAACACGAACACACACCCCAATTCACCAGACAACGCGAACACACACCCCAGTTCACCAGACAACACGAACACCCACCCCAATTTACCAGACAACACGAACACACAACACGAACACCCACCCCAATTTACCAGACAACACGAACACCCACCCCAATTCACCAGACAACACGAACACCCCCCCCAATTTACCAGACAACACGAACACACAATACAGATGTTTTTCTCTCACACAAAATTTATTCTCTCCCGCTCTGTCTATTCCGCTCACGCAACCATACACACAGAGCTTATACTTGCAAACCCCCCCCCCCCCCAAAAAAAAAAAAACCAACAAAAAAACACAAAAAAACAACAGCAACAAAACCCATATACCATAACTACAAAAAACGAACAAAAGACACTTGCAAAACCACCTCACTTCTCCCAAATGTTCTCAAGAGCGTTTTTCCACACACACTCAAGGAAAAAACAAACCACCCAAAACCCAGACTGGCACACAGATATTCGTGCTTTAGTGTAGGCCTTTGCTGGCTTCAGGAAGTTTTCCTCTTAAAAGGAAAAGAAAAAAAAGAAAGAAAGAAAAACAAACCGTTAACACACGGCTCCAGACGAACTTCAGCGAACACGTTGCGCAGGTCCGACCCAAGTCACAAGCCCCCAGTCGAAAGGCCTAGCTGCCAGGACTCAGCATACAGTGCCAAGCAAAACAAAGACCCAGGCCACATGTCAAAAGGTCCAGAACCCAGGACACCAGTCACTGGGCAGGAAGGGGGGGAGGGGGGGGGGGGGGGGCGGGGGGCGAAGACCCAGGACGCCATTTGAAAGCCAGGGACCCAGGGCACCAGTTGTTGTTGTTGTTGGTATCATTATTACCATTATTCTTAACGTTTTAGAAAATGATATTCCTGTAAATTATTCACACCAGATGCATTCTTGAATGCACTTAGGGCCGCTGGGTCATCATCATCATTATTTCTATCATTATTATTATCATCATTATCATTAAACAGCACTACATAAATGCACATGATTATTATTATTATTATTATTATCATTATTATCATTCTTAATATCATTATCATTATATCATTAAAATATCATCATTGTTGATATCATTATCATTGTTGATACTACTATTATTATTAGAAAAACAGCAAAAATGAGCAGAATCTCCCGGATGAAAGATCTCCATGGCAATGATATCTGCTTCGGAAACACTGGTGAGATGTGGATAGTCTCGTCTCCAAACATCTCGGACTTCAGGGAACACATGACAAAGATACGTCATATGGAACTGCGGGATGATGACGTCATTCTTGCGTCATTTCCCAGAAGTGGTAAGGCTCCCTCCTCTTTGATTCTTCCTTTCTTCTTCTCCCGTTACTACTTGGTGATTTCTTGTATGGCCAACTTTACAGCTCTGCAAGAGTTATGTCTACATGCTGCACATATACACAAGTGCAGAGAAAATACTTAAAATGAATATTCTCAAAAAACAACGAAAACACCACCACCACCACCACCACCAATAACAACAACAACAACAACACACACACTTAAAATGAATGCAAAAAGAAACCACACTTAAATTGAACAAACAACAGTCAATATATACATCATATAATAATATATATCAGTGTTTAGTAGTTGGACATGGGAGTAAACAGATAACATTCCTAACTGATAAGTATGCAGTCATGCCCCATCTCAGTGATATCTCTTATGCATGCACCGTGGTAAGTGGGTCATTGGCATCGCCATAATATACAGTTCAGATTCAACCGCACACCTTGACATCTCCTTGAAACTGAAACTGACTATGGCTTTTGGCAGGTACCTTCTGGAACCTCCAGGTCCTCTACATGCTGCTGCACAACACCACAGACTACCTGGGTCGCTTGGAGGAAGATCACTTGGACTGGGCAGCTTTTGACCAACTGCCCAGACCTGATGGGCCACAGACCTATGCCACTCATCTCAAGTAAACTATTGTATGGTGTGGTGTCATTACATTTTGCATGTGTGAACCCATGGAAGCAAAAGAAAACGTAAAATGTCTTCATCACCAACGACTTAAATCAGTTATCATTGTCCGTCAATTCTGAAAACAACAACTAAAAAAAGCAACTGCAGCAACAATGACAACGGAATCAACAGAATCAACAGTTCATATATATATATATGATGTATGCATGTAAAAGGTGTTTGAGAGACAGAGGAGAAACAGATAGGGATGATTGATGATGATTACACTGTAATAATTATACATAAAGGGGGCGGCGGTCGAACCATTTCACGGTGGTTTTGCCAGATGTACATGTCTTTTCTCTTGCCTAGAAAAGTTAAGAAAATAAAAATGTCGTTGCAAAGTATGCTTTAAATCGGTTACTAATGTTCATCAATTCTAAAAAAAAAAAAAAAAAAAAAAAAAAAAAAAAAAGCTGCACCCCCCACCCTCTCCCGTCCCCAAACACATCACAATTAACAGTTGAAAAAAAAGGGGGTGGGGGTGGGGGGTGGCGAGGGGGAGAATCATTCGTAGTTGGGGCTATTATGTTTTTGCATGTCTTCTCCATGCCTAAAACAACAACAACAACAACAACAAAAAGCAAGTGTTTTGATGTTCACTCGTGTCGTCCGGGTAATTTTCATTTATTTCTTTTTTAATTAATGTGCACCACCAGATTGGTTTTGCATGATCCTGGATAATTGTTGCACATTAAACCTGTCTGGTCATGATCAGGTGTAAAGGGAAAGTCACACGAGGTGTGCGTGCCAGCGCAGTCCAGGGGACAGTCTGAACAGGAGGACAAATCCTCAATGACATTCAACTGCATGCCACCTTGAGGTGATGAATGAATGGACCGGTGTAACAGTCTCAGACTAACTCCCCCCCCCCCACACACACACACCCCACCCTGCTGGGTTTTACCTCCAGGATCATTCTGGGATAGCCTCGAATGACCCGACGGGTGCAATAGCCGAATGGTTAAAGCGTTGAACTTTCAATCTGAGGGTCTCGGGTTCGAATCTCGGTGGCGTCTGGTGGGTAAAGGATGGAGATTTTTCCGATCTCCCAGGTCAACACCTGCATGTGCCTGAGCCCCCTTCGTGTGTATACGCACGCAGAAGATTAAATGTGCACGTTAAAGATCCTGTAATCCATGTTAGCGTTCGGTGGGTTATGGAAACAAGAACATACCCAGCATGCACATCCCCGAAAACGGAGTATTGCTGCCTACATGGCGGGGTAAATAAACAAAACGGTCATACACGTAAACTGTTAAATGTTAAAAGTTTGAGTGTGTATGTGTGCGTGCCTGACATCTGATTGAATGACACAGGAAACGAATGATGAGCGCCTAATGGCAGCCGTCAGTCGGCTCTACCCAGGTAGGCAGCCTGTTGTGTAAATGACTCAGTGTTTGTAAAGCGCTTAGATCTTGGTCTCTGACCGGGGATAGGCGCTATAAAAGTTTCCTTATCATTGTGACTCAAGATGGATCACCTGTTGTTGGAAATTACCCCCTGTGTACGGGTTTAATCAAACCAATGAAAACGGAAAATGAGTCACTCTGGGCTAGTCTTTACTGACCCCCCCCCCCACCCCCTGTCTGTTTCTCTGTTACAACTTATTGGAAGCGAACATGAGGGTATTCCACTTTTATAGCTTTTACTGGACCAAATGTACCCATCCACGTTCATCTCCTGATCCTCCTGCCCCTTTTTATGCTCTTCTCACCATTTCCAACACACACACACACACACACACACACACACACACACACACACACACACACGCACACACACACGCGCACGCAGACGCACACACGCACACACACGCACACGTACACACACACGCACACACACACACACACACGCATACACACACACACACACGCACACACGCACACACACACACACACACACACACACCATGCGCACGCGCACACACACTGATACATACACTTATGCGCGTACACATACGCACAAACACACACGCGCGCAAATGCAGAATAATATTTAGTGGTGGTTTGGGTTTTTTGTTTTTTGTTTCTTTTGTTTTGTTTTTTATTGTTGGATAGCGTGAGGTGGGCGGGACGTGTGCTCTTAGTGACGTTAGAGGGGGGCGGAAACAGCACGCAGAAAGGCCCTCTGGGAGATAAGGATCAGAACATTCTTTCGGGGAAGGTTTTTTCCCCGGGTGAGCTACGGAAGTGGGGGATGCACTGAAATGTTACACTGGTGCTGATGAATATAATTCCCTACCAAGTGTAACAGAGACGACGAAACTGAGCATCCTGAAGCACTGTGAAGGGCAGACTATTTACGCCAAAGTCACTGAAAGAAAGAAGATTAGTTACCACGTAAGTCGCTTACCACGCACAACCCAGATACACAGATGACAAAAAATTGAGAGACACGTGTGGTAAGACCTTGACGAAACGGAAATCGAGAACACGGCGTATAGTAAAAAAAAACCCCACCAAAACAACAACTAAACAATAGACAGATGCAGGTTAGTGGATTGGAAATGAGAATAACAGAAAGATAATCTACGGAACGAATGTGGCCAAAGGACACCAGGACAGCCATATATTCTATGTGACATGTGAAATTTAGATATTCACTACTGGAGTCTCATGTGTGTGTGGGAGGTGGGGGGGGGGGGGGGGGAGGAAGGGGAGAGACAGGGGGGAGGGGACGGGTATGCATTTATGTATGTTTGAGCGTATGCTTCTGTGTGTGTATGCATCATGTTTATAATTGTATGTGTGAGTAGTTTGCTATGTACATTTGTGTGGACATGGAACTTGATGTAACATGTGGAATGTATATCATGTGTTTTTGAAAGCATCTAGAGCAGTTTTCTGTACAGAGTGTTACACAGGCATCCATCATCATCATCATCATCATCATCATCATCTGCATCTTCCTCCCCCTTCTTGTGATGATGATGATGATGATGATGATAATGATTATCATCATTATCATTCAGCAAATGAAAATGTTAAACCATTTCCATCTATTGACAACTATATATCTGAACTGTCATAGGCTGCAAGCAATTAAGGTCCACAAATCAAATAGATGAACACATCTTTACAAGTGCAGTAGATGAATCTAATTCGTAAATAATGGATGGATGGACCTTTTTATATGCTACAGGTATCGCCTTTTACCCAAGCAGGCAAGAGAGAAGAAGGTGAAGGTCATCTACTGCTACCGGAATCCCAAAGACTGCTGGGTGTCGTACTACAACTTTGCCAACGGTGCCAAACTGGTGCCTTCCTATGAGGGCACCTGGGCCCATTTCTTCGACGTGATGATGAACACTGGATGTGAGTGTTGGTAGATAACAGTGAATGTTCGAAAGTTTCGAAAAGCCGCCTGTACACAAAATTGCTAATATACATGTGTGTGTGTGTGTGTGTGTGTGTGTGTGTGTGTGATCAGATTGGTACGGGGACTGGTTTGATCATGTGTTGGATTGGGAGGAGGCAATGAACAATCATCCTGACGTGATCTTCCCCTCCTGCTATGAGCTGATGAAGAAGGTGAATCAGAGAGTGATACTGTAATGAGTGATGGTTGATGTTGCGACGACTGGGATAGTTAGTGTGTGGCTTGACCATTTAGTTGGGAGACTAGTGTAATGACTTCTGTGTTATCTGCTTGAAGATATAAGCCTAACACACAGATAATCATGGCCTGTTTTATACATTTAGTAATGCATACAGTAAGCATTTTTCACTGAAAGCAGGATACACAAGACCTTTGAATATATCCTACCACTATGCATATGCTGATCAGTGTACAGATTCAGGAGATGCATCACCCTTTGTGGTGGCAACAAATGTTACAACCAACTGAAGGCAACTGACAAAGGGTAGCCCATCAACATTTTACGTCATTCCCTGTGACGTTCGAAAGAATAAATAGATTCCACAGCCTAAAAGCACATCATAGCAGACACAAAAAAATAAGTTGTGCATAAAGCATGAGGACTGTTATTTCAGCGATAAGATGAGCACACAACACACAGTGAACTTAGACTCTGATAAGATGAGCACATAATACACAAAGAACTTAGACTCTGATAAGATGAGCACACAACACACAGTGAATTTAGAGTCTGATAAGATGAGCACACAACACACAGTGAACTTAGAGTCTGATAAGATGAGCACACAACACACTGTGAACTTAGAGTCCGATAAGATGAGCACACAACACACAGTGAATTTAGAGTCTGATAAGATGAGCACATAATACACAAAGAACTTAGACTCTGATAAGATGAGCACACAACACACAGTGAATTTAGATTCAGTTAAGTAGCTCAAGGAGGCGTCACTGCGTTCGGACAAAGCCATATACGCTACACCACATCTGCCAAGCAGATGCCTGACCAGCAGCGTAACCCAACGCGCTTAGTCAGGCCTTGAGCTTAGAGTCTGATAAGATCAGCAAACAACACACAGTGAACTTAGAGTCCGGACTTTAAATTGTCAGGATGTGAGTGACGCAGTCCACCAAGGCTGTGTGTGTGTGTGAGAAAGCAAAATTCAAATTAGTTGATTTGCATCAGTACCCGCTTTGTGGCATGATGTCTTCATGTGTCAACAATGAAATCTGCTTTGCATAATTCAAATGCCTGATCTATTTTCATCTGAACACCAGAATGATGTGTTTTAAATGTAACGACAAGGAATCACACATATAATCAAAGAATGAATCATTGCATGTGGAACGAAGAGAATGACGTAATTATGGCGTCATTCCAAAAATGTCACAAGTAAATAATCAGAACAAAATCTAAATACGAATCTCACTAACCCAAGATTACATGAGCACAATAAGCATGCTCTGTCAGTAACTGATACATACGTTTGGGTCTGTCAATGTTTGGGGCATCTGTTTAGAATGCACTTCACATCTGAATGTTGTGTGTTACTGTGCTGTGTGTCCACACAACATCCTGTCCTGTGAAATTTGTCGTCTGCTCCAGCATGTGCCGGCCAGTGGCTGTGGTGATCGTTTACCTGTGTCAGCCATGGGGAGCATAGCGCTGACTTGGCTACAAAAAGGATTGAGGGAGAAAAAAAAGTGTGAATCACACATGTATGTCCAATGATTAAAATTTAAGTATTTTTTAAGGTTGTTTTTTTAAGTCCACAAGTTCAGCCTGGACTTTCGTTAAAAGTCTTCACTAATCGGGAAGGAAGCCATCCATCACAGCCCCTGTTACCCTGGTGTTACAGGACCCTGTGGGACAGATCATGAAGATGGACCAGTTCCTGGGCCTCAACAGGGGCCGGGAAATGTGTGAGAAAATCGCCAAAGCCTGCCAGTTCTCTGATATGAAACCAGTCAAAGAACTCCAGAACCCTGAGGTTCATGGAGAGAAGGCGTGGAAGAAGGAGAGTGCCGGATTTTTCCGGAAAGGTAAGGTAGAATACAAAAAGCTTTGTTAGGCCTATCTCAAGTAGAGAAATTCACGTGTGGTGTATGCTACACATCAATTCACGTGACCCACAGCCATTCATTATGAATACGTGACATAAATGACTGCTTAAATGGTACGTTGACGTAAACCTCACATACAATCATCACAATCACACACATTAAAAAAACCACAGCATGAGAAAGAGCTTATTATCACGCTATAATTAAACATAGACATACGTGATTAACACCAAGCAGTTCAACAGTATTTATGTAAGCGACCAGTGAACCCGGGTGTTACATATAAGGGATTTAAATAATCAATGAATTTCCACTACATAAAGAGTGAAAGGACTAAAACATCCTTGCACAGGCCAAGAACATATAGAGGCCAGTCACAAAGGGTTTTCTATTGTTTCATTACAATACTATGAGGAGAAATAGAAAACAGTGCAGTGGATTGTGAGACAGCCGACTGTGTGTGACATACACACACGGGGCAGACGACAGTGGTAGGCAGGGGAATGTGACAACTGACCAATGCCAACACCCTTCACGCTATTCATGCAGGTCACGCGGCCCACACTGATGACATTTCACGGCTGCAAGTAAACTGATCCTGGTGGATCAGGAAGCGGTAAAATTTGTGTGTTGCTAGGTGTTAAATGATGTAATTCAAAATGATTTCTGAACCAATTTACGTCGGACTGGTCACAACTGAAAAGAGCTCAACTCCGCCTTTTTCATGAGTATAAAATGAAGTGTTGATTATCAAAGATGAATTTGTAATCTCAGTTTAAGTCACCTGAAACTTAGCACTTTTAACGAGTTCGTAGCTTAAAATTGCTGATGAATTAACGTAGGCAAAGACTAATGGTAAAGATTTAGAGAAGGTACTGCGACAATTCTGCCAGTATATAAAACTTGTAGTTTTCTGATCTGATGACATAGCAAATTTGTTAAATAGTGTATGTCAGAAACACATATTTCAAATTAGCCAAGCGACACTGGTTGTGAAGTGATTGTCGTTATACCGACAATGAAAATCAGCTTTGTATCTTATAGGGTAGGTATGCCCAGTTGCGAATGATCCAGTCGAAGCGACCAGCTGAACTTGTCCTGTAAAGGTAACATGTCGTTCGATAGTCAAACGTAGTTCTTTTGTTTTTGAAGACTTTCTCCAACTGGTTGCACCAAGAAAAGTTCGTCTGCTCATTCTTTTCATCGTTTTGTCGATGTTTGAAATAGCAGGGGTGCATGAGGGTAAATGCGAACGGGCAAATCTAATTGCCAACGATGGCTTTGGGTACATGTAGACAATTAAAACAGAAGCAGGTCTTTAACTCATTAGACATAACATATTATTGGAACATCGCACCAGACTGTTGTAATGTTGGTTTTGTTCACACATGCACACAAACACACAGACTGACATTTAAACACACACACTGCACACCGCACACAAGCACACCCTTTTGAGAGTGTTCAGTTACTGTGCAACATCGTTCGCAAATAGACTCACGTCAAAATATCCTATGGCCTAAAAGCAAACAACACTGTTTTGCAGATTCCTGTCAAAACTCACATTCTGATCTGTCACCAATATGCATTCTTCAATTCTCCCAGCACTGGTAATGCGCATTCAACATATCCGATCACATCAACTATTTCAGTCTGTGTCAAAGTACGTCCTACAACTTCTTTCCCTTGATTTTAGGATTTTGAGAGCACGTTTGTAACCTTGGTCGGCAGTGGTGCGTGAAGAGAAGAGATCGCGCGGAAATAGCTAGAAATAGATGATGTTTGACTGGTTCTTGGAAATGGATATTCATTATAATGTTTGACTGGTTCTTGGAAATGGATATTCATTAAGATATTAAAAAAAAAGGTCGAAGCAGACGTTAAATTGTGAAATGCAACCGTTAAGAACGCTTGGAAGTGGGGCGCAATTACACGACGTTCGCAATTGTCGCATAAGTGCCTTATCTATTTTCATCTACATACCTAAATAGTATGTTCGTGGTTTATCAACAAGTGTTCACATTTGTTTAGAAAGGACTTTCATTCATATGTATGGCGTCACTCCTGTATTAATGCGCGAGCCAAGATCAGGATGTCAATTGCGAAATGTCGTCTCCAACGGTTAGTGCCGTGAAGTTAAACTGTAGCGTTCATCGTAGCCAGCTTAGCGCTCGGCTGCATTTAAAATGAATACACAGTATACAATACACACATGCTCACGTGCATTCACACACACACACACACACACACACACACGGAGAAAGTGATGACCTTTGTAAAATACCACAACGTGCTTTCATAGGCACGAAATGTCATTTAGCCTATGATTGCGTGCTGCCTGCCAAAGCTGAGCGGAGTGTAACTGATAGCAGTGTGACAAAGCAAGCAGTCACAGCGTGCCGTTCTCACATGCGGGGCTCTGAATCCACCGCTTCTGTCCACTGTATATACAGATTATAAAAAAAGACAGAAGGGCAGGGCGGGCGTGCATGCATCAGAGAGGCAGAGACAGAGACGGAGAGATAGACAGACAGAAAGACAGAGACAGACAGACAGAGAGTGACGTGCAGAAAGAAAGGCAGTCAGATAGACATATAGATAGAAAAGATGTATGAACACCATATACACGGTCCAATTCTCAGGGGAGATCGGAGACTGGAAGAACTGGTTCACTGTGGCACAGAGCGAACAACTTGACGCTGTCTTCAAGAAACGGATGTCAGAGAGTAAGCTGCCCGTCATCTTCGAGTGAAGTCACCTGCAGAGCTGCGGACCACGCTGGCAGCAGAGACCTCTGTCTGGCACCAAGCTCCATGGAGAAGAACATAGGCCTATGTAACTGATTACATCGTCGATCGATCTGTCTTGTAACTGTCGCATTGTCTTTACTTTTTATGTATCCTACCAGACTTTGTTTATTATTTCGAGGATTTGAAAGCATAATCCGTGAGTAAATCAATTTTGACAAGATAATTTTCTTTAGAACATACTCACCTACAGGTGTAATTGATCTTTTGATCCACTCATAAAACAGTTTTTAAACAAAGTTTTCATTTAACTTATCAGCTATAATTTTGTTATATTACACAGATCATAAGTAAACCAGAGCCCTAGGATTTTAAACTGTGCTGGATTGCCACAACAGTCTCGCAGAACTCCACAAGAACAACAGGGCAGGTGGTGGTGTTCTCAGACGCTCTCTCCGTGCTCCAAGCCCTCAAGAACTCCCGCTGGAAAGAACAGAACCATTTCACTTCAGCCCTTGTTGCCCTGAGTGCCAGAGTGGAGAAAGTGGTGATACAATGGGTACACTGTGGAATCAGAGGCAACGAAAAAGCTGACATTCTGGCAAAAGACGGTGCACAGAAGGAACAGGCCAACAAACTGGTTTCATACGATGAAATCAAGACAATCATCAAGGCACAGCAAGGAAAAAAGTGGCGCCTCCAGCACCCCAGATATAACCCAGAAGACAGATACCATTTGCTGGAACGACGGGAACAGGTCAAGATCTTCCGCCTGAGGACTGGACACAACCGCCTGCTCCCCCACATGCACACAAAATTTGACATTGGACAGAGTGGAGAGTGCCCTTGTGGTGAGGGACCAATGACAACCGACCATATCCTCCAAGACTGTACGACGCATGCAGCATCCAGGAGGAAGTGCTGGCCAACACCGACAGCAGTGGAAGCCAAGCTGTACGGCACCCTGGAGGAGCTGCGACGGACGGCAGCCTTCATCGACTGAGGACACCGGGCTGCTCATCTAACGGGAGGTGAACGAGGAAGAAGAAGAAGAAGAAGAAGATTCCAATTCATTTCTAAATTTGATTAGAAAAAAAAACCTATCTCACAGTTACGCTTATTTCCGAGCCATACATTGCAAATTTTTTTCATAATCTCATTTTAGTTCAATTTATTAATTCAGATTTTGTAGGTCTTTAAATAGTTCTCCATGATTTTTGTCATCATCCAAAAAACAAGACGTATGGTCAACAAACTATGATTTTACATTCTATCTCTGAAATCCCTTTTATATTCTTATACTCATGAATATTCTTCAATCCATTAACTCTTTTGTCAGTCTATGTTCTGTTTTGAAGGCATTTCTGTTGGTGTGTTTTTAATTCTTCAAAAGAAATAAATGAAAAGACTGACTGATTTAGTGTGATTTGAATCTACAAAGCCTACAAATCTCTCTCTCTCTCTCTCTCTCTCTCTCTCTCTCTCTCTCACACACACACTACATGCATGCACGCATGCACTGGTACATGCACTAACACACACACACACACACACACAAACGCACACAGACACAGGCATATATATATATATATATATATATCTGTGTGTGTGTGTGTGTGTGTGTGTGTGTGTGTGTGTGTGTGTGTGTGTGTGTGTGTGTGTGTGTGTGTATAGAGAGAGATAGATAGATACTCACACACACACACACACCCACACCCACACTCACTCACTCACACACACGCGCGCGCGCGCGCTCGCAAACACACACACACACACACCACAACACCCATACACAACACACCACACAAACAAACCCACACATAGTTACATGAACAAATATACACACAAACGCGTACACACAAGCGCGCACACACACATCACACCAACATACCATGACATGAACGCGCGCGCGCACACACACACACACACGCACAAACACACACACACACACACACACACACACACACACATGCACACACACTTACTCACGCGCACATAAACACATCACATCACACACAATGACATGAACATACACACACACACACACACACACACACACACACACACAGAGAATTTGAAACCATTCATACCAATGAATCACAGGTCGTTTACCTGTTACTGCAATATTCGCGGGTGGGGGGTGGGGGTGGGGGGGGGGGGGGGGCACTTGGCGCACTGAAAAATAACCCATGGCAACGAGTGTTGTCCTCTGGCAAAATTCTGTAGAAGAAATACTCTGTGATAGGTACACAATATACATGCTTACACTCAAGGCCTGACAAAGCCTGCTGGGTTGCACTGCTGGTTAGGCATCTGCCTGGCAGATGTGGCTCAGCATGCATAGCATTGTCTGAACACAGTGACGCCTCCTTGAGAAACTGAAACTGAAATCATCATTATCCTTATTATCAAACAGTGAAAATGAACAGTCTCGCCCAGCTGAAAGATCGCCATGGCAACGACATTTTTTATATCTAAAACAATGGTACACCTTGGGGGTTTTGCGGCGGACAATTCACCATACACTTTCACCCCTTTCCTTATCATTCCTAAACCGTGCTGTCTCCCAACCGCACGAACACACTGCATGCACGCGTGCAGGTATACACAGACACACAAACACACACACACACACTCACACATACACACACACACACACACACACACGCAGGACGCGTGCCACAAACTATGTAACAGCCTATTTTGGAACGCGCTGTCTTTGTTACGTGAGAGCATAAGTGATTATTCTCGTCGTGTGTGTGTGTGTGTGTGTGTGTGTGTGTGTTGCCCGTCCAAGTTAGGAGCGCAGTTTAAAAGCGGTGTGACAAAGCGAACAGCTGCAGTGTGTTGTTCTCAAATGCAGGGCTCTGAACCTGCCGCTTGTGTCCACCCGTCTGCTGTAGAGGTCTGGGTAAAGAAGGTGAGTTTTGTTATTTAAAGATTTACTACTCTTTCCATACGAACGGCGAAAGAGACGACGTTAACAGCGTTTCACCCCAATTACCATCATCAAAATATTGCAAGCGGAAGGCTCTTATACTGAAGACGTGAATGTTGACAAAGAATACCACAATTCTGACGACGGAAGCTAAAGGTTGGCTCATTCAGACACCCACTGGACATCCGAGGGGAAGAGAGGACTGGCCGTACTGAGTGAGTTAAGTCTGCCATCTTTTCCTACTGTTTGTCACTCAAGCTGTCCCGTTCCGAAATGGGCTGTTGTAAAATTAACAAATAGTAAAGAGTGGTAACTCTCTTCATTCACTTGGTACACAAGTATTAGAAAGGCTATGCCAGTCTTGAATAAAAAAAAAAGAAGCTAATCTGTGTTTGCACATTTCTTCTGTCTTTGCTGCTGTGTGCACATGTCAAATGATTAGTATAAGGACAGGCCCGGCGCTCCCTTTTTTTGAGGAAGTGTCTGGGTTTGTTCCAATGTACCTTTTATTTACCTGTGTGCTAGCTGAATGGGTAGGGTAAGCAGCACTGACTTGAAGTTGTGTATCTTGTGAATGGAGAGAGTTACCACTCTTTACTATTTATTAATCATTTCATTTCCTGGCCTCATTATTTGTTAATTTCGAGCTGTGTGTGTGTGTGTGTGTGTGTGTGTGTGTGTGTGTGTGTGTGAGAGAGAGAGAGAGAGAGAGAGAGAGAGAGAGAGAGAACCGTGAGAAAATGCACACGTGAACGTGCATGTGTTTGTATGTGTGTGCATACACACGTGTGTGCATGTGAGTGTTAGTGTGTGTTTGTGTGTCTGTGTATGCCTGCATGCGTGCATGCGTGCGTTAGTGCGGACAGAAGGCAGCACGGAGAAGGAAAGGGGTGAAAGTGTATGGTGAATTGTCCGCCGCAAAACCCAAGGTGTACCATCATTTTAGATTGATTTAACACGAAAAGCTTGCGCATCTGATCAAGTGGAGTGATAATGACTACCATGGACTATTCCTATGAGCCTGTGAGCCTACACACACACACATGCACACACACATGCACACACGTGTGTATGCACACACATACAAACAAACACATGCACGTTCACGCGTACATTTTCCCACGGCTCTCACACACACACACACACACACACACACACACACACGTTACCATATACATTACGTGATTCTTTTTCTGTGTTATTTGTTTGAGTGCATGTGTCGTTTTGAAATAAATAAGTTATGTGTTATGTGCCGTTGAGGCAACTGGTACAATTTCAATTCAATATTGAAGAGTCAGCTGTACAGGACAAAGAATAAATATGTGGTTAAGACCGTGTGTGTGTGTGTGTGTGTGTGTGTGTGTGTGTGTGTGTGTGTGTGTGTGTACCTGTGTCTTTGTGATAAGTCGCAAGAAAAATCAGAGAGACATAGATACAGTGACAGAAATGGAGAGACAAGAGAGAGAAAGGGGTTGGTTGAGGGGGTGGTGTGTGACAGAGAGATAGTAGATAGAGAGACAGAGTTGAAGTGAATCGAATTGAATGTATTTTGTTACATGAGGGCAACAGAGTAACCAAAACAACACTTTATTTATAAAGAGGCAAACCCTTATATCAGTATAGCATGCACGTTATAAGTCATGGTCACATGAATAGTAACTTTACAGAAGACAACGAAAGGAGAGAGAGAGAGAGAGAGAGAGAGAGAGAGGGAAGAGAGAGAGAGAGAGGGAGAGAGAGGGAGGGAGAGAGAGGAGAGAGAGAGAGAGGGAGAGAGAGAGAGAGAGAGAGAGAGAGAGAGAGAGAGATGACGTCATTTATGATTTAGCATGCATGTTAATGATTATAATAAAACAATGGATGTATACAAAATATATCTGTATACACACACGCATGAAAACAGAAGGCAATCCGCAAATTGTCATCGGAAGAATGGAAGAGAGGGAGGGAGAAGAGAGGTGCGTGCGTGCGTGTGTGCGTTTGTGTGTGTGTACGCGCTTGTGTGTGTGTGTATTTGTGTGTGTGTATGCATGTGCATGCTAGTTTGCGTTGTATAGTGAAGTGTGTGTGTTGTGGTGTGTGTGTGTGTGTGTGTGTGTGTGTGTGTGTGTGTGTGTACGCGCTTGTGTGTGTGTGTGTATTTGTGTGTGTGTATGCATGTGCATGCTAGTTTGCGTTGTATAGTGAAGTGTGTGTGTTGTGGTGTGTGTGTGTGTGTGTGTGTGTGTGTGTGTGTGTGTACGCGCTTGTGTGTGTGTGTGTATTTGTGTGTGTGTATGCATGTGCATGCTAGTTTGCGTTGTATAGTGAAGTGTGTGTGTTGTGGTGTGTGTGTGTGTGTGTGTGTGTGTGTGTGTGTGTGTGTACGCGCTTGTGTGTGTGTGTATGCATGTGCATGCTAGTTTGTGTTGTATAGTGAAGTGTGTGTGTGTGTGTGTGTGTGTGTGTGTGTGTGTGTGTTAATGTCGTAGTGTGTGGTGTCTGATAACAGAATTTGATCCATGATACTGATACTGATCCGTGGTCACGTGACGTGTGTGTGTGTGTGTGTGTGTTTCTCTCTGTGTGTGTGTGTGTGTGTGTGTGCGCGCGCGTGCGCGCGCGTAAGTGTGTGTGCATATGTGTGTGTGTGTATGCGTGTGTGTACAAGCTTGTGTGTGTATTTGTGCATGTATGTATGTGTGTTTGTGCAGTGTTTTATGTATATGTGTTGTGGTGTGTGTGTGTGTGTGAGTGTGTGTACATGTGTGTGTGTGTGTACGTGTGTGTGTGTGTGTGTGTGTGTGTGTGTGTGTGCGTGGACAGGAGGGAGCAGGGTGGATGACGGAAGAGGGAAAGGGGTGAAAGTGTATGGTGAGTTTCCAGCTGCAAAACGCAAGGTGTACCATCGTTTTCATTCAACCGTGTTTTATTTCATTTTTTTTTCTAAGTCTACGAATCTTACGTATAGATTTGTCTTATGTATAAGATGATTTTGGATTATAGAGCATATACAGGTCGACAGTGTTGTAATCTGTGAGAGAGAGAGAGAGAGAGAGAGAGAGAGAGAGAGAGACATCGACAGTCAGACAGAAATAATACGATGAGAATGGCAACGTTTTTTCCGTCACTGTCAGTCAAGAAACAAACAGGGTTCTGGTCACACACCGATCACAACTGTGGCAGAGAAACGTGTGTTGTGGTGGAGTGAGCATTGTGTGTGTGTGTGTGTGTGTGTGTGTGTCTGTGTGTGTGAGAGAGAGTATCTCTCTCTCTATACACACACACACATACATACATATATATATATATATACACATATACATATGTATATATAGATGTGTGTGTGAGTGTGTGTGAGTGTACCATTGCATGCGTGCATGCATGTAGTGTGTGTGTGTGTGTGTGAGTGAGTGTGTGTGTGTGTGTGTGTGTGTGTGTGTGTGTGTGTGAGTGAGTGTGTGTGTGTGTGTGTGTGTGTGTGTGTGTGTGTGTGTTCAATTTCGTTTAATGTCTATCCACATTAAGTGAAATTAGACAGTGTGTGTGTGTGTGTGTGTGTGTGTGTGTGTGTGTGTGAAAGAGAGAGAGAGAGAGAGAGAGAGAGAGAGAGAGAGATTTGTAGGCTTTGTAGATTCAAACCACACTAAATCAGTCACTGTTATTTCATTTATTTATTTTTAAGAATTAAAAGCACACTAACAAAACATAACATAGATTGACAAAAGAGTTAATAGATTGAATAATATCCATGAGAATAAGAATATAAAAGTTTTTTCAGAGACAGAATGTAAAATTATAGTTTGCTGACCATACGTCTTGTTTTGTTAGAAGATGACAAAAAACATGGAGAACGATTTAAAGACCTACAAGAATCTGAATTGATAAATTGGCTTAAAATCAAATTATGAAAAAAAGCCACGTAAGGCTGGGAAATAAGCGAAATTGTGGGATATATTTTTTCTAATCAAATTTAGAAATGAATTGGAATCCACCACAGTTTAAAATCCCAGGACTCTACTTTACTTATGATCTGCGTAATATAACAAAATTAATATAGCTGAAAAGTTCAGTGAATCTTTTCTGTTTAAAGAGTGTATTAAAAGATAAATTACACCTGTAGGCGAGTATGTTCTCAAATAAATTATTTTGTCAAAATTGATTTACTTATGGATTATGCTTTCAAATCCACCAAATAATAAATGAAGTCAGGTAGCATACATAAAAAGTAAAGACAATGCGACAGTCACAAGACAGATCGATTGATTGACGATGTAATCAGTTACATATAGTCTTCTCCATAGAGCTTGGTGCCAGACAGAGGTCTCAGCTTCCAGAGTGGTCCGCAGCTCTGCAGGTGACTTCATTCGAAGATGAAGGGCAGCTTACTCTCTGACATCCGTTTCTTGAAGACAGCGTCAAGTTGTTCGCTCTGTGCCACAGTGAACCAGTTCTTCCAGTCTCCGATCTCCCCTGAGAATTGGACCGTGTATATGGTGTTCATACATCTTTTCTATCCATCTGACTGCCTTTCTTTCTGCACGTCACTCTCTGTCTGTCTGTCTGTCTGTCTCTGTCTTTCTGTCTGTCTATCTCTCCGTCTCTGTCTCTGTCTCTCTGATGCATGCACGCCCTGCCCTTCTGTCTTTTTTTTATTTTTTATAATCTGTATGTACCAGTGTGTGTGTGTGTGTGTGTGTGTGTGTGTGTGTGTAAGTGTGTATGTGTGTGTGTGTGTGTGATTGTGTGTGTGTGTGTGTATGTGAGTGTGTGTGTGTGTGTGTGTGTGTGTGTGTGTGTGTGTGTGTGTGTACGTGAGTATGAGTGTATTGTATACTGTGTATTCATTTTAAATGCAGCCAAGCACTTAGCTGGCTACGTTGAACACTACAGTTTAACTTCACAGCACTAACCGTTGGAGACGACATTTCGCAACTGACATCCTGATCTTGGCTCGCGCAGTAATACAGGCACGACGTCATACATTTGAATGAAATTCCCTTGTAAACAAATGTGATCACTTGTTGATAAACAACAAACACACTATTTAGGTATGTAGATGGAAATGGATAAGGCAGTTAGGGTAGGTATGGGCAATTGCAAACGATTCGTTTTCCGCCCCGCTTCCCAGCGTTCTTAACGGTTGCATTTCACAATTTAACCTCTGCTTCGACCTTTCCCAAATACCTCAGTGAATATCCATTTCCAAGAACCAGTCCAACACCGTCTATTTCTGGTTATTTCCGCGCGCGCTATTCTCTTCGCCCACCACTGCCGACCAAGGTTACACTGCCGACCAAGGACGTACCTTGACACAGATTGAAATAGTTGATGTGATCAGCTATGTTGAATGCGCATTACCAGTGCTGGGAGAATTTAAGAATGCATATTGGTGACAGATGAGAAGGTCAATTTTGACAGGAATCTGCAAAACAGTGTTGTTTGGTTTTAGGCCATTGGATATTTTGACGTGAGTCTATTTGCGAACGATGCTGCACAGTTACTGAGCACTCTCAAAAGGGTGTGCTTGTGTGCGGTGTGGGGTGTGTGTGTTTAAATCTCTGTGTGTTTGTGTGCATGTGTGATCAAAACCAACATTATAACAGTCTAATGAGTTAAAAACCTGCTTCTGTTTTAATTGTCTACACGTACCCAAACCCATCGTTCGCAGTTAGACTTGCCCGTTCGCATTTACCTCAATCCCTGCTATTTCAAACGTCGATAAAACGATGAAAAGAATGCGCAGACGAACGTTTCTTGGTGCAAGAGAAAGTCTTCAAAAACAAAAGAACTACCTTTGACTATCGTACGACATGTTACCTTTACAGGACACACGTTGAGCTGGTTGCTTCAACTGGATCGTTCGCAATTGGGCATACCTACCCGATAAGATACAAAGCTGATTTTCATTGTCGGTATAACGACAATCACTTCACAACCAGTGTCGCTTGGCTAATTTGAAATATGTGTTTCCGGCATACACTATTTAACAAATTAATTCTGTCAGAAAACAACAAGATTTACATGCAGGCAGAATTGTTGCAGTACCTTCTCTAAATCTTTACCATTAGTCTTTGCCTACGATAATGCAATCAGGAATTTTAAGCTATGAACTCGTTAAAAGTGCTAAGTTTCAGATGACTTAAATTGAGATTACAAATACATCTTTGATAATCAACACTTCATTTTATACTCATTAGAAAGGCGGTGTTGAGCTCTTTCAGTTGTGACCAGTCCGAGGTAAATTGGTTCAGAAATCATTTTGAATTACATCATTTAACACCTAGCAACACACAAATTTTACCTGCTTCCTGATCCACCAGGATCAGTTTGCTTGCAGCCGTGAAATGTCATCAGTGTGGGCCGCGTGACCTGCATGAATAGCGTGAAGGGTGTTGGCATTGGTCAGTTGTCACATTCCCCTGCCTACAGCTGTCGTCTGCCCCGTGTGTGTATGTCACACACAGTCGGCTGTCTCACACACAGTCGGCTGTCTCACAATCCACTGCACTGTTTTCTTTTTCTCCTCATAGTATTGTAATGAAACAATAGAAAACCCTTTGTGACTGGCCTCTATACGTTCTTGGCCTGTGCAAGGATGTTTAGTCCTTTCACTCTTTCTGTCCTGTAAATTCATTAATTATTTAAATCCTTTATATCTAACACCTGGGTTCACTGGTCGCTTACATAGATACTGTTGAATAGCTTTGTGTTAATCACGTATGTCTGTGTTTAATTTAATTATAGCATGATAATAAGCCCTTTCTCGAGCTGTGGTTTTTTCATGTGTGTGATTGTGATGATTGTATGTGAGGTTTACATCAATGTACCATTTAAGCAGTCATATATTTCATGTATTCATAATGAATGCCTGTGGATCACGTGAATTGATGTGTAGCATACACCACACGTGAATTTCTCTACTTGAGATAGGTCTAACAAAGACTTCTGTATTCTGTCTTACCTTTCCGGAAAGGTCTGGGACTCCCCTTTTTCCACGCCTTCTCTCCATGAACCTCGGGGTTCTGTGGTTCTTTGGCTGCCTTCATATTAGAGAACTGGCAGGCTTTGGCGATCTTCTCACACAGTTCCCGGCCCCTGTTGAGGCCCAGGAACTGGTCCATCTTCATGATCTGTCCCACAGGGTCCTGTAACACCAGGGTAACAGGGGCTGTGATGGATGGCTTCCTTCCCGATTAGTGAAGACCTTTAACGAAAGTCCAGGCTGAACCTGCGGACTTAAAAAAAAATTTACTTAAAAAATACTTAAATTTTAATACATTGGACATACATGTGTGATTCACAATTCTTTTCTCCCTCAATCCTTTCTGTATCCAAGTCAGCGCTATGCTCCCCATGACTGACACAGGTAAACGATCACCACAGCCACTGGCCGGCACATGCCGGAGCAGACGACAAATTTCACAGGACAGGATGTTGTGTGGACACCCAGCATAGTTACACACAACATTCAAATAGGAAGTGGATTCTAAACAAATGCCCCAAACATTGACAGACCCAAACGTATGTATCAGTTACTGACAGAGCATGCTTATTGTGCTCATGTAATCTTGGGTTAGTGAGATTTGTATTTAGATTTTGTTCCGATTATTTACTTGTGACATTTTTGGAATGACGCCATAATTACGTCATTCTCTTCGTTCCACATGCAATGATTCATTCTTTGATTATATGTGTGATTCCTTGTCGTTACATTTAAAACACATCATTCTGGTGTTCAGATGAAAATAGATCAGGCATTTGAATTATGCAAAGCAGATTTCATTGTTGACACATGAAGACATCATGCCACAAAGCGGGTACTTATGCAAATCAACCAATTTGAATTTTGCGTTCTCACACACACACAGTCTTAGCGCGATTCTGGATTGCATCACTCACATCCTGACTCTAAGTTCACTGTCTGTCGTGTGCTCATCTTATCAGACTCTAAGTTCACTGTGTGTTGTGTGCTCATCTTATCACTGAAATCACAGGCCTCATGCTTTATGTACAACTTAAATTTTTTGTGTCTTCTATGATGTGCTTTTAGTCTGTGGAATCTATTCATTCTTTCGAACGTCACAGTCAATGACGTAAAATGTTGATGGGATACTCTTTGTCAGTTGCCTCCACTTGGTTGAAACATTTGTTGCCACCACAAAGGATGATGCATCTCTTGGATCTGTACACTGATCAGCATATGCATAGTGGTAGGGTATATTCAATGGTCTTGTGTATCCTGCTTTCAGTGAAAAAAAAAGCTGAATGTATGCATTACTAAATGTATAAAACAGGCCATGATTATCTGTATGTTAGCCTTATATCTTCACACAGATAACACATAAGTCATTACACTAGTCTCCCAACTAAATGGTCAAGCCACACACTAACTATCCCAGTCGTCGCAACATCAACCATCACCCATTACAGTATCACTCACTGTTCACCTTCTTCATCAGCTCATAGCAGGAGGGGAAGATCACATCAGCATGATTGTTCATTGCCTCCTCCCATTCCAGCACGTGATCAAACCAGTCCCCGTACCAATCTGATCACACACACACACACACACACACACACACACACACACACACACATGTATATTAGCAATTTTGTGTAGAGTCGGTTTTCGAAACTTTCGAACATTCATTGTTATCTACCAACACTCACATCCAGTGTTCATCATCGCGTCGAAGAAATGGGCCCAGGTGCCCTCATAGGAAGGTACCAGTTTGATGCCGTTGGCAAAGTTGTAGTACGACACCCAGCAGTCTTTGGGATTCCGGTAGCAGTAGATGACCTTCACCTTCTTCTCTCTTGCCTGCTTGGGTAAAAGGCGATACCTGTAGCATATAAAAAGGTCCATCCATCCATCCATCCATTATTTACGAATTAGATTCATCTACTGCACTTGTAAAGATGTGTTCATCTATTTGATTTGTGGACCTTACTTGCTCTCCCCTTCCTCCCCCCCCCACCTCCCACACAAACATACGAGACTCCAGTAGTGAATATCTAAATTTCCCATGCACTGTTCTGTGTCACATATAATGTATGGCTGTCCTGGTGTCCTTTGGTCACATCCGTTCCATAGATTACCTTTCTGTTATTCTCATTTCCAACCCACTAACCTGCATCTGTCTATTGTTTAGTTGTTGTTGTTGTTGTTGTTTACTATAAGCCGTAATCTCGATCTCCGTTTTGTCAAGGTCTTACCACACGTGTCTCTCAATTTTTTGTCATCTGTGTATCTGGGTTGTGCGTGGTAAGCGACTTACGTGGTAACTAATCTTCTGGCTAGCCCAGTGTGACCCATTTTCCGTTTTCGTTGGTTTGATTAAACCCGTACACAGGTGGTAATTTCCAACTACAACAGGTCGGTCTTTGCTAGTTACAATGGTTTTCGTTTGCTTCCATGGGTTCACACATGCAAAATGTAATGACACCACACCACACAATAGTTTACCTGAGATGAGTGGCGTAGATCTGTGGCCCATCAGGTCTTGGTTTTTTGCCAAAAGCTGCCCACTCCAAGTGATCTTCCTCCAAGTGACCCAGGTAGTCCGTGGTGTTGTGCAGCAGCATGTAGAGGACCTGGAGATTCCAGGCAGTACCTGCCAAAAGCCATAGTCAGTTTCAGTTTCAAGGAGGTGTCAAGGTGTGTGGGTGAATCTGTATACTCTACATTATACATTGCATCTACTGACTGAAAAAAAAAAAAACAGAAGAAAAAAACACACTCAAGTTTCGCCCACTTGTCCTAAATCTGGCGATGCCAATGACCTCACTTACCACGGTACATGCGTAAGAGATATCACTGTTATGGATCGTGACTATATACATGTCAGTTAGCAATGTTATCTGTTTACTCTTATGTCCAACCACTTATCCTTGTTGATTTATCTGTCAACTGTTGTTTGTTCATTTTAAGTGTGTTTTCTTTTTAATATTCATTCGAGTGTGGTTTCTTTTCATATTCATTTTTAGTGGTATGTGTGTGTGAGTGTGCATGTGTGTGTGTGTGTGTGTGTGTGTGTTGTTGTTGTTGTTGTTGTTATTGTTGCTGTTTGTTTTTGTTAAAGAGTGTTCATTTTAAGTGGGCTTTTTTGCTGTGTCTGTGTGGCGGGTCTAACATGTAGACAATTCTTGCACTGCTGTAAAGTTGGCCATATGCACAACAAATCAAAAGTAGTAACGGGAGATGGAGAAGGAATAAAAGAAGGAGAATCAAAGAGGAGGGAGCCTTACCACTTCTGGGAAATGACGCAAGAATGATGTCATCATCCCGCAGTTCCATATGACGTATCTTTGTCATGTGTTCCCTGAAGTCCTGGATATTTGGAGACGGGATTAACCACATCTCACCAGTGTTGCCAAAGTAAATGTCATTGCCATGGTGATCTTTCAGCTGGGAGATTCTGCTCATTTTCGCTGTTTTCTAATAATAATATTCATTATTATTATTACTATTATTATTATTAGTAGTAGTAGTAGTAGTAGTAGTAGTAGTATCATTATTATGTGCACGTGCATGCGCATTTATGTAGCACTTTATCCCAGTGGCCCTAAGCACCATTAGAAATTACATCTGGGGTGAAGAAAATACAGGAATATGATTTTCTAAAACGCTATGATACAAACTCAATATATTTCACAAACTCTTTTAGACCTTTCAGTGAAGACAATGACCATTTTCAAGGGTTAAACACAAATAGATGACTTTGTTTTAAACCTATTATTGTCGTTCCTGAGGGTATAAAAAAAATGAAGAGTAAATGAACAAATACATGAAACCTTGTGGTTAATACATAAAACGTAGAAATCATCAAGTAACATTCGCACTTGAAAAACATAATTATGTACGTACACGTGAGTGATAGGGAAAGAAGTGGTCGAATGTATGCGTGTGTGTGTATGTGTGTGTGTGTGTGTGTGTGTGTGAGAGAGAGAGAGAGAGAGAGAGAGAGTGTGTGTGTGCGTGAGAGAGAGAGAGAGAGAGAGAGAGAGAGAGAGAGAGAGATATTCATTATTATGGCCAGCAAACAAGACAGCTCTGGCAATAGATACCAGGAAAAGATGACAGACTGAAAGTGAAGAGCAGCTTCAAATGACAACACTCACCCTCTTTACGCAGATTTCCAAAAGCAGACGGGTGGACAGAAGCTGCAGGTTCAGAGCCCTACATGTGAGAACAACACACTGCAACTGTTCGCTTTGTCACACCGCTTTTAAACTGCACTCAGCTTTGACAGGCAACACGCACACATGACATGACATTTTTGTGCCTGCACTTCCAGATAAGAAAACACATTGCGAAATATTACATAGGCTATTGTTTCTCCATGCACGTGAGCACATGCGTGTGTCCGGGTGGGTGGAGGTGGGGAGTGTACAGGATTAGCAGTCACCTTAGTGGTTGCAACAGGACATATGCAAGGAAATGCAGAAGGGAGGGAAACGTTCTTGTAATGAGGGGTTGTCCTGAAATACTCACATTTTCAAGTTGACCCAAAATTGCCCAATCTGCATTTATACTACGCACGTTTGAAAATGAAACTCACGTCCCCACAAAAAAAACCAAAAAACCAAAAAAAACCACCACTTTAAATGCTGCAGCGACGTGCCAAACAACCAGTGATTCATGGGTGCGGACATTTTCCGATGAATTAGTTGTGTGTGTGTGTGTGTGTGTGTGTGTTGTGGCGTGTATGTACGTGTGTGTGTGTGTGTGTGTGTGTGTGTGTGTTGTGGCGTGTATGTACGTGTGTGTGTGTGTGTGTGCGAGCATGAACAGGAAGGAGCAGTGTGTAGGAAGGTGGAAGGAAAGGGGTGAAAGTGCATGTTGAGTTAACAGCCGCAATCCCAAGGTGCACCATCAATTTAATTCGTTTTTTTTTTGTTGTTACTAAGTCTACGAAAATAACGAAAAGCGAGTCTTACGTAAAAAAAAAAAAAATTTGGACAAGAGTATATCTATATGTAGTGTGGATGTATGGTCGACATAGCCTTTTCTGGAAAAGAGACAGCCAGACAGCCAGAGAAAGACAGAGACATCGACAGTCAAACAGCAATCTTTAAACCAACGGACTTCGGACTGGTAATGTTCAACTTTAGAATACTAAACTCAGGAGGGCTGTTTAGACGAAAAACAAAGGGTGTCTTAGGCTCACCTCGATGCGCTAAGTTGAATGGAACCCTCAGCTAAGCTGTACGACCACTACTTTCCCATGAAACTGCGACAATTTTATACACAGTAAGCTCAGCCGATCACAGCCAGAGCAACCACCTGCAAGCCATTTTGACTGCTGATCACGCGGGTGGTCGCGTCATCAGTCTCTGTGTGTTTTCATTGCAGTCAAAATGGCGTGCAGGTGGGGAAGGAGTACTCAGCTTACTGTGTATTTGTCGCAGTTTCATGGGAAAGGAGTGGTCCTAGAGCTCAGCTGAGGGTTCCATTCAACTCAGCGCATCGGGGTGAGCCTAAAACACCCTTTGTTTTTCGTCTAAACAGCCCCCCTGAGTTTAGTATTCTAAAGTTGAACATTACCCTTCGGACTTAACATTCCACCCCCAACCACACCATCCACCCAACCTCCCGCCCTCACCCCACCCCCCAACCCCACCCAATCCCCGCCCCACAATACTACGCTTGCCACACAAAACAGGAAACGGACCAACTCAGCCAATGAGAAAGACGGCCAGTCAGTAAACAAACAGCGTCATGCTAGAGCAAGCTTGTCCTCCAAGTGATCATAACATGCTGATAACAACTGTAGCAAATAGACGTGTGCTTTTGGTTGTGTAAGGAAGTTGTGTGTGTGTGTGTGTGTGTGGGTGGGTGGGTGGTAGAATGTATCAGACGTGTGTGTGTGTCTGTGTGTGTGTGTGTGTGGTGGAATGTATCAGACGTGCGTGCGCGCGCGCGCGCGCGCGCGCGCGCGTGTGTGTGTGTGTGTGTTGCGCGCACACCCTCTCTCCTTGTCTTTCCATCTTTCTTCATTCTGTGTTTATCAGTGTGTGTGAGGCATTTGGTGCAGTAAGAATCACACACACACACACACACACACACACACACACACACACACACACAGTGACAGAAGGAGAGAGAGGTTAGGGTCGGGGTTGTATACGTTGTATAATCAATTCGTACTAAATCAGTCACTTTTTTAGAAAAAAAATCTCATTTATTTCTTCTGAAGAACTATAGAACACACACACACATAGAGAAACGCTTACAACAGAAGATGGCTTGGCAAAAAAAATTAATGGCTTGCAAAATTCATCAGAATGAAAATATAAAAGGGATTACGATTCATCAAAGACAGAATGTAAAATTAGCCAGTTTGCTGACGATACGTCTTTATATATATATATATATATATCTTTTTTTAAGGGTGACCAAAAATCATATGGATAACTATTTAAAGAACTAGAAGAATTTGAATCAATGTCAGGTCTTAAATTAAACTAGGAAATAGATAATAATGAGATGTATGGATGTGAAAATAAGCGTAATTGTTACACAATTTTTTTTTAGATGTAAAGTGATTTTGAATCCACCACAGTTTAAAATCATAGGACTCTGGTCTACTGACAGTCACTTACAATCTGCGTAGTATAACAGAACTAAATATGATTGATAAATTCAATGAAACAAAAAAAAAAAAAAAAAAAAAAAAAAGTTTATTGTGTGGATGAAATTATCAATTTGAAAACCTCTAAGAAGAGTAGCTGTTCTTAAGTCAAATATCTTGTCACAGTTATTTTACTTACGGAT
This sequence comes from Babylonia areolata, assembly GCF_041734735.1. NCBI lineage: Eukaryota > Metazoa > Mollusca > Gastropoda > Neogastropoda > Buccinidae > Babylonia > Babylonia areolata. The sequence continues at coordinate 35,246,119 of NC_134887.1, read as the reverse complement.
AATGCTTTCAAACCCACTAGACAACAGCATTCAAGAATTACAAAAACGTGTTTTAATTTTCGTATGGGGAAAAAAAACCCCAAAACAACAACAAAAAAAACAACAGATAAAGTTAAAAGACCAGTGGCAGTGCACCAGGTAGAAAACGTGGTATAAATATTCTGAATTTCTATCATTCATGAAATCTTTAAAACTCACGTGGTTCAAAATATGCTACATTCCGTCATATCGCCCAGAACAGTAAAATATATTGTTTAAAGAATGTTCAGAAGTTGAAATGTTATAGGAATAAGGCCCAGTGGTTCGAACAGTTGAAGGGCGTATGATAAACTACTTTTGGAAAGATGCGTTTCGTAATTATTCAGAATTTAATGACAAAACTGATGTACATGATAAGCAAGATCATTTTTATAGAAAATTTGTTCTTTGATAACAAACTTAAGATACATGTTAAAGGCTTGTATTTTGAAGACTGGGTAAGAAGTAAATGTATATTATGTGAAAAATCGTGTGAAAGGGAATGGAAAATGTGTGAATATTTATGAATTCCAAGATAAGATTTGATAACTGAGTCCCAGTGTTGTGTTAACTCAGTTAAAATCTGTTTCAGGAGAAAAGAATATAGCATTTTTGAAAACATTTATGATAATGGAACCAGCTTTGAAAAAGAACATACTGTAATACTGAAGGCTCAAAGAGGAACGAAATACTTGGACAACTAGAACTACCAAATGTCAGTATAAACTGGGACTTGTTTCTTTTCTAAAGAAGCTTGGCTTGAAGAACTTTTTTTTCAGTAGAAGAAAAATCCAAGAGATGATATGAAAATGGTTACAGGCGAAAATTAATTCTTATACTCTTGTGACAAATTCTGTTCTGAAGAACATGGCAGTTCTCCCGGATGATGATTGTGATTTCTGCAAGGATAAAAAAAGATACAATTCTGCATTATCTATGGGAGTGTAACCATGTACACTGTTTTAAGACAGAATGTGAAAGACATTTGAAAGAAAAGTGTTGACATTGTGACAGACTTATTCTGAATGACCCTCTGGTGCTTTTTGGACATACCAAAATAAAAACTGATTGTTGTTTCTCATATATTCTATTGATAGTTAAATTCCATATTTGGTGAAGAATCAACAAAGTAAAACCAACACTACAAATGTTTTTAAAAGATCCGAAACAGGCAAATGAAGTAGACATTACTATGGAACATAAAAAAATTATCCATGTTTATTACAAGATTAAGCTATACAATGTCACCTTGGAATTGCACGCTTGAGTATGTATTGTCCTGTTTACAATATGTTATTGTGGACTTGTCAGCATTTAGAACATTATTATGTCTTTACCATATACTTTCTGACATATAAATTGAAGTTCAAAATATATTCTTTGACATCTTTCTGACAGTTATATCTCCATGATATTTGTTTGGTTTTTGCTTATTCATTACAGTTATAAGCATATTTTGTTCACAATATACATTTGTGTTCTTTTGTGTTCTTGGTGTCCGTGTTACTTGGAACGATCACAGACATGATTGCTGTTCATGAACTACTATGAGACCTACCAGTGCATGTATACCAATATACACTTTATAACAAATCATGCACAGCACAATACAACAGATATGTATTTTTTTTTTTAAATCGCTCATAGAATTGATTTCATTTTGATTTTTTTTTTTTTTACCTCATGTCACATATTGGTCCCCACTTTCGGAGAGTTGCCTACATAAAAAAATATACATGTATAGATATGTGTCTCTCGTTGTGTGTGTGTGTGTGTGTGTGTGTGTGTGTGTGTGTGTGTTATGTTTCTACGAAGGCGAGAAGATTACGTAAGATTATAAAGACAATGGAGAAAAGCACTGCTCCTGACAAATGATGGACTTAAAACAGAACCTTGTTTTTAAATCAAAATTGCCACTGCCTTTGCTCAATCGTTCTTAGAAGCCTTTCTAAATGAAGGATTCTGTTACTCCTGGATATATGGTGTGATAACGTTACCACAGAAAGGAAATGGTTTTAGAGATTTTAAAAGAATTATAATTGGAGACCAGTAACTTTAACGAAATGCAACTGTAAATTGATAGCTTAACCGTTAGCTTTGAGACAAGAATCATTCGCAAGTTTAGTAAACGAACACCGGGTAGGATGCATAAAAGGCAAAGACAATGCGACAGTTCCAAATATCGAATCACGATGTAATCAATTACATATATTCCTTTCCAAATCGCCTGGTGCCAGACAGAGGTCTCAGCTTCCAGAGTGGTCCGCAGCACTGCAGGTGACTTCATTCGAAGATGAAGGGCAGCTTACTCTCTGACATCCGTTTCTTGAAGACAGCGTCAAGTTGTTCGCTCTGTGCCACAGTGAACCAGTTCTTCCAGTCTCCGATCTCCCCTGGGAATTGGACCGTATATGCGGTGTTCATATAATTATCTTCTCTCTGTTTGTACAAGGCCTGACAAAGCGCGTTGGGTTACGCTGCTGGTCAGGCATCTGCTTGGCAGATGTGGTGTAGCGTATATGGATTTGTCCGAACGCAGTGACGCCTCCTTGAGCTACTGAAACTGAAACTGTCTGTACATTTGTCTGCATTTCTGTCTCTTCGTCAGTCTCTTTCTCTCTGTCTCTCTCTCTTTCTCTGCTCAACAAATGAAAGTACTGTAAAGAATTTTGCTATTTATCTCTATAAAGCATTTAAAGGACGATGTTCATATGTAACATAATAATCTGAAAAAATAATCTGAAATCTGAAAATGTACATCCCCTTCTGTGGGGCCATGGGCTTATGAATAATCCATCTCAGTCTCAGTCTGTTTCTCTGCATCTGTCTGCCTCACTTTCTATCTCTCCATCTCTTGCTCTCCATATCTTGCTCTGTCTGTCTGTCTGTCTCTTTCTCTCCCTGCCCTTCATACTGTCTTTTTTTTCTTCTTTAAATTTTTTTTAAAATCTCTGTGTACAAGTTGTGTGCTAATCTGTATGTTAATGTGTGTGTGTGTGTGTGTGTGTGTGTGTGTGTGTGTGTGTGTGTGTGTGTGTGTGTGTGTGAATACACGTGTACGTGTGTATTGCATACTGTGTATGCATTTTAAATAGTGTTGAATAGCTTGGTGTTAATCATGTATGTACATATTCAATTATAATCTGATATTTTACGCCTGTTCTCTTGCTGTGTTTTTTGCATGTGTGTGATTGTGTCAGGTCAGGGGCATAGCCCTTGCTACTGGTACCATGTAACCCAGTACTACCTGCCGCATGTGAAATCCCCCAACGACGGACCAGGCGGAGGAGGAAACCTTTCCCAACGGCTGTGAAGGCGGAAGAGGATGACCAAAGGGCAGGGGGAGCTCTTATCCTTGGCTGGAAGTCCTTCTAGGAGACGGAACTCGAAGAAAAAACCTGCACCTGCCGAGGCCGTTCTACACGTGGTGGTATCTAAACCTGTGGGACTCTGAGCGTAGGTAGGTGAGAGAGTGGGGAAGGGACTGCACAACTCCTCCTCACTAAAAAAACCCAGTCACCTGTGCTCGTCAGGCAAGATCTTCGCTGGCAAGATCTTCGCCCGCATCATACTGAACAGACTGGTTGACCATGTCTCCAACACAGTCATCCCTGAAGCACAGTGCGGCTTCCGCTCAGGCAGGGGAACATGTAACATGGTGTTTGCCAGATGCAAGAGAAGTGCCGTGAGCAGAACAAGGAGCTCCACATGGTCTTTGTAGACCTAAGGCCTTTGACACGGTGAACCGCCATGGTCTGTGGAAGATCCTCCTAAAGTTCGGCTGCCCAGAGAGCCTAATCCAGCTGATTGCGTCATTCCACGATGGCATGCAGGCGAGAGTACAGGAAAATACTGACATGTTGGATCCGTTCCCTATGGTAAATGGAGTGAAGCAGGGCTGCGTCCTGGCACCCACACTGTTCTCCATTCTCTTCTCTGTCATGCTGATAGACGCCTTCCAAGACTTTGACCGGGGCATCTACATTCAGTTTCGCACAGATGGCAAACCTTTCAACTTGCGGCAACTCCACGCTAGTCCAGGGTGTTTGAGGCCCTGTTGAAAGAGTTCCTCTTCGCTGATGACTGCGTGCTTGCTGCACACACCCATGAGGACATGCAGTTCATTATGGACAGGTTCTCAACCTGCAGGCACTTTGGACTCACAATCAGCCTCAGCAAGACTGAGTCCATGGATGAACCAGCTAGCTGACAGAACGCCAGTGCCTCCCCCCCACCTGCAATCAAGATCGATGACACAGAAATCAAGTCAGTCGACAAGTTTTGCTACCTGGGCAGCACCCTATGCAGCAATGGAGCCCTTGATGCAGAAGTGACGCTGCGCATCGCCAAGGCCAGCTCTGCCTTTGGCAGACTCAACAACAGGCTGTGCAACAACAAAGGCATCAGGCTCAGCACCAAAATCAAAACCTACAGAGCTGTTGTGCTGACGACCTTGTTGTACTGCTGTGAAACATGGACGACGTATTGCCGTCACATTCAACAACTTGAGCAGTAGATGCCTACGAAAGATCCTCAGCATAAAGTGGCAAGACAGGGTCTCCAACCTCCAGAGAGGAGCGGCCTGCCCAGCATCGGAAGCTTGCTGATGCAGTGCCAGCTACGCTGGACAGGACACGTTGTCTGCATGACAGACAGCAGGATCCCAGAGATGCTCTTGTATGGCCAGCTGAAGGAAGCACTTCAAGGACACCTTGAAGAGAAACCTCAAAGCCTGTGAAATAGACAACACTTCCTGGGAAACTGATGCCCTTGACCGCTCTTGCTGGAGGATGTTGTGCTCTAATGGCATTAAGTCTTTTGAAAACAAGAGAATGCTGGCTATTAAGGAGAAGCGTGAGCGAAGGAAGCAGGGCTCAACTTCTGGAGACGTTTTCCCTCGCAACACCTGTGGGAAGTGCTGCAAATCCAGAATCAGCCTCTTCTTCCATATGAGGACACACACTGACAGATAAGCCTGCCTGCCTACTCATCCGTCGATCCGACGGGAGACTCCATCGATTGTGATTATTGTATGTGAGGTTTACGTCAACTCACCATTTAAGCATTTATATATATTATGTATTCATAATGAATGGCTGTGGCTCACGTGAGTTGATGTGCAGCATACACCACACGTGAATTTCTCTACTTGAGATTGGCCTAACAAAGCCTTCTGTATTCTATCTTACCTTTCCGGAAAACCCCGGAATTCCCCTTCTTCCACGCCTTTTCTCCATGGACTTCTGGGTTCTGGGATTCTTTGACGACCTTCATTTTAGAGAACTGGGTGGCTTTGGCGATTTTTTCACACATTTCCCGGCCCCTGTTGAGGCCTAGAAACTGGTCCATCTTCATGATGTGCCCCACAGGGTCCTGAAACAGAAAGGCAGCAGTAGATGTGTTCGATAGACGGGCGCAATAGCCGAGTGGTTAAAGCGTTGGACTTTCAATCTAAGGGTCCCGGGTTCGAATCACGGTGACGGCGCCTGGTGGGTAAAGGGTGGAGATTTTTACGATCTCCCAGGTCAACATATGTGCAGACCTGCTAGTGCCTGAACCCCCTTCGTGTGTATATGCAAGCAGAAGATCAAATACGCACGTTAAAGATCCTGTAATCCATGTCAGCGTTCGGTGGGTTATGGAAACAAGAACACACCAAGCATGCACACCCCCGAAAACGGAGTATGGCTGCCTACATGGCAGGGTAAAAACGGTCATACACGTAAAAGCCCACTCGTGTGCATACGAGTGAACGCAGAAGAAGAAGAAGAAGATGTGTTCGATGGCTTCCCTTCGAACTTCAGATTACTAGGGGAGACTTGGGTTGCTGGCTACATGGAGCAGGTTGATACACAGCTGATAATTCGGTTTCCTTTAACTCTCTCCATACGAACAGCGAAAGAGACGACGTTAACAGCGTTTCACCCCAATTACCATCATCAAAATATTGCAAGCTGAAGGCTCTTATACTGAAGACGTGAATGTTGACAAAGAATACCACAATTCTGACGACGGAAGCTAAAGGTTGGGTCATTCAGACACCCACTGGACATCCGAGGGGTCTGTGTAGAGGAGAAGAGAGGATTGGCCGTACTGAGTGAGTTGAAAATATTTTGTTCAGCATTGTTTGCGTTCTTAGATTTTGATTAACCCGAGCTACTTACGGTGCCGGTTTGAAAAAGGAAACAAACTTGAAGAAAGGGTCTAATCACAAACACTGCGAATTTTGGACGCTTTAAGTATTTTTCATGCTTCTTTCATATCTCTGATAGCTGTTCTGTTTTCACACACACACAGGTAACAAAGCAGTTTTGAATTTGTTAATGTTCCAGGGCAAGTGTGGAATAACTGATTTACTTTAAAAACGATGCATGTCCTTTAAAAGTGGTGTGGGTATTTTTTTTCTGAGTTTTTTTTCTCTTTTGTGTGTGTGTGTGTGTGTGTGTGTGTGTGTGTGTGTGTGTGTGTGTGTGTGTGTGTGTGTGTATTTGTTGTTGCTGTTGTTGTGATGCTGGTTCCTTGGTGTTGATTTCTGACTTTGAATGTGATGTGCCTTGTTTTGCTGTGGTTTGTTCCCGTGTGATTTGAGACTGTGATGGTGCCTGTGCATATTTAAATATCTTTATGTTACTTAGTCTTGAATATAAAAATTCTAGCCAATGCCATGTGAGATTATGTTGACTTTGTACACATTTTTTTTAGGCTGTTGAAACTAATTACTCTTTCGAAAGTCGCATTAGTGACGTAAAATGTTGATTTGATACTTTTTGTCATAAGCCATCACCCATTACAGTATCACTCACTGTTCACCTTCTTCATCAGCTCATAGCAGGAGGGGAAGATCACATCAGGATGATTGTTCATTGTCTCCTCCCAATCCAACACGTGATCAAACCAGTCCCCGTACCAATCTGATCAGACACACACACACACACACACACACACACACACACACACAATTCAAATACATTTTCTTTTCATAGTAGCAACACATGTGACGATATGTTTACTAAATGTGTTTATAAACGAGATATTTAAAAATATAATGGCAAAAAAAAACACGAAGCTTTTTGCTTCATTTCCATGCGTGCATTTTAAATGGAGCGCCAAGGACATAAACCTCAGAGTTACAGAAGATGATTTCATCTGGTGTGTGTTTCTTACTGAGTTAGTATGCTACAAGATGAATATTTGGCAACCAATTTTTCTTAGATTCTGCATGCATCACCTCCACAGCTTGTTGATCCTTGGTTTCGTTTTGTTCTTTTTCATATTTGCAGAAAATGAATTTTCCTAGTAATGTCAAAAAATCTAATATTTCATGCGTTTTTGTTTTTTCATCAATGATGGATAATACAGGTTTGATATTAAACGAAAGTCTTTCAAGGTCAGAACATTGAGTTTTCAACAAATTTTCGAATTT
>NC_134887.1:35198678-35233678 GCF_041734735.1 Babylonia areolata | reverse complement strand
CTTGCACTACTGTAAAGTTGGCCATGCAACTCTTTGCCTCACCTCACAGCCCCTCACTGCCTTCCTTTAAATCTAACCTCCAGACTTTCCTCTTCCAGCAGCATTTCCTTTAGACCCTCTCTCATACATGAAAGTAGTTGATTGTGTAGGTATATTTGTAACACTGTATTTGTATTTGTTTGTATTTGTATTTCTTTTTATCACAACAGATTTCTCCGTGTGAAATTCGGGCTGCTCTCCCCAGGGAGAGCGCGTTGCTACACTACAGCGCCACCCATTTTTTTTTTTTTTTTTGTATTTTTTTCCTGCGTGTAGTTTTATTTGTTTTTCCTATCGAAGTGGATTTTTCTACAGAATTTTGCCAGGAACAACCCTTTTGTTGCCGTGGGTTCTTTTACGTGCGCTAAATGCATGCTGCACACGGGACCTCGGTTTATCGTCTCATCCGAATGACTAGCGTCCAGACCACCACTCAAGGTCGGTCTAGTGGAGGGGGAGAAAATATCGGCGGCTGAACCGTGATTCGAACCAGCGCACTCAGATTCTCTCGCTTCCAAGGTGGACGCGTTACCTCTAGGCCATCACTCCACTCCATTGTATTGTGTGTGAGTCAAATGTATGTATGTATGTATGGATGGATGGATGGATACAAGCATGCGGGTCCAGGGTGTTTCAGGGACTGTTGAATTAGTTCCTCTTCGCTGATGACTGCGCGCTTGCTGCACACACCCATGAGGACATGCAGTTCATTATGGACAGGTTCTCAACCTCCTGCTGGCACTTTGGACTCACCATCAGCCTCAGCAAGACCAAGTCCATGTACCAACCAGCTAGCTCACAGAACGCCAGTGACTCCCCCCCCCCCCCCCCAGTTATTATTGTTATTATTATTATTATTATTGTTATTATTATTATACTCACATTAAATCACCAAGTAGTAACAGAAGGAGAAGGAATAAAAGAAGGAGAATCAAAGAGGAGGGAGTCTTACCACTTCTGGGAAATGACGCAAGAATGACGTCATCATCCCGCAGTTCCATATGACGTATCTTTTTCATGTGTTCCCTGTAGTCCTGGACGTTTGGAGATGGGACTATCCACATCTCACCAGTGTGTCCGAAGCAGATATCATTGCCATGGCGATCTTTCAGCCAGGAGATTCTGCTCATTTTCACTGTTTTCTAATGATAATAATGATAACAACTACATTATTAATATTATTATTATTATTATTGTTATTATTATTATACCCCCGAAAACGGAGTATGGCTGCCTACATGGCGGGGTAAAAACGGACATACACGTAAAAGCCCACTTGTGTACATACAAGTGAACGTGGGAGTTACAGCCCACGAACAAAGAAGATAATTATTATCATTGTTATCATTATCATTGTTATCATTATTATATGCATATGCATGTGCATTTATGTAGTACTTTACCACAACGGCCCTAAGCACCATTAAAAGTACATCTAGTGTGAATAAAATATAGGAATATGATTTTCTAAAACGTTAAGATAAATTTTACAAACTCTTTAAGACCTTTCAGAAAAGACAATGACTATTTTCAAGGGTTAAATACAAATAGATGACTTAGTTTAAAACCCATTACTGTCGTTCCTGAGGATATAAATAAGGAAGAGCAAAATTAACAAACACATAAACCTTGTGGCTAATTTATGAAACGTAGAAATCATCAAGTTACATTCACGCTTGAAAAACATAATTATGTGCGTACACGTGAGTGAGAGGAAAAGAAGAGGGAGAATCTATGTATATGTGTGTGTGTGTGTGTGTGTGTGTTTGTGTATGCGCGCGCGCGTGTGTGTATATGTGTGTGTGTGTGTGTGTGAGAGAGAGAGAGAGAGAGAGAGAGAGAGAGAGAGAGAGAGAGAGAGAGTGTGTGTGTATGTGCATGTGAGAGAGAGAGACACAGACAGACATAAAAAGAGAGAGAGAGATTTATTACTATGGTTAGCAAACAGGACGGCTTCGGCGATAGGTAGCAGGAAAAGATGGCAGACTTAAGTACAGCTTCAAATGAAAACACTCACCCTCTTTGCTTAGGTTTCCAAAAGCAGACGGGTGGACAGAAACGGCAGGTTCAGAGCCCTACATGTGAGAACAACACACTGCAACTGTTCGCTTTGTCACACCGCTTTTAAACTGCACTCAGCTTTGACAGGCAGCATGCACACATGACATGACATTTTTGTCCTTGCACTTTGAGATAAGAAAACACATTGCGAAATATTACATAGGCCATTGCTTCTCTATGCATGTGTGCATGTTTGTATGTGTGTGTGTGTGTGTGTGTGTGTGTGTGTGTGTGTATGCGTGTGTGTGTCTGTGTGACTGTGTGTGTCTGTGGAGAGGGGGGAGAGCATGTAGGATGGGCAGAATCATCTCAGTAGCTGCAATGGGACATATGCAAGAAAATTCGGAAGGGACAGAACGCTCTTGTAATATGGGAGTGTCCCCAGAAATAATCACATTTTCTAGTTGACCCAAACTCGTCAAATGTGCATGTATGGATCATAACCAGGTGTGCACATGTGTTGACACAACCCCCCCCCCCCCCAACCCCCCCGAACCGACCACCCCCACCCTCTCACCCCCGCCCCTCTTCCTTCCAATGCTGCTGTGACGTATAATACAAGGAGTGATTCATAGGCATGAACATTTTCCGAATGATCTGTGCACATACGTTTATGTATTCGAGAGAGAGAGAGAGAGAGAGAGAGAGAGAGAGAGAGAGAGGGATGATGAGTCTTAACGGCAGCTCTGTTGGCTCAACACAGAATGAGTGAAGGAATGACTGAGGGATGAGATCAGTGAATGAGGAGAGGCACCAGTGAGTCAGGAAGACTGAGAGAGATATGGAGTGAAACATTTTAGATAAGTCAATAAATACGAAAATACGTTGTATTGTATTGTATTGTATTGAATTTCTCTTTTTGTCACAACAGATTTATCTGTATGAAATTCGGGCTGCTCGCCCCAGGGAGAGCGCGTCGCTACACTACAACGCCACCCATTTTTTTTTTTTCCTGCGTGCAGTTTTATTTGTTTGTTTTTTCTATCGAAGTGGATTTTTCTACAGAATTTTGCCAGGAACAACCCTTTTGTTGCCGTGGGTTCTTTCACGTGCGCTAAGTGCATGCTGCACACGGGACCTCGGTTTATCGTCTCATCCGAATGACTAGCATCCAGACCACCACTCAAGGTCTAGTGGAGGGGGAGAAAATATCGACGGCTGAGCCGTGATTCGAACCAGCGTGCTCAGATTCTCTCGCTTCCTAGGAGGACGTGTTACCTCTAGGCTATCACTCCAGGTAAACTGATAGGTAAGCAAACCAATAGATAAACAGATTAAAAAAAAAAAGAATAAAAAAAAGAAAAGAAAATAAGATAAAGCAATACATTCTCAACCGTCGAAGTCTGCACTTCTTATCCTCCACCTCCGCTCCCCACCCCCACACTCACACACACTTGTCTGACATAAGTATACCGCTGCTAGGAAATCAGACACACCCCATGTAAAAACGCGCAAGGTTCTTGATCCAATCTATCACAACCAGTGACATTCTAGTGCTTTAATATCAACACGCGCGTCTTGTGTGTGTGTGTGTGTGTGTGTGTGTGTGTGTGTGTGTGTGTCTGTCTGTGCGTTGAGTGTTTTTGCGTATATGCGTATATACTTGTGTGTGTGTGTGTGTGTGTGTGTGTGTGTGTGTGTGTGTGTTTTCTTATCTGAATAGTGCAAGCTTGCATTTGATTATTCGGGTCATGTGAGAGCGTGCTGCCTATCACATTTTAAGAGGGCAGTTTAATAGCAGTGTGACAAAGCGAACAGTTGCAGTGTGTTGTTCTCACACGTAGGGACGTGAACCTGCAGCTTCTGTCCACTGACCAGTGTGCTGTAGATATCTGAGTAAAGATGGTGAGTTTTGTCAGTTGAAGCCGTATTTCACCTAAAGTCTGTCATTTTATCCTGGTACCTGTTGCCAAAGTTGTTTTGTTTCCTGACCATCACACACACACACACACACACACACACACACACACACACACATATATATATATATGTGCGCGCGCGCGTGTGTGTGTGTGTGTACAGACACAAAGAGAGAGAGAGAGAGAGGGAGGGAGAGAGAGAGAGAACAGTACATCCAAATCCAGATGTCTTTATTTTCCATAACAATGTGGAAAGAACGTTTACTTTTAGCCTTAAAACTGATTTGCACTGGAGGTATCTATCTATCTATCTATCTACATGTCTCCCCCCCCCCTCTCTCTCTCTCTTTCTCTCTTGCAAGTGTACATACATATATTTTTCAAGTATAACTTACTTTTTTTTAATTTTTTTTTTTTAAGTTTCACATATTAGACACATGGTTTTGTTGCGTTTCTTTATTTGCTTTTCTTTCTTTGTACCCCCTTGAGCACCAGGAACATGCACATTAAAAAAAAAAAAAAAGCTTTATAAATCAGTGTTTAAAACCTCGAAAACAAAGATAAAGATATATAAAAAAAATTTTCTTTCTATATCTATCAATATCTATCTATATCTACACACACACACACACACACACATATATATATATATATAGATATGTGTGTGTGTGTGTGTGTGTGTGTGTGTGTATTCAAAATGAATACAGCAAAGCTGAAAATCAACACCTATTCTATGAAACAATAAAAACTAAATCTGAATTTTCGCTGCTACCCGGCAGCTTTGTCACAGACTACGCTCATTACACACACACACACACACACACACACACACACACACACACACACACACACACACAAGGATATATATATATATATATGTGTGTGTGTTTTGTATATATATATATATATATATATATATATATATATATGTGTGTGTGTGTGTGTGTGTGTGTGTGTGTGTATGTATGTATGTATATATGCATGTATGTATAATGTATTCTCTTTTTTTTAGCGAGCTTTTAGCTTAACCTTTTGTATTCTTAGAGCCGCTTGGTAAAGGGCTAAACAAACGCAAATTATTATTATTATTGTCACTATTGTTATTATTATTACTATCATTTTTATCATCATTATTGTTGTTGTTATTATTATTAATAATAATAATATTATTATTATTATTATCATTATAAACCTCACCTTTTCCCTCAGCAGTAAGTTCAATTGTGTCAGGTCCACTTCCTTTGCGTTAGCTGTGCTTGACTATGTGTGTATACATATGTATGTGTACATAACTACATTCATGTATATGAATGTTTATTGTGTGTGCGTGTGCGTGTGTTTATGTAAGTTTGTGCCTGCCTATGTGTGCGTATGTGTTAGAGTAGCTGTTAGATACACATGTATGTTAAAATGTATGTATGCAGCGTGTGTGTGTGTGTGTGTGTGTGTGTGTGTGTGTGTGTGTGTGTGCGTGTGTGTGTGTGTGTGTGTGTAGCCACATTTTGGTGTGTGTATGTAACATAGATATGATGTTTTATGTTAACAAAAGCGTTTCTGTAAAGCACCTAGATCAGATTTCTGTACAGGGTGCTACATAAGTATCCATTATTATTATTATTATTATCATTCTTATTACTATTGTTATCATTATCAAACAGCAAAAATGAGCAGAGTTGCTCATACGAAAGATTGCCATGGCAATGACGTTCACTTCGGAAACACTGGGGAGCTGTGGATAGTCCCATCTCCAAACGTCAAAGACTTCAGGGAACACCTGAAAAAGATACGTCATTTCGAAATGCGGGATGATGACGTCATTCTTGCGTCATTTCCCAGAAGTGGTAAGACTCACACTTGCTCCTCTTCTTTTTCCTGTTCTTCTTCCTCCTCCTCCTCTTATTCCTCTACCTATTGTTACTGCTTTGTGATTTGTTATGTGTACGGCTAGCTTAATATAAAGAACACTGCAGTAATTCTGTCTTCTCTGAATCTTAAAGAACAGACACCACCACCACCACCACCACCTCTCTCTGTGTGTCTCTGTCTGTCTGTCTGTTTCTCCCCATTTGGTATCACTCAAAAGTGATGACTGGTATTCGTTGAATAAAGAACACAAGCACACACACATGCACGCATGCACTCAAGCGCATACGCACGTACACACACCAGCAACAACAACAACAGACTCGTGTGCACACACATATGGACAGAGAGAGAGACAGACAGACAGAAAGAAAGAGAGAGACAGAGACAGAGAGATTTTAAAGAACAACTAACAACAGTGAAAAAAATACCACCTAAGAACAGTTAAACTAAAGTACACAGGAAAGCTGTTAGTGTCATAATCCCATTGCTGTTGCTCTCTCTCTCTCTCTGTCTCTCTGTATATGTGCGTGTGTATGTGTTTGTTTGCTTGGTGTGTGTGTGTGTGTGTGTGTGTGTGTGTGTGTGTGTGTGTGTGTGTGTGTGTTCTTCAATTATTTAATGATTTCCACTAATTACCATTGAGTTTAGTTGTTTTCTTAATGTACCATGTTCTTAGATGTGCTAATGTAATCTAATATGACCCATTTGATGTATTTGCATTTTGAAAGGGATTTATTTTATTCTATTTCATTTTCATCTTATTTTGATCTTTCTCTTTTTTCTTACTCACTTGTGTAAACAAAGTGAGTCAATGTTACAACCCGATGTTCGGTTGTCTGTGTGTCTGTCTGTTTATCTGTCTGTCTGTCTGTCTGTATGTATGTATGTATGCGTGTGTGTGTTCTTGGTAAACTTTAACATTTTCTCTGGGAATACTGTGTCTGTCAATACCTAATTTGGCTTGAAAAATAATAGGAAAATACTCTTTACAGTCGTATTAAATGATAGGTTTTAAGTCTCCAGAATTAAGTTGTGTTTCCAGATAATTAAAGATGTATTTCGTTGAAGCTATTTCCAGATTCTGAAAGCACCATTTTACCGCTCCCTAGTTGCCAGGAACGTAGGCTATGCTTGGTGAGAAGACGGCATGACCTCGTCTTTATATATATATATATATATATATATATGTATGTATGTATTTTTTTTTATTCGCAATTAAAAGGAAAGAAATACAAAATGTGGACAGAACACATACAGCGGCACTAGGTAATGTTCAACTTTAGAATACTAAACTCAGGGGGGCTATTTAGACGAAAAACAAAGGGTGTTTTAGGCTCACCCCGATGCGCTGAGTTGAATGGAACCCTCAGCTAAGCTCTAGGACCATCCTTTCCCATGAAACTGCGACAAATACACAGTAAGCTGAGTACTCCTTCCCCACCTGCACGCCATTTTGACTGCAATGAAAACACACAGAGATTGATGACGCGACCACCCGCGTGATCAGCAGTCAAAATGGCTTGCAGGTGGTTGCTCTGGCTGTGATCGGCTGAGCTTACTGTGTATAAAATTGTCGCAGTTTCATGGGAAAGTAGTGGTCGTACAGCTTAGCTGAGGGTTCCATTCAACTTAGCGCATCGAGGTGAGCCTAAGTACCCTTTGTTTTTCGTCTAAACAGCCCCCCTGAGTTTAGTATTCTAAAGTTGAACATTACCATATATATATATATATATATATATATATATATATATATATATATATATATATATATAATAAAACAAAGTTGAAAACCAACACCTATTTTGTAAAACAAAAACAAACAAACAAACAAAAACAAACAAAAAAAAATCTGAATTTTCACTGCCACTCGGCAGCTTGGTCACAGACTACACTTATAACAAGTGACGTAATGCTATTTTTTACGTCATCTTTCTGACCTTTACATGACGTCTTCTACTTACGTAAAGTTACCAATTTCTAAATATTCCTTCAATTGTCTATGTACACATCACTCTTTTTCACTCTCACTCTCTGTATCTCAGTGATCGTGTGTAACCACCACCACGACAACAGTACATGGTGTGCAGAGGGGAGCGTATCGTTATGCCGCCGACCCGCTATGCCGCCGACCCGTTTACGGATTGTCTTTTGTCACAAAAAAGTTTGTTTGGGACAAACATTGGTTGTTATGATCTTTTATTTCTTTTTGAGTGTGATTGGGTATGTGTCTGTGTGTGTGTATGTGTGTGTGTGTGTGTGTGTGTGTGTGTGTGTGTGTGTGAGAGAGAGAGAGAGAGAGAGAGATTGTTTGACAATGGGTCTGTGGTAATATGATTTTATTCCCTTTCGGTACCAGGGCATTTTACATTTGCAGTACATTGGAAGATTGTTTCCGCCATTTCCTTGTTTTGGGCTATAGATACTAGTGGAGAAATGATCTGTACAAGAAACTTTCCTTTAAAATTCGTTTCTAGCACACTTTTTTCTTTTTGCTTGTTATTGGTTTTGTTTCTCATTAAAAATGTAGAAAATTGAAAGTATTACATTTGTCCTGAATACATATTTTTTATCATTTAGTTTGCATTTGCACGAGCCCGCCTGTAAATGGCGAGTTTTAGTGTCATTCAGTGTTTACATCATAATATACGTCATTTGTGAAAACTGCTACTGTCATATATCACTTTTCACGCGCATGTGATGAAAAGCGAAAGGGAATAAAGCGGGATAGCGGCATAGCGGGACGGCGGCATAACGGGACGGCGGCATAACGGGTACCCCCCGTGCATATAGATCAGTGCGCACGCTTGGATACGTCCTTGAAACTGACGAGGACTTCTTGCAGGTGCCTTCTGGCATCATGAGATCATCAGTATGCTGCTGCACAACACCACAGACTACGTGGGTCACATTGAGGATGTTCACTTTGACTGGACAGCTTTTGACCAGCTGCCCAGACCTGATGGGCCACAGACCTACGCCACCCATTTCAGGTGGACTGTGGTGTGGTGTGGTGTAGTGTGGTGCGGTGTAGTGTGTGGTGTGGTGTGGTGTGGTATTGTGTTGGTGTGTAGTGTGGTATGTGGTGTAGTGTAGTGTGGTGTGGTATGATTTGGTGTGGTGTGGTGTGATATTGTGTGCTGTGTGGTATGGTGTGTGGTGTGGTATTGTGTGGTGTGGTATTGTATGGTGTGGTGTGATGTAGTGTGGTGTGGTATTGTGTGGTGTGGTGTGGTGTGGTATTGTGTGGTGTGGTGTGGTATTGTGTGGTGTGGTATTGTGTGGTGTGGTATTGTGTGGTGTGGTGTGATGTAGTGTGGTGTGGTATTGTGTGGTGTGGTGTGGTGTGGTATTGTGTGGTGTGGTGTGGTATTGTGTGGTGTGGTATTGTGTGGTGTGGTATTGTGTGGTGTGGTATTATTGTGTGGTGTGGTATTGTGTGGTGTGGTATTGTGTGGTGTGGTATGGTGTGTGGTGTGGTATTGTGTGGTGTGGTATTGTGTGGTGTGGTGTGATGTAGTGTGGTGTGGTATTGTGTGGTGTGGTGTGGTGTGGTATTGTGTGGTGTGGTGTGGTATTAAGAATAAGAATAACTTTATTATCTCCGACTGGAGAAATTTGGTCAGGTGTATTATCACATCATAGACAAGTAAACAACATGGGGAACATAAATGTAAAAGTCAACAACAGCTTTTACGAATATTACGAAGACACAAATGTAAAAAATATCACATACACCGTTTCATACATACATCCACACACTGCAGGTAATAACTGGTATTCGTAATGTAAAAACAGCAAGAATTAAGAAACATTATTTTGAATATAATTATAAGCATAGCCTACTATATTGCACATTGATTATAATAGACAGATAAGATAAGAATAGAGATAAATTGCGGAAAACCACAACCAGATAATCAGCACACACCCGCACCCACCCACCACCCACCCACCCAACACACGCGGTTTACTTGCTTAAACAAGAGTAATAAACATATGTTCTCAAATAAAAGTATTTCACATATTCGCTTTTAAAACATTGCAATTAACTATTACATCATAATTATTAACAGAAACATATTTAGAATATGGACGTTAGCATTAGACATATTCCATGTAGTGTGGTGTGTAGTGTGGTGTGGTGTAGTGTGGTGTGGTGTTGTGTGTGGTGTGGTAGTGTGTGGTGTGGTGTGGTACTGTGTGGTGTGGTGTGGTGTAGTGTAGTGTGGTGTGATGTGGTGTGATGTAGTGTGGTGTGGTGTGGTATTGTGTGATGTGGTGTGGTATTGTGTAGTGTGGTGTGTGGTGTGGTGTGGTGTGATGTAGTGTGGTGTGTGGTGTGGTGTAGTGTGGTGTGTGGTGTGGTGTGGTATTGTGTGGTGTGTGGTGTGGTGTGCTATTGTGTGGTGTGGTGTGATGTAGTGTGGTGTGTGGTGTGGTGTAGTGTGGTGTGGTGAGGTGTGGTATTGTGTGGTATGGTGTTTGGTGTGGTATTGTGTTGGTGTGTAGTGTGGTATGTGGTGTAGTGTAGTGTGGTGTGGTGTGGCATTGTGTGCTGTGTGGTATGGTGTGTGGTGTGGTATTGTGTGGTGTGGTGTGGTGTGATGTTGTGTGGTGTGGTGTGGTGTAGTGTGGTGTGTGGTGTGGTGTGGTGTGTGGTGTGGTGTGGTGTGATGTAGTGTGGTGTGTGGTGTGGTGTGGTGTGATGTAGTGTGGTGTGTGGTGTGGTCTAGTGTGGTGTGTGGTGTGGTCTAGTGTGGTGTGGTGTGGTGTGGTATGGTGTGGTGTGTGGTGTGATGTAGTGTGGTGTGTGGAGTGGTGTAGTGTGGTGTGTGGTGTGGTGTGGTATTGTGTGGTATGTGGTGTGGTATTGTGTGGTGTGTGGTGTGGTGTGGTGTAGTGTGGTGTGGTATTGTGTGGTGTGGTGTGGTGTAGTATGGTCTGGTGGGTTGTGGTATTGTGTGGTGTGTGGTGTGTGGTGTGGTGTGGTTTGGTATTGTGTTGGTGTGTAGTGTGGTATGTGGTGTAGTGTGGTGTGGTGTGGTATGATGTGGTGTGATTTGGTGTGGTGTTGTGTGGTGTGGTATTGTGTGGTGTGGTGTGGTGTGGTATTGTGTGGTGTGGTGTGATGTAGTGTGGTGTGTGGTGTGGTATAGTGTGGTGTGTGGTGTGGTGTGGTATTGTGTGGTGTGGTGCGGTATTGTGTGGTGTGATGTAGTGTGGTGTGTGGTGTGGTGTGGTGTAGTGTGGTGTGGTGTGGTATTGTGTGGTGTGGTGTGGTATTGTGTGGTATGTGGTGTGGTATTGTGTGGTGTGTGGTGTGGTGTGGTGTAGTGTGGTGTGGTATTGTGTGGTGTGGTGTGGTGTAGTATGGTCTGGTGGGTTGTGGTATTGTGTGGTGTGTGGTGTGGTGTGGTGTGGTTTGGTATTGTGTTGGTGTGTAGTGTGGTATGTGGTGTAGTGTGGTGTGGTGTGGTATGATGTGGTGTGATTTGGTGTGGTGTTGTGTGGTGTGGTATTGTGTGGTGTGGTGTGGTGTGGTATTGTGTGGTGTGGTGTGATGTAGTGTGGTGTGTGGTGTGGTATAGTGTGGTGTGTGGTGTGGTGTGGTATTGTGTGGTGTGGTGCGGTATTGTGTGGTGTGATGTAGTGTGGTGTGTGGTGTGGTGTGGTGTAGTGTGGTGTGGTGTGGTATTGTGTGGTGTGGTGTGGTATTGTGTGGTGTGGTGTGGTATTGTGTGGTGTGGTGTGTGGTGTGGTGTGATGTAGTGTGGTGGGTGGTGTGGTGTAGTGTGGTGTGGTGTGGTGTGGTATTGTGTGGTGTGGTGTGTGGTGTGGTGTGATGTAGTGTGGTGTGTGGTGTGGTGTAGTGTGGTGTGGTGTGGTGTGGTATGGTGAGGTGTGGTGTGGTGTGGTATTGTGTGGTGTGGTGTGATGTAGTGTGTGGTGTGGTGTGGTGTGGTGTGGTATTGCGTGGTGTGTGATGTGGTGTGGTATTGTGTGGTGTGATGTGTGGTATGGTGTGGTGTGGTATTGTATGGTGTGTGGTATGGTATGGTGTGGTGTGTTGTGGTGTGATATTGTATGGTGTGTGGTGTGATGTAGTGTGGTGTGTGGTGTGGTGTGGTGTAGTGTGGTGTGGTGTGGTATTGTGTGGTGTGGTGTGGTATTGTGTGGTGTGGTGTGTGGTGTGGTGTGGTATTGTATGGTGTGTGGTATGGTATGGTGTGGTGTGTTGTGGTGTGGTGTGTTATGTAGTGTGGTGTGGTGTTGTGCCATGACATGTTGTATGCGTAAACCAACGAAAGAAGTATGAGAACGAACGAACGAACTGTTTTATTCAAATAAAGGCCAAAGCCCTTTACTGAAGGGGTGTGACATAACTACAAATACTAGAATTATAACTGATACCACAATTATATCATAAACATATACATCAGCAGAAGAAAAGATTATGATGTCACAATATTCAGTCTTTTCAAGGGTTTGTAAATATGAATAGCGAGTCCATAGAGAGTAGACTCATTTCTGGACGATACCAACACATTCAATCTAAAACTGCAAGGATTACTATAATACTCTTTGTCTGAAAGTTTGGTTTTTTGTTGTTGTTGTTTTTTATGAAACCAAGAATACACTGGACACCTTGGTTGTCCCATACATAAGAAAATCCATGTGAGTTCAAAAATGGACGAACATTTGTAACCCATGTCTTTTTACCATGCTTATCTAAATTATGCAATGTCTCATAAGCTTTATATGGCAACCTATTTTCTTCCATACGCATTAATTGTAACCAGTACTTAATACATCTTATGTGAGAACTTATGTAAATTGGAAACCTCCCTACTTCACCATATACAAGATCATTTGGAGTTCGACTGTCAACATTGAGGACGCGTTTCATTGCAGGTGTATTTGTACATTTTCCAAGCCCTTCTCAAACGCATAAACTTCAGCACCATAATGTGCTATTGGTTGAACCTGGGCATCAAACAGTTTATTAAACAAACTAAAAGAGCTACAATCCAACTTATATACAACTGGAAGAATAATCATGACAGCTTTCTTCGCTCTACTAACTATATCTTGACATGCTGAACTAAAGCTAAGTCTTGTTGAAAAAAATATCCCAAGGTATTTATATGCATTCACCACAGTGACAATTTTATTGCCATAGACCCACCTATCACTTCGTGCCAAATATCTTCCTTGACGAAAAACAATGTTAGTTGAGAGAGAGAGAGAGAGAGAGAGAGAGAGAGAGAGAGAGAGAGAGAATACAAACAACGTGAAGCGTCATCATGACTAATGACCCAGGTAAGTTACTACTGTCCATCAGTTATGTGAAAACAAACTAACAACAGAAACAACAGTTTAAAAGAAGTGGGACAACCATTCTTACGTGGGGCTGTCACATGTGTATGAATGTCTCCTCCACTGTGTAACCGCCTACCCGCGCCAACTCCCCCACCCACCCACCCACCGATCCCCCCAGCTCCTCTCCCCCTCCCCCCCCAAGAAAAAAGAAAAGAAAGAAAGAAAAACATAACAAAAACAAACAAAAAACAACAAAAAACAAACAAATAAACAAACAAACAAACAACAACAACAACAACAAACAAACAAAAAAAACAACAACAAAAAACACCACGTCGTTATGACTATTACTGTGCGTCAGTCTTTTAGAGAAAAAAAGGAGGTAAGGGGACATAATCAACAGTTTAAAAATGGGAGAGTACTCACATGAAAATAATATTTCTTCTCCACTCCTTGAAACAACAACAACAAAGATAACAAGAGAGACAAGGCCTTCAAGACTCACTTGTGATAAATTAAGTCCCCTAGCATTAATTACAGAGTAATTTCCTTTTTTTACTATCTGCACCAAAACGTTTGCAAAATAAATAAAAATTCCATGCTTAGCAAAAGAAGTTCCTGTTTGAACAAAAAATGATAATAATGACTCCTCTTGTTGTTGTGTCAGAATAAGAGGTCAAAGTGCCAAGTTTAGAGAATACAAAAACATATAAATATAACAGTAAATGCAGTTTGCATATAATTAGGGTTCTTTTTTATATTTTTTTGTGCCCATCCCAGAGGTGCAATATTGTTTTAAACAAGATGACTGGAAAGAACTGAATTTTCTAATTGGTGTCAACTGACAAAGTATTTGCAGAGAAAATGTCAATGTTAAAGTTTACCACGGACACACAGACACACACAGACACACACACACACACACACACACAGACAACCGAACACGGGGTTAAAACATAGACTCACTTTGTTTACACAAGTGAGTCAACAAAACAAGTGTTCTGACGTTCCCCACTCTTGCAGAGTATGCATTCTAAATATAAGACTGCACCTTCAGCTTTTCTGTGCATGATCCCAGATCATTGCTGCACATTATAACCTGTCTGGTCATGATCACCTGGACACAGAAAGCCACACGAGGTGGTTCTGCGCGTGTCTGTGCAGTCCAGACTACAGTCTGAACAGCAGCACGGAATCCACAATGAGATTCAAGTGCATGCCTGGTAGTGATGAATGCATGAACCGGTGTAACAGTCTCAAAATGCCCCCCTGCTGCGTTTTACCCCCCCCCCCCCCCCCTGCCCCCCGGATCATTCTGGGCTAGGCACGAATGACACCGAAGTCCGTTTTAACCAGTCAAGATCGACCAAATGCAGTTGGAAATTACCCTCTTTTCTACGGATTGGATAGAACCATTGAAAACAGAAGATGGGCCGTTCTAGGCACGCCTTTACTGACCCCCCTGTGTCCCTCTCCATTGTTATTGGGAGCAAATGTGGGGGAATGGGGGGGGGGGGGGGGGGGGGGGGGGGGGGTAATGGTGGGGGGGTATTGCTTTGGTAGCTTGTAGTGGACCAAGTGTACCCCCGAGGGTCATTTCAAGCTGGGCTGAAATGATCCCCATATTCATTACGAATAGGCTGGGCAGGATAGGTATGAGGGGTAAAATCTAAATGGGGTCAGTTTTGACCAGTTGAAGTTTACCCTTCCCGGGGGTCATTCCAGTCCATTGTACATAGACCTCACGTTTAATATGAGTTAGCAGATTTGACCGTTGGGTGAAAACTGACGGGGGTACAATTCGGGTGCTACACAGTTACTACTAATATGGTATGGCACAAGCTGCACAGCCCATGCTTTGGTCTGTTAATCTGTTATGCGTGTGTCTGTTCATATTATGCCTTTGCATACGAATGAATACATGATGTGCTGCTTAGTATAATTTCCATTCACTGATTTAGTAGCCTTACCCATAACAAGATTCGTATGTGTATGTTTCATGTGTATGTCTGCATATATGTATAGTGGTGGTGTGTCCATCGAGATCGATGATGACCATCGTTGTCATCCAGCTGGGGGATGGGGGTAGGGTGGTGGTGGGGTGGGGGGGGGGGGGGGGATGCTCATGAATCTATCTGTGAATGCGCAGATGGCTGAATAGTCCAATCTGCGCACGAAATGTTCGCTGACAGTTGGGGCAGACAAAGACAGGCATACCATTGTCAGGGAGCTTGTTTGCCCGTGACTTTCTGGCCTGCCTCTTCTGAACAGCTGCAGCAGTCCTGTTGGCCTCGCACAACTTGGCGCCTTTGTGCACAGCAGCGTGCCATCTGTCACGGTCCACTGCAGATTCCTCCCAGGAGTCAGGGTTGATATCAAACGCTTTCAGAGAGACTTTCAGAGTATCTCTGAAGCGCTTCTTCTGACCTCCGTGTGATCTCTTCCCTTGTTGCAGCTCGCTATGCGCCATAGAAGAGCCTTTTGGGCAGCCGATGGTCTGGCATGCGCGCCACGTGTCCAGCCCAGCGAAGCTGGGACTTCATCAGGATGGTGAAGATGCTGGGAAGGGTGGCTTTTGCAAGCACCTCTGTGTCTGGGGTCCTGTCTTGCCACTTGATGTTCAGTAGCTTCCTGAGGCATGTTGTGTGGAAGTGGTTCAGCTTCTTGGCATGTCGTTGGTACACTGTCCAAGTTTCGCAGGCGTACAGTAGTGTGGGGAGAACTACTGCTCTGTAGACCTTTAGCTTGGTCTCAAGACTAATGCCTCTTCTGTTCCAGACATTTGCATTGAGTCTACCAAAAGTTGCGCTTGCTCTTGCAATCCTGACGTTCACTTCATCGTCGATTGTCACATTTCGTGACAGTATACTGCCAAGGTATGTGAACCGCTCCACCCCACTGTCTCTGACCGTTGACTGTGATGTTGGGCTCAACGTAGGGTTTCCCTGGGGCTGGCTGATGGAGGACTTCAGTTTTCCTCGTGCTGATGGTAAGGCCGAAGTTCCTGCTGGCAGTGGCAAACTTGTCAACGCTGAGTTGCATGTCAGCTTCAGATCCAGCGTTGAGGGCACAATCATCAGCAAACAAAAAGTCTCTGATGATGTCTGTCATGACCTTCGTTTTTGCCTGAAGCCTTCTGAGGTTAAACAGCTTGCCATCTGTTCGGTACTTTAGGCCGATTCCAACATCGCCATCTCTGAAGGCATCAGTAAGCATTGCAGAGAACATGAGACTGAACAGCGTTGGAGCCAGGACGCAGTCTTGCTTGACACCATTTGTGACAGCAAAAGGAGCAGATGTTTCGCCATTGTTCTGGACTCGAGCCTGCATGCCTTCATGGAATTGGCTGACCAAGGAAATAAATTTCCGAGGGCATCCGTACTTGGCCATGATCTTCCATAGTCCCTCTCTACTCACGGTGTCGAAGGCCTTAGTGAGGTCGACATAGGTGGAGAACAGGTCAGCATTTTGCTCCTGACATTTCTCTTGCAGCTGCCTTGCAGCAAACACCATGTCGGTGGTTCCGCACTCTTTCCGGAATCCACATTGGCTCTCAGGCAAATGACCTTGTATGTATGTACGTGTGTTTGTACGAAAGTCAGTCGATTCTGTGATTATCACTTCATGAAAATGGATTCACATGCAACTCGATAAATGAATATTAGGTCTGGCTGGCTGAATGTATGAATAAAAATGATTGATTGATTGAGTTATTGACGTATTCTTGCAACAGACTGACAGATGAATGAATTAATAGATTGCTGACTAGATAGACGGTGGATGGATGGTTGGATGGACGGACGGATGGACGGATCTTTTCATGTGCCACAGGTATCGCCTTCTACCCCAGCAGGCAAGAGAGAAGAAGGTGAAGGTCATCTACTGTTACCGGAACCCCAAAGACTGCTGGGTGTCGTATTACAATTATAGCATTGGCATGAAACTGATGCACTTCTATGAGGGCACCTGGACCCATTTCTTCGACATGATGAACAACACTGGGTGTGAGTGTTATCGCTAATACACACACACACACACACACACACACACACACACACACACACACACACAAATGCATAAAAACAAACATGAAAGCAAAACGCATTTACACATGTGGGAGTTGTACTGATACGACGCGCTCATGCCTGGGGAACACAACCCGAATTTCAGATAGAGAAGTTTGAAGCGAATGATAAGATGTGATTCCAAACGACATATAAAATTAGCTCATCCTTCATTACTAATAGAATAAATACAGTGGTACCTGAACAAATCAATTAGGACCAGTGTGGCTTTGCTTCCAGTAGATGTATTGGGGGCTGCTTTCGAGACAATGTCCCACTACTTAAAAGTAAAACAATAACCTGGTTTGCATTGATTTTGAGGGAGCTTTTGACAGAGAAAACCGAAAATCAAATGAATAAAATAATTCAAGGTTTTGAGTCTGGGGAAGTACTATCAAAATTGGTCTCTTCTTTGACTGTCAATATTCAGTGCATGTCAAAGTGAATGGAAGATTTTCATAAGGAAAAGGTCGTCGCCAAGGAGTACCTTTATTCCCATACCTGTACGCAAATATTCTGCATGCAAAATAAGAGACCTGGTGTTACGATGAATCAGTCTGTAGGTGACGCAGTCTTTATTCTGGTAGCAGATATAAGCTCATGTGAAAAAATCTTTAAACTTTTTGGTCAAAGTTAAAGGTCACATGTCTTTCACGACCATCGGGGCATTGATTTCATATCAAACGCTTCTAGGGCTCGCCATAAGAAGGTGAGGCTTCTCTCCTTTCACCGTTTTAACGTTCACCAACCACGTTAGCTACCCTAATTTACACCTGGGTTGAGTGAGGAAAATCGGACTAAAGGAGCTTTCATACTTTTTTCAGTGCATTTGAAGAATGACGAAATCTGAAAACAAACCACGTTTCCTTGGCTAAAATCAAAATAAAATGCCTTTCGTATTTTTCATTTTTTTCTGAGTACATCTCAGAAGTAAATGTGGAAATAGACTAAGTCTGATAAGGTAAAAAAAAAAAAAAATGCTTACCTTGTGGATTCCAAAATGGAATGGAACCCCAAACATTTAAAACTTTTAGTGCCACTTATCCAATATGTAGGAAATTAACGTAACAGATATCTGGAAGTCGAATATATATATATATATATATATATAGTAAAAGAGAATAATAGCGTTTGGTAAAAAAAAAAAAAAGCAGTGCTGAAATTAGTATGTTTCAAAAGTACATTTGTAGAGTTTACTCCCAAACTCTTTTGACTCCCAAATAATTCGGTATTTGATATGCGTTTTGAGTTTGTTTGGAATATAATATATATATATATAATTATACATTCAACAGAAAAAAAACTTCAATCAAAAATAAGTAATAGAATGATAATAAGAAAATAGTATTTTTTTTCAAAAAGAATGCAAGTTATTAACAGAGGCAAGTAACTGTTTTGTAGTGAAAAAAAAAAGACACAAACAATTATTATTTCTAGGACTGTCAGTACTAGCATTTATTTAGGGAAAACTAGAAAACGTGTTGAAAACTCGAAGTTCTCACTTAAAAATTAAAAAAAAAGAAAAAAAAGAGAAAGAAAAAAAAAAGGAACCCGAATTGTTCAGCATCGATAAAAAGACGAAAACAATCGAAATATTAGATTTTATTATATTGATGGCAAAATTGATTGTCTGCAAATGTGGAATGAGCAAAAAAATAACCCAGGGTCAACATGTCTTGGAGAAGAGATAAAATCATAGACACGAAAGAGAAAAAACAAACAAAAAAACAAAAAAACAAACAAACAAACAAAAAAACACACCAAAAAAACGTTAAAGGTGATGCGTAATAGACTATAAAAGAAACTAGTTGCCATATGTTCATCCTGTAGCATACAAACATTGTTAGAAATACACACAATGTGAAACAATATTCTATAACTAACTCAGTCTAGTTATTGCATGTCGTTTGTGCTGCATTTAGAATATATGTGTGAACATGAAACGTAAGTTTTCTATGTGTTTTCCATTATGTTTTTAAGTTATTCTTTTATATACGCATTTGGTGAATATATATTCCTTTACATCGGTTGTGAAAAAAAAGAAGAAGAAAAAAGAAAAGAAAAAAATAATTAAAAAAGAAAAAAAAGAAAAAGAAAAAAAAGCCTGCCAACAAGAATGGATGCACAGTTTTATTTGAACCATGTGTGTAACTTTTATCAACAAGAAAGTGTGTAACAATCTGTGTAGCTTTTGTTCATTCTATTTCATTTTTCTTTAAACTATGATGATGCATGAAAACGTCAAACGTGTGTGTGTGTGTGTGTGTGTGTGTGTGTGTGTGTGTGTGTGTGTGATCAGATTGGTACGGGGACTGGTTTGATCACGTGTTGGAATGGGAGGAGGCAATGAACAATCATCCTGACGTGATCTTCCCCTCCTGCTATGAGCTGATGAAGAAGGTGAACAGTGAGTGATACTGTTAAAGTTGATGGTTGATGGCTGATGGCTGATGCTGTGATGGTTGATGGCTGATGCTGTGATGGTTGATGGTTGATCCTGTGATGGTTGATGACCTGATGGTTGATGACGTGATGGCTGATGGTTGATGCTGTGTTGGTTGATGTTTGATGGTTGATGGTTGATCCTGTGATGGTTGATGGTTGATGGCTGATGCTGTGATGGTTGATGGCTAATGCTGTGATGGTTGATGGTTGATGGTTGATGCTGTGATGGTTGATGGTTGATGCTGTGATGGTTGATGCTGTGATGGTTGATGGTTGATGACCTGATGGTTGATGCTGTGATGGTTGATGCTGTGATGGTTGATGGCTGATGCTGTGATGGTTGATGGCTGATGCTGTGATGGTTGATGCTGATGGTGATGGCTGATGCTGTGATGGTTGATGGCTGATGCTGTGATGGTTGATGGCTGATGCTGATGCTGTGATGGTTGATGGCTGATGCTGTGATGGCTGATGCTGTGATGGTTGATGCTGATGCTGTGATGGCTGATGCTGTGATGGTTGATGGCTGATGCTGTGATGGTTGATGGCTGATGGTTGATCGTTGATGTTTGATGAAGTTGAGCAATGTGATGGATGATGTTTGGTGGTTGATGGTTGATGAGGAAGGCCGACAGTGTGTGATGTTATCACGGCTAATAGTTAATGGTTGACCGTTGATGGTTAATCAAGGTGCTGTCAATGATGCTGTCATGGCTGATGGCTAATTAAGAAGGTGAACAGTGGTCTGTGATGGCAGATGACGTTGATAAAAACCAAATAAACATACTTTCGTTTGGGTGCACACACACACACGCACGCACACACACACACACACACACACACACACACACACACACACACACACACACACACACACACACAGACGAAATGTTGATCCATAGCATACACATAATTACGGAAAGGAGAGTGCTTGAAAAAGAGGAAAAAAATCGTTTAAAACGATGTGATTGATGAGGACTGTTAATTTCACTTGCATGTCAATTTTATGATTAAAAGAAAAATGCTGCGCTTGGCCTTTCGAAGACGGTCATGACTAATCCGAAGGGAAGCCATCCATCACAGCCCCTGTTACCCTGGTGTTACAGGACCCTGTGGGACAGATCATGAAGATGGACCAGTTCCTGGGCCTCAACAGGGGCCGGGAAATGTGTGAGAAGATCGCCAAAGCCTGCCAGTTCTCTAATATGAAGGCAGCCAAAGAACCACAGAACCCCGAGTTATACGGAGAGAAGGCGTGGAAGAAGGGGAATCCCGGATTCTACCGAAAAGGTCAGACGGATTACAGAATACAGAATTCTTGATGTCAATAAGAGAAATTCACGTGAACGTGTGGTGTATGGTGTATGCTTCACAAACAATCCACGGGAAGCACAGTCATTAAATATGAATACATAAAAGACACGAATTCTTTAATGCTGAGTTGACATAGACAGAGGGAGGTTTTACATTTGCCAGTACCCATATCCCCAAACCTCTTGGTTTCAAACCCCGTGACGGCAACAAATGTAAAACCTGTCCCTTCCTTGACTTTTCCAAAACACTCACTGGTCCGGTGGGCAAGCTTGCTGTGAGGTCTGCACTCAGTTGCAGATCCATCACTATACATCCTAACCTGCACCTTGTGGGGGCAAATCATACGTGGAGTGGAGTGATGGCCTAGAGGTAACGCGTCCGCCTAGGAAGCGAGAGATTTGAGCGCGCTGGTTCGAATCACGGCTCAGCCGCCGATATTTTCTCCCCCTCTACTAGACATTGAGTGGTGGTCTGGACGCTAGTCATTCGGATGAGACGATAAACCGAGGTCCCGTGTGCAGCATGCACTAAGCGCACGTAAAAGAATCCACGGCAACAAAAGGGTTGTTCGTGGCAAAATTCTGTAGAAAATCCACTTCGATAGGAAAAACAAATAAAACTGCACGCACGAAAAAAAGAAAAAGAAAAAAAGGGTGGTGTTGTAGTATAGCGATGCGCTCTCCCTGGTGAGAGCAGCCCGAATTTCACACAGAGAAATCTGTTGTGATAAAAAGAAATACAAATACAATATGTGGCCGAGACTGGCCGCACTTTAAACGATCCCTTAACGGAACATTTCCAATCAGTAAGGCCAAATTATCACAATGACTTCAACGTTCGATATTTCAACAGCCCTTACCTCAGTCTCACCCATTGAAAAATCCAAGCCGTGTGGCATGTACCACATTGGCAGAACCTACATAAAACATGGAATCCCACTGCATCGCCCACCTCGGCATAGCCTACCCCATTCAGCAGACCTCAACACAAGATTAACAGAAGACTGGCCTATGGTCTGAAACGTTGGACACCTCTTATCAATAGTCTTTATTTCACAACGCACCATTTTTATAAGCTTTCTCCATTTGTGAATGTAGTCATCTGGTTGTTCACTTTTTATATTAGTGTAATATCGATGATCTGTGTGTGTGTGTGTGTGTGTGTGCGCGCACATTTTTTTTTTATTTAAATAGAAGACTTTTTTAAATGGGAAGAAAATAAAGGTAAAATACTAGAAGAAAAAGCATACTTCATTGAAGGTTACAGCACTATTTATATTATTTTTACCCTCGCTTTAGTATAAAAGTTTTGTATAAAAAGTGTCTTAACTGTATGTTGCTTGTGTCGACTTTACGAAGGCCTTTGATTATCTAAATAGAAATGCTCTATAGGCAGTATCGAGAAAGAATGGTATCAAAGGCAAACTTCATGAGGCGTGTTTGTGACACCATTGGAGCATGTGTTCGTGATAAATATTGCTATTCAGATTACTTCAGTCGTCCAAGAGGGTTGAAACAAGGCTGCTTCCTTAGCCTTCTACTATTTTCATTTTTATCAATGAATTAGCTATTGATTTATCCAGGAATGGGTAGCACCGTGTACAACTGATGCCGGGTGGTGTGAAAATCTTGTACATGAGTAACCAAGTAAACTTTAGGTTTTGAGTAAATTGGGGGAGTGCAATGGCACTTATGGGAAAATTCTTCGAATAGTTTCATTTGTCCGGTTCATAGTGTGGATATGTATACACACACTAATACACACAGACAGGAGAAAGATAGAAAGGGAGATAGGGAGCGCGTGCAACTGAGAGCGAGACAGACAGACAAAGACAAAGAGAGAGAAAGACAGAGACAGACAGACAGACAGACAGGTGAACAGAAAAGATTCATGAGCGACATAATCATACACGGTCCAATTCTCAGGGGAGATCGGAGACTGGAAGAACTGGTTCACTGTGGCACAGAGCGAACAACTTGACGCTGTCTTCAAGAAACGGATGTCAGAGAGTAAGCTGCCCGTCATCTTCGAATGAAGTCACCTGCAGAGCTGCGGACCACTCTGGAAATTGAGACTTCTGTCTGGCAAGGAGAAGAGTGGAAAAGAACCCTGAGCAAAGAATATGTTTATTTGGTTACATCGTCAACGGATCTTGTGATTGTCGCAATGTTTCTGACTCATATATCCTGCTTGGTCTTCTTTGTCAATTTGTGTCTGAATCTTCCCAGTCTTAAAGCTAACATTTCAGCTAACTATGGATAATCACAATTCTTGAAGTCTCCAGTTGCTAAGTTTTTAAATACCTAAACCTTTTTTTTCCTTTGTGGGGGGTATCTCTGGTAATTTTGATTTAAAAGAAAATCTTGAGTCGATCATTTCCTTGGCGCACAACTGTTTCCATTATTTTTAAGACTTCAGTCATCTTCAGGGGTTGTAGCTAAGAGTTCAGCTCAGTTACTCAAGGAGGAGTTAGGACAAATCCATACACACTACACCATATCAGCTAAGCAACCCAACGTGCTTAGGCCTTGAGGGAAAATAAAAAGAAATGAAGTACAATAAGATGCAAAAGTAAATAAATAGAAAAGTAATCAAATTAATGATTTGATAATTTGAATATTCAATAAAAACAAAAATGAAAAGAGCGTGTAATAATATAACTAAATAATCAGATAAATACATAAATAAACAAATAAATCAGTATAACTAAATAATCAGATAAATACATAAATAAACAAATAAATCAGTAAATAGTTAATGTCGTAAAGAACGGTAATGTGGTAAAGAACCACTTCAAAACTCTTTCTGTCTTCCCTGCCCTGTTCTTCATTCTGGGACCAGAGACAACAGAAAAAGAATCTTTGGTTAAGAAACCATTCTACGTTCTCTGATCTCAGTCTCGATCTCTCTGGCATCCGAGAGTGCAGAACCCTCAGAACAGAATCCATTATAAGTTCTCTGTCTGGAACTACTAGGGACCGTTAAAACGAATCTAACGAGAAAATAATCCATTTCACGGTATCTGCTCCATTCATGCCTGGCAACAGGGTCTGTAGACAAGAACCCTCTGATAAGAAAAGGAATCACTTCTACATATCTCTGCTGTATTCTCCGTCTGGCATTGTAGAAAAAACCATCCATCTTACCTTCTCTCTCTCTCTCTCTCTCTCTCTCTCTCTATATATATATATATATATATATAGGGAGGGGATGGCAGTGTGTGAAAAGGGAGTTGAATTCTGTAATTGTTTTGCATGCAGCATGTTCTTACCTGCCTAGTTTTATCTGATTCTACCCAACTTTTACTCACTTATTGCTATTTAACCAGTTTGTAGAGCTTTCACTTCTGTACCCTTGCCTGAAGAAGCTGTTTTTACAGCGAAAATTTGCTGCTTTTTAAGAATACAAGTTTTGAGACATGAAGAGCCTACTGTTGTTGATATATGTAAGTATGTATGAATGCATGTATGTATTTTTCTTCTTCTTTTTCTGTTTCTCTCTCTTTTTTTGTCCCAGACTGATACGTTTATTTTGTTTATTACAAACAAAATAATGATTGAATTGATTGTAAATCAATATCTTTTACGTGTGCAGTCAGACACGATCAAATGCCTATCTTTGCATCAGAAAATGAGGAAGTTATAATATCGCTCGCAGAATATATAACTGTATTCAGAGTCTCATGATATTACAAGAACGAGACTGACCTTGTGATAATGTGAACTTGACAGAAACAAGATGTTTATAGATAGATAGATAGATGCATATACATACATACAAGTGCGGATCAAAGCATGTAATCTGATACGTTGCTCTAATATATATATTTTTATATTCAGTTTACACACACACACACACACACACATGTAACAGGGTGAAATTGTTCTCTTTGCCCCGCAGAGAGAGAGAGAGAGAGAGAGAGAGAGAGCACATTTATGACCCGTGTTAGCTTTAGCATCATAACTTCACGTGCAAAATAATAATCATGTAGGGTCGATGTGCTGCATCTTGATATGTTTTTACGAAGTGAGTTCTCCTACCCTTTCCTTGTAGAACCAATATCATCAGTTCTCAGTTAGCTTTAAAAGAGAACAGGCAACAGCAGTGTGTGTGCGGGCCTCTGTCAACCTGATAGGGTGAGTGAAATATATCATACTTTACAGGTAATCATTTACTTACTTATTTATTTCCCTCTTTTCACGAGGACAGTCCCTTGCCCTTTAACCCCCCGCTCTCCTGTTCCCTTTACCCAAGTCCCGATATGTTCCCCGTCTTGTCCTCAATAAAGCTTTGACGAAAACTGGTGCTGACGTGGTGAGAGAACCCTGCCCAACCGGCTACACACACACACACACACACACACACACACCCACGTATCAAAATTTCTTACCAGATAAGTTACTCTCGTATTTCAAGCCATTCAGTTTGACTAAATGTGTTGGTTTGATAGTCAAAAATAAGTTCAAAACTGGATGCTGGTAAGGCAGTTTTGTTGTGATTAATTAGATTTTATTCTAACGTGAAGAGTCTTTGTTAGAGAACAAAGAATGAATGGTGTGGTTAAGATGAGAATCGTTTTCTTGTTGTTTGTTTGTTTGTTTTTCCTTGTGTGTTGTGGGCGTTTCCTTTTTTGACTCACTTGTGTAAACAAAGTGAGTCTATGTTTTAACCCGGTGTTCGGTTGTCTCTCTCTCTCTCTCTCTCTCTCTCTGTGTGTGTGTGTGTGTGTGTGTGTGTGTGTGTGTGTTAAACTTTAACATTGACATTTACTCTGCAAATACTTTGTCAGTTGACACCAAATTAGGCATAAAAATAGGAAAAATTCAGTTCTTTCCAGTCATCTTGTTTAAAACAATATTGCACCTCTGGGATGGGCACAAAAAAAAAACGAAAAAAAGAAAAAAAAAAAGAAGCCAAATTATATGCAAACTGCATTTACTGGTATATTTATATATTTTTTATTCTCTAAACTTGGCACTTTGATCTGATATTCTGACACAACAACAAGAGCAGTCATTATTATCATTTTTTGTTCAAACAGGAACTTCTTTTGCTAAGCATGGAAGTTATATTTATTTTGCAAACGTTTTGGTGCAGATAGTTAAAAAGGGAAATTAATCTATAATTAATGTTAGGGGACTTAATTTGCTTTAAACTGATCTTTCTCATCTTAAACATTACATCTTGAAATTATTCTCAATACATAAAAAAGCTTGTGTGTTTTACTCTCAGTGTACAGGGGTTTCACTATGTTCATTCGCCCAAGTGGTCTTTTTCGGAAAATATTAAAATCAATACGACGTGTGGACTTTATAGATCTATTGGCTGAGCCCTGAAGGTCATGGGCAAAAATCAATTGCTTACACATATTTATACACATTCAAAGCGCGTGCTCATATTCTTCGCGAACGCGAACGACGCCATTTTGTTTCAAGTTGTTGACCTGACCGTTCAATCCTATATTCAATCGACAATACACAATAACATGTGATGGAAAGTTGGAGAAGGAGACCGTTAAATATTTAATCAGAGAAAGATTTGTGAACGCCTCATCACTTACTGGATTATGCCCCAAACTGCCACAAAAAATATCCACAGAATCAGTCGGAATTCACAGTTAAAAATAATAAACCATGTGAGTTAATACCCTTGAATTGATGAAACGTAAGATTTTCCAGTCTTGACTTTTCTCAAAATGAATTCCTTTTCACTTCATAAGACGTTTAGAAGTACTTGTACTTGGCTCTACGTGTTATTAATTTAACAAAATACTCAATTTTCATATCAACTTTAAAACTATAAAACTAGAATGAACATAAAAGAGAAATTGAATCGACCGTGTCAACCGGGTGTAACTAAGTGAAACTTGTACATCTATCTAGATCCAGAGAAAACGGCTAAATGTTGCAGTGTGATTGCGGCAATAGCCACGTCTCCTTTACCGCGGACTTAAAAAGAATTTTTAATTGCCCTTAAAATTTTTTTGAATGCCCAAGATACACCAGAATAATATGATTTAAACAGCGTTCTCACCGCGAATACCGCAATCGATTTATTGCCCTTTAAAAAAGCATGTTTAAATATTATATTTTTGAACGTTAGTTAAGGAGCCACGGTAGTGTAATGGGTAAGACAGTTTCTTCTCACCCGAACACGCGGGGTTCGAATCTGCCGTTAGGACTTTTTTTTTCTTTTTCTTTTAACCCGAAGCTTTATAATAACAAATACAGAACACATGTTAACGATTAGATTTTTAAAAAATTGTATCACAAGTGAGTCTTGAAGGCCTTGCCTCTCTTGTTTAAAATGTTTCTAAATAAATAAACTTGTTAAGAGCGTCTGATTTAGCATGATTAGATTCCAAAAAGTCCCCCGCCCCCACCTCTCTCTCTCTCTCTCTCTCTGTGTCACTGTGTGTGTGTGTGTGTGGTGTGTGTGTGTGTGTGTGTTTGTGTGTGTGTATGTGTGTGTGTGTGGTTCTTACTGCAGCACACACACAGACACGCGTGTGTAACACACACACACACACACACACACACACACACACACGGGAAATCAATGTCTGAACGCAATTGCAAATGTCCTCATTGGAAATCCGCAACACAACGTATGGGAAAGAACTGTTTAAATGAATCGTTACAGAAGCAGGGTTATGTCCCATAATCTATTTCTCCCTTCCACTGCTAACACCTTTTCCAAAAAATAGAAATAAAAAATAAAATAAAAGAACACAAGAAGCAAATCTTTTTCTCTCCAAGAACCCCACTCCACAAGTTCGATGCCCTTTCCTATGCCAGAATGCACAGAATTGGGTCAACCATAATAACAACAAACAGCAAGCACAACAACAACAACAACACATACAGAATAAACAACGAAAAAATTGTAATATTATAAACACAATATGGTATGGTGCCGAGGTAAAATCCGTTAGTCAATGGACCTCTGCACCAGTATTCACCAGTGACCAGGGTTAGAGTTCTTGTTTTGGCGTGGTGTTCTGTTGTTGAAAAAGAATACAACTTCATGCCAAGACGGGGCCTCAAAGCCTGATGATAGTTAATTGGTGAACACTGTTCTGCTGATTCAGTGCCAGCTACGCTGGACAGGATACGTTGTCCGCATGACAGACAGCAGGATCCGGAGGATGCTCTTGTATGGCCAGCTGAAGGAAGGCCACCGCGAACTTGGAAGACCCTGCAAGCGCTTCAAGGACACCTTGAAGACAAACCTCAAAGCCTGTGACATAGACATCGCTTCCTGGGAAATTTATGCCCTTGACCGCTCTCGCTGGAGGATGCTGTGCTCTGGTGCATAAAGACATTTGAAAACCAAGAAAACGCTGGCCATTAAGGAGAAGCGTGAGCGAAGGAAGCAGGGCTCAACTTCTGGAAACGTTTTCCCTTGCAACACCTGTGGGAAGTGCTGGGCATCCAGAATCGACCTCTTCTCCCATATGAGGACACACACCGACAGATAAGCCTGCCTACTCATCCGTCGGGAGACTCCATTATGAACACTGGAGCCGATTATATGTATACCAAAGCGCCATATTATATTGTTGTTTTTGTGTGTGTTCTTGTAAAAGTATCCTTTTCTCGCATTTGTTGTGTTGATGATGATCCTGTTTTTGCTGTTACTGTTCTTCTTCTTCACCGTTCGATCTTGTTGGGATGCGTCAGACTTGAAGCTTCGTCGCCCTGACGAAGTTCACAGTTTTCTCCAAGTCACTCCGGTCACCCCAAAGCTGTGCCTGTAGCTCTACTCCCTCGGGCCAGGTCTGGTGTCGTAGATCCTCATAAGTGGGGCTGTTGGAGAATAGATGCTACTGTAATATTGTTTTATCTTATTCTATATATTCCTGCATGATTACGTGTATCTAGACATCACTTATGGTCATGTTTGTCTTGTTGTTTTGAAATATTTGTTTCCTTTCGTTTTGTGGAGTATGTGTTTTGGGTATTGTATTGATCTTTTTGGGTTTTTTTCAATTTCTAATCTCCCCTTTTCTCGCTTTTGTTGTGCTGATGATGATGATGTTTTTTGTCGTTACTGCAATAGTATTTGAACCTCTAATTCTGTGAATTCTGGCATAGTAAAGGGATATATATATCAAGTTTTGCCATTATGGTCATTTTCTTACATGTGTGTATGAGTGTGTGTGTGTGTGTGTGTTGGTGGTTGTTGTTTTGTACTTCTGTTGCTTTCATTCATTTTGTTTTGAGGTGCATGTTTTTGGTTTGTAGTTGACTTTCAGACGTGCCTTTAAATTCACTGTTATCATTACTTGCTTTTTGTGCGTATTAGTGAACACATAGAGTGTTTATCACATCTCCACCAATGGACACTGGCCTGTTATAATCAGTGTCGGGACGATAAGGCTGATATAGTGATATACGAGGGTCATTCAATAAATAAGGTGAATTTTTCGGTATAAGGACTTCTAATACAGATAGAAGCTTACTTTTTTTTCAACGTAGTCTCCCAGCACTGTCACACACTTTTCCCATCTGTGCACAAGCTTCCGTATTCCCTCAGCGTAAAAATCTTTGGACTGATGTCTCAGCCAGTCGCTCACAACACTTTTGACTTCATCGTCACTTTCAAACTTCGTACCTCTCGTGAACGCTTTCAAGGGACCAAACAGGTGAAAGTCTGAAGGGGCAAGGTCTGGGCTGTAAGGGGGATGAGGGAGCAGTTCCCAGCCCAGCTCGTTGATGGTCTGCACCATTCGGGCTGCTGTGTGAGGCCTTGCGTTGTCATGATGCAAGATGACTCCTTCTGACTGATGACCCCAATCTGTGTGCTGTCCCAACAGATAAGCTCAAAGTCCTTGCAATGTCATCCACTGTCACCCTTCTGTCAGACTGAATGAGGTCATTGACTGATTCGATCACCTCAGGAGACCTCACTTCTGTAGGCCTTCCAGGCCTGTCTTCATCCTCAACACTGCTCCGTCCTTCTTTAAACAATTTAGCCCACTTGTAGACATTTTTCGGCTGAAACATGTGGCACCATACACAGTTGACATTCTCCTATGAATTTCAACTGGTTTGCACCCTTCAGCAACCAAAAACTTGATAACTGACCGCTGTTCAATCCTGGAGCATGCTTCTTGGTCGGCCATCTTTGTTAATCGCCAAAACTCTCAAAGTTTTTTTTAAATCTGCAAAACAAATTAAATCCATGTGAAAAAGAAGTAAAAAAAAGAAAAGAAAAAAAAAGAAAGAAAAAAAAGAAGTAAGCTTCTATCTGTATTAGAAGTCCTTATACCGAAAAATTCACCTTATTTATTGAATGACCCTCGTAGATCATGAAACATAACACTACATGTCAAGGGGTTCCAGAGGCGCAATTCTTTCCCTTGAATGGTGTCGAGGCCTTTCGATGAGGAAATTGTGTGTGTGTGTGTGTGTGTGTGTGTGTGTGTGTGTGTGTGTGTGTGTGTGTGCATGCGTGCGTGTCTGTGTGTAATATCATGAAGTAAGAATCAGAGATAGATAGAGAGAGAGAGAGAGAGAGAGAGATCACTGAACACTGATATGTTTAATGCCGTTAGCTGAACTGCTCTAGTGACATAGTAGGTACTAATCAGAACACATTGATGCAAATTAGATAAAATGGAACAGAAAGGAAAACATGATTTAAATAACATAAACTAATAAGAGATTTGCGACACTTTGTCATTAGCCTAAATACATGTGCCTTTTTTCAGTCGTTTGGACAGAACACAGAAGACAAAGTAAAAAAAAAAAAATCATATAATAGATATTTACGCACGTAACATCGACACACATCATATCAATACAAACACATACTGAAGTGCATATAAATCATGAAATAATTATTTATGCCTCAACGTCAAAACCCATCATATCAATATGAACACATCATATAATCACAATGTCGAGATTGACCATCCAAATGTAGCCCTTCCGTTTTATCTATGCTTTTTTCCTCATAGAACCCATACTAATTTTTGATTGATTAATGAGTATTTGGACCAGTGATGGACGTTTTCCGTATATTTATTGCCTCAGATACATATTTTGCAAGTGAAAGCATGATATCTTCATTTTCTGTCATCAGTATGCCGAACAAATCTTTTCTCTGCGCTGGAGCTGTATTGAAAATGGTACAGTTTTTTCGCAATTCATCGTATCTTTTGCAGTTAAATATGAAATGATTTTCATCTTCTGGGCTTTCGCCACACATTGGGCAAGGAGATATCGCTACGTCTGAATCGAACCATCTTCTGTTAGTGTTTTCTTGATGTGGAATACCCAGTTCTGTTTGCCCTTCTCCTCTTGCAGTAGCAGCATCTCGTATGCTTGTCTACACAATCGTGATGTTGGCAGTCTTGTTAGTTCGAGCCAATATTTCATGCATTTTACCATTGATCTAATATGCAATGGGTACCTGCCGGTTTCGCCATTCATTGTAGTGTATGATGAGTGTAACGGGACACCAAGAAAGCGCTTCATTGCAAATGTATGTACCTTTTCCATTTAGTTATTTGACATGACTCCCCATATTTCCGCTCCATAGTTCAAGGCTGGTTCAATTTGTGTGTCGAAAAGTTTCCAGAAAAGCTGTGCGTTAGTCGAACGCAGTCTCCTGAGTGATTTTATAATTTGGATTACACCTTTTTTCCCTTTTCTATTTGCTTCAGAGAGAGAGAGAGAGAGAGAGAGAGAGAGAGAGAGTTATAGGCTTTACTGGAATCAACTCGAACTAAATCAGACACTCCTAACTCATTTATTGCTTTTGACGAATCATGAAATACATGAACAAAAACACCCACAGAACAGAATGTGGATTCTGATCACAACCACACCATGCATTCTTTGTTCTCTAAAGCTGACTCTCCATATAAAGATTGACATTCAGTCATCTGAATAGCAAAAGAATACTGGAGTAACATATCTGATAACATGAATCAATCGCGCACAAGTGTGTGTGTGTGTGTGCGTGCGTGCGTGCGTGCGTGCGTGCGTGTGTGTGTGTGTGTGTGTGTGTGTGTGTGTGTGTGTGTGTGTGTGTGTGTGAAGTTAACATCATCATAATGTCAGTCTATTTCTTCTGATATTGTATGACTCTGAATATATATTCTGCGAGTGATATTATTATGTCATCATTTTCTAATGCAATGATAGGCACCATGTCGTGTCTAACTGTACACTGAAAATAAAATGATTTACAATCAATTCTACTGGCACTCTATCCATTGCAATTAAATACAAAGTGAACCTTATCTTCAATATTCTGGTGAGTGACATAATTGGCAATAAAACATCGAAATATCTGTTTTCCTTGAACCATACTTTATTTGCGTTAAACCAAAGAGTTCTCGATTGAAAGCGGGCTACAAGATATCGATGCCATTTGTCTGTAATTAAAAAGATATACGTTTCAGACTGGAAAAAGTTTACTATATGTATAATTCTCTCTCTCTACATATGTGTGTGTGTGTATATATATATATATATATATATGTGTGTGTGTGTGTGTGTGTGTGTGTGTGTGTGTGTGTGTGTGTGTGTGTGTGTGTGTGTGTACAAAGAGAGAGAAATTATGTTTACATTATGAATGTTTCTTGATGTTTTGCAGCCTGTTGTACGCATATATTTGAGTTCCAGAATCTGAATCTTTCATCAAACAAATGGCCTATGGGAATAAAATACGATTTTCTCCTCTGAAGAAATGTAAAAAGGGTTCGTTTCTACTTAGGGTTCGTTACTGCATTCCCTTTCGACAGACAGAGACTAGAGTTCTTTTCTGTTGTCTCTGGTTCCAGAAGAACACAGCAGAGAACACAGAAAGGATTTTAAGCGGTTATTTATTGATTTATATATTTATCTATTTTACCTACAACCCCAGT
The DNA here is from genome assembly GCF_041734735.1 of Babylonia areolata. NCBI lineage: Eukaryota > Metazoa > Mollusca > Gastropoda > Neogastropoda > Buccinidae > Babylonia > Babylonia areolata. Next base: position 35,200,829 of record NC_134887.1, on the reverse strand, counting down.
AGATGACTGAAGTCTTAAAAATCATGGAAAAGGCTGAGCCCCTGGTAAATGATGAACTAACTATATATTTCAAAATGAAATTTGCCACAGATATGGTGTAATTACGTTACCCCACAAAGAAAAAAATGTTTAGATATATAAAAACATAGCAAACTGGAGACCTATTACATGAAGAATTGTGATTTTCAATAGATTGCTAACATACTAGCTTTAAGACTGGGAAGATTCACTCACAAATTAATAAATGAAAACCACGCAGGATGTATAAAAGCAGAAACTTTGCAACAATTACAAGATCCGTTGAGGATGTAACCAAATAAACACATCCTTTTCTCAGGGTTCTTTCCCACAGTTCTCCTTGCCAGACAGAAGTCTCAGCTTCCAGAGTGGTCCGCAGCTCTGCAGGTGACTTCATTCGAAGATGACGGGCAGCTTACTCTCTGACATCCGTTTCTTGAAGACAGCGTCAAGTTGTTCGCTCTGTGCCACAGTGAACCAGTTCTTCCAGTCTCCGATCTCCCCTGGGAATTGGACCGTGTATATGTTGCTCATGAATCTTTTCTGTTCATCTGTCTGTCAGCTTGTCTGTCGGTCTGTGTCTTTCAGTCTTTCTCTCTCCTTGCCTGTCTGTCTGTCTCGCTCTCAAGTATCAAGATTTTAGGCATCAACTGTTCTTCCAGTCCTTGCTAATCTCCATCCACTACAAATAGTGCACACGTAATTATATGAAGTAAAACAAGGACATGCATTGTGGAGAACACACACACACACACACACACACACACACACACACACACACACACACACACACACACACATTTATCTGTGTAGGCAGTGTACTTAAATAGAAAATGGATTTCATGTTCTGGATAGATTCCACACTATGAACTGGACAAACCTTACCATTCGAAGATTTTTTTTCCATTAGTGCCCTTGCTAACAATTTTTCACTCCCAACCTAAATTGTCCTGGGTTACTCATGTACGATTTGTCAGCAACAAATCTTAAAGTATTTTTCTGCCTGAAACACGTTTTTAAAGTAATAAGACAATCTATATTCGTCACGAACCTCTGCTTCCTGTTTTGCTTATAACAAGAAATTAGTCTTTAAACTGATTGTAAAGCTTTATACATATCGAATGCCTTGACGTAGTCAAACAGCACGAAAGCCATTTTTTCATACTGTTCGTTGCACACTTGAGACCCTGTTAACATGGCCAGATGCATGCTGTGATATGAGCATTTTACAGGTCTGTTTGCATAATTTTGACATGTGTAATCTGATAATTTTAGCCGATATCTGATACATTTTATTACTGTTCCGATAATCAAAGGATATCTTCCTGCTTCTTCATTTCTAAGTCTCTTTGATTTATGTAGTGCTACATTCAGTGTGTTGTTTTTCTATCTGTTTACCATCCTCTTCACAACTCTACTGCATATGCTAAAATTGGTTCAATCTACGTGTCAAAAAGGTTCCAGAAGAGGTTAATATCAATTGTGTTAAGTCATTTAAGAGATTTCAGTATTTGTATCACCCACATCCCTCCTTCCCTTACTACACGCGTCAGTTAACTCTCTCCATACGAACGGCGAAAGAGACGACGTTAACAGCGTTTCACCCCAATTACCATCATCAAAATATTGCAAGTGGAAGGCTCTTATACTGAAGAGGTGAATGTTGACAAAGAATACCACAATTCTGAACACGGAAGCTAAAGGTTGGGTCATTCAGACACCCACTGGACATCCGAGGGATCTGTGTAGAGGAGAAGAGAGGACTGTCCGTACTGAGTGAGTTAAGGCACTGCTGACACTCAATTTTGTCGTGAAAACCATGCCTGAATATTTGTATGAATTCTCGCTTTCATCTCTTCGTTTCCATAGAACAGCTAGATTACCACTTTTTCTTTACAAAAAGAAAAAGAAATCACCCCAACCCCACCCCATACCAAGATTTACAGTTAAATCTAGTCGATCTGACTCTCTCTGTACTGTATCAAGTTGATTCTGAAGACCAGTAACTGTATTTGACAACTAAATAACATAATTAACAAACAACACCAGGAAGATTTCCACGCCACCAGGTATCAGTTGTATACGGTACTTCCCATTCATTCATAATCAACAGCTAATTCATTGATAGAAAAA
>NC_134887.1:35186178-35193678 GCF_041734735.1 Babylonia areolata | reverse complement strand
AAAGGGCTGAAAGTGACAACGGAACCGAAACAAATAATTAAAAAAGTGCTGAAAGTGACAACGGAACCGAAACGAATAATTAAAAAAAAAAAAGGCTGAAAGTCACAACGAAACCGAAACGAATAATTAAAAAAGGGCTGAAAGTGACAACGGAACCGAAACGAATAATTAAAAAAGGGCTGAAAGTGACAACGGAACCGAAACGAATAATTAAAAAGGGCTGAAAGTGACAACGGAACCGAAACGAATAATTAAAAAAGTGCTGAAAGTGACAACAAAACCGAAACGAATAATTAAAAAAGGGCTGAAAGTGACAACAACACCGAAACGAATAATTTAAAAAGGGCTGAAAGTGACAACGACACCTAAACGAATAATTCGCGGTCTTCAGGACAAAAGTCAAACTGCGATTGCACTCAGACTGAATAAAAGAAACATTAATTAACTCTCTCCATACGAACGGCGAAAGAGACGACGTTAACAGAGTTTCACCCCAATTACCACCATCAAAATATTTCAAGCGGAAGGCTCTTACACTGAAGAAGTGAATGTTGACAAAGAATACCACAATTCTGACGACGGAAGCTAAAGGTTGGGTCATTCAGACACCCACTGGACATCCGAGGGGTCTGTGTAGAGGAGAAGAGAGGACTAGCCGTACTGAGTGAGTTAACAGTACAATAAATTCAGCACAGGCTGGTCAACAGATTATGTACCCCTGTTACAGGGATAAACTCAGGTCCAAATCTGTTAGACGGAAAACTAATGGCGTATAACAAACGACGCACACGTATGACTAAACTTTAAAGTTTCAACCTTCTAAAAAGAAATATACACGCACACGATCTTAGTTGAACCAAAACACAAAAAAACACCAACAAAAAAAACAACAGCTGTTCAGTCTTTGTTTTTCCGTCAATTATCAAATATAATATTTCATCCATTTTCTTCTTTTCATCGATGCTAAATAACACAGGTTCAATTGGAAAAAAAAAGAAAAAAAGAAAGAAAGAAAGAAAAACTAGGATCTTTCAAAGTTTGACCATTCAGTTTCATCACGTTTTCCTGCTGTTCTAAAAATAAACGCTAGTATTGACAGGTGCCAGAAACGATGACTATATCTTTTTTTTTATTAAAAAAAATTAAAATAAAAGTTGTATTTGCCCCTGTTAATGACTTGCATTCTTTTTGAAAAAACCTCTATAAATTAATTTTTCCTACATGCGTTCTATTACATATCTTATGTTGAAACCATTTGAGCTTTATTTCTTTGATTTTCTTTGCTGGCGTTTGCACATTGTAGTTTCCCATCCTATGATGGGAAGTCTTCCCGTTCGTCAAATACTTGAATATCAATCCTCTATAACTTATATATAGTTAAGGAATTCTACACCAACTCCTAGCTTTTCCCACTGCATCTGACGATTATTTGTCATCTTATAAGTTGTCATTGAAATTACACTTCTTTTCTTCCATTTCCTGTAATAGAAATATATATTTCCTATTCATTGTTTTAGACATTGGAATCTGCTTAAAATTCTTCACTTTCTGTTAAAAATTCGCTCGCTTGCAGAATGTTTTATATGCCATTTTTTTTCCTTTCCAGAATATGTCTACATTGCTTTTTGAGAATCTATTTAATTTCTATCGATTGTGTAAGTTTTCCTGTTCCAAACAAACTCAAAATGCGTACTACATAACAATTTGGGAGTCAACAGAGTTTTGGAGCAGACAATACAGATGCGCTTAAAGAATTCTACCAGTGATTTGAATACTGCTTCTCTGTTTATCAGCGTTTTTTTTTTATATTCTTTTCAACTACATTAAAGATAAATGTTCGACTTCCAGAAATATATCTGTCACGTCAATTTCCAACATACTTACCAGACAATATATTTCTGAACTCTGACATTAAAAAAAATTACAACTATTTTGGGTTTCATTCCATTTTAGAACCCAAGAGGTACATTAACTTTTCTTTTTTTCCTAACCAAACGTGGTTTTATTTCCAGATTTCTCTTCTGTTTTTTCAGATGTATTAATTTTTTTTTTATATGGGTGGTTTTTATTCAATTTTTTTTAATAAGAGCAAAGACTGCATTATCTACAAACTGATTTATCGTACAATCAGTGTCTGCTGTTTGTATGCCTGTAATGTCTCTCCTGTCTCTTACTTTGCATGCAGTGTATCTGCACACAATGTGAACAGATATGGGGACAAGGGAACTCCTTGGCGATGACCTCTTCCTTTTGAAAAAAGCACCTCCATTTACTTTGAAATTGGCTGAATTTTCACATGGAAAAAAACCATATACCCCTTTTGATAGTCATTCATTCATTTTTTCGGTTTTTCGAGTCAGAGGCTTCCTCGAAATCAATACAACCAAGTAGGTTGTGTCATATATTGTTCGCAAGCTGTCTCTCATATATCCATTGGTAGCAAGCCACACGGGTCCTCATTGATGTGTTCATTTTAATACTATTCATACTGTATTAGTAATGAAGGGTGAGCTAATTTGTTGTGTTATTCGGGATCGCATCATATCGTTCTTTAACAGACTTTTCCCACCTGAAATTCGGATTGTGTTCATCGGTCGTAAGCATGTCATATCAGTACAACTCTACAAGTGTCCACATATGTAAATGTCCACATATGTAAATGTCCACATATGTAAATGTCCACATATGTAAATGTTTCCGTGTTCTCTGTTGTTGCTGTTTTCATACCGAACTTTGTACAAACAATTTGTCGCTGGTTGTTCATTTCCTCATGTCAAATGCATGTTGGGACTCATGTCAATATCTGACCTGATAGACTGCTATCTGCATCATTAGTCACAAAGTTCAGGGGATATGGTCGGTGTGGTGGGAATGAAGGATTTTGATTTATTGATATGGATACTTACGTAGAGCCTGTCTTCGGTCAGAGAGCAAACTCTAAGTGTTTCACAAACACAAGTGCAAAACAGGCAGAACCGACTTAGAGCTGCCTATAGGTGGTTATGTTTCAATCAGTCGGACTTCAGTGTCATACACACACACACACACACACACACACACACACACACACACACACACACACACACGCGCGCGCGCGCGCAGCTCTAATATCACTTCAAGTGAAAAGACGTTAAACTGAAGACAACAACGTATAGTAGCAATATTATATTTAAAAAAAAAAATAAAAAAATAAAAAATAAAGGGAAGGAGGCGGTTTTCGAAACCTGGACCATTCATTGACGTCTACCAACACTCACATCCAGTGTCGATCATCAGGTCGAAGAAATGGGCCCAGGTGCCCTCATAGGCAGGCATCAGCTTGGTGCCATTGGCTAAGTTGTAGTACGACACCCAGCAATCTTTGGGATTCCGGTAGCAGTAGATGACCTTCACCTTCTCTTTTGCTTGCTGGGATAATAGGCGATACCTGTCACACATGAAAAGATCCATCCATGCATCCATCCGTCCATCCATTCATTCATCCATGTATTAAAAGAATATATCGGTGACTTAACTCAATCGATTGATTTTTTGTTCGTACATTCAACCAGCCAGGCACAATATTCATTTATCGAACTGTATGTGAACCCATAATGAACGAAGTGATTAATCACACAATCGACTGACATTCGTACGCGTATGCATGCATACGTACATGCATACAAACATGCGTTCATACATACAGATAAACGAATCTTGCTATGGGTAAGGCTACTAAATTAGTAAATGGAAATTATACAAAGCAATACATGATGCAGTCATTCGTATGCATAGCAGACCGACAGGCAGACTGTGAAGGTCGTATCATGCCAATATTAATACCGGTGTAGCACCCTGTTTGTAGACCCTCATCAGTTTTCACCCAATGGTCAAATCTGCTAACTCATATTAAACGTGAGGTCTATGTACAATGGCACAATGGCCTGGAATGACCCCCCCTCCCCACCCGGGAGGGTAAACTTCAACTGGTCAAAACTGACCCCATTTAGATTTTACCCCTCACACCCATCCTGCCCAGCCTATTCGTAATGAATATGGGGATCATTTCAGCCCAGCTTGAAATGACCCTCGGGGGTACACTTGGTCCACTACAGGCTACCAAAGCAATACCCCCCACCATTAACCCCCCCCCCCATTCCCCCACATTTGCTCCCAATAACAATGGAGAGGGACACAGGGGGGTCAGTAAAGGCGTGCCTGGAACGATCCATCTTCTGTTTTCAATGGTTCTATCAAATCCGTAGAAAAGAGGGTAATTTCCAACTGCAGTTGGTCGATCTTGACTGGTTAAAACGGACTTCGGTGTCATTCGTGCCTAGCCCAGAATGATCCGGTGGGGTAAAACCCAGCAGGGGGGTATTTTGAGGCTGTTACACCAGTTCATGCATTCATCACTACCAGGCATGCACTTGAATCTCATTGTGGATTCCGTGCTGCTGTTCAGACTGTAGTCTGGACTGCACAGACACACGCAGAACCACCTCGTGTGGCTTTCTGTGTCCAGGTGATCATGACAAGACAGGTTATAATGTGCAGCGATGATCCGGGATCATGCACAGAAAAGCTGAAGGTGCATATATATTGAAAAGAGAAATTTACAGAAAGAAAAAACCTTCGGGATAAAGCACGAGTAGGGGACATCAGAACACTTGTTTTGTTGGTGGTGGTGGGCTTTTTTTTTCTTTTTTTTTTTTAAGGGTTGGGTGGGGTGGAGGTGAGTGCGGGCCGATGAGTAACGCGGTATAGAGCACAGTTGAAAAAAACAAAACAAAAAAACAACAACATATGATAGCCCCGATATAAGAATGGTTCTCGGATTCATTTAAAGTGTTGATCCGGTTGTTTATATGTTTGCACATAATTGATGAACAATAATAACTTACTTTAATTATTAGTCAAAATGTCACTTTCCGTGGGTTTTGTTGTTGTTGTTGTTTGTGTGTGTGTTTTTTTTTCCTCTCTCTCTTTAATTCTTCTTTCGTTGATTCATGCATGCAACAAATGTCATAGCACCACATCACACCACATCGCACCACACACCCCACCCCACCTCACCCCACCCCACCCCACCCCACATCACACCACATCACACCACACACCCCACCCCACCCCAACCCACCCCACCCCACCACACCCCACCACACCCTACTACACCCTACCACACCACACCACACCACCACACCACACCACCCCACCACACCACCCCACCCCACCACACCCCACCACACCCCACCACACCACACCACAATCCACCCCACCCCATTACACCACACCACACCCCCACCACACCACACCCCACCACCCCACCCCACCCCACCACTCCCCACCCCACCACACCACACCACATCACACCCCACCTCACTACACCCCACCCCACCACACCACATCCCACACCACCCCACCCCACCACACCACACCCCACCACACCACACCACACCACACCACACCACACCACAGTCCACCTGAGATGAGTGCCGTAGATCTGTGGCCCATCAGGTCTGGGCAGTTGGTCAAAAGCTGCCCAGTCCATGTGATCTTCCTCAAAGTGTCCCACGTAGTCTGTGGTATTGTGGAGCAGCATGCAGACGATCTGGTGATGCCAGAAGGTACCTGCAAAAAGGGCTGATGAGTTTCAGTTTTGAGGATGTGTCAAAGTGTGCACATTGATCTGTATGCTATACACCACGTATACTTTGAAAAAGAAAAAAAGAAAAAGAAAAAAAAGAGATACCTGACCTTCGCACAAACCCAACGAACTGATCAAGCATTGAAAGCCTACCATAGGTTTGTGTAGAACATTGACATGAAATAAAACCACAGGTGTGTATAGAACACTGACATAAAATAAAACCATAGGCTTGTGTAGAACATTGACATAAAATAAAACCATAGGTTTGTGTAGAACATTGACATAAAATAAAACCACAGGTTTGTATAGAACACTGACATAAAATAAAACCATAGGTTTGTGTAGAACATTGACATAAAATAAAACCATAGGTTTGTGTAGAACATTGACATAAAATAAAACCACAGGTTTGTATAGAACACTGACATAAAATAAAACCACAGGTTTGTGTAGAACATCGACATAAAATAAAACCATAGGTTTGTGTAGAACATTGACATGAAATATAAACCATAGGTTTGTGTAGAACATTGACATAAAATAAAACCATAGGTTTGTGTAGGACACTGACATAAAATAAAATGTGTTACGATCAAACTTTTTTTTTTTTTTGATTAATGGTAAATACGTTACAATATGATAAAGCGAAAGACACGAAGAAGGCAAATGACTTAAATGAACAACAGAAATGGATGGGGACTAAAAAAAGCGCGAATGAGGATGTGAAGAAGTTTTAGAGCATGTACAGATGTGGCATTTCCTTTCTTTTTTTTCCCTTCTTCCCCCCCCCCCCTTCGATACTGTTGGTTGCAGACACAGAGACAGGTGGTGAAACAGATAGGTAGATGGATAGATAAATAGATGGAAGCAAAATTTCCAGCTGACCTGACACTGCTTCCTGGTTACAGTAACATTTCCAGATGTTACCTCATAGGTGATAATGCAATATTGAATATCCAGAATTTTTTATTTTATTTTATTTTATTTTTTTTATAATTTTTATTTTTTTTACAGAAACCTAACATTTCGGCTTGAAGCCAACACATGGGGGTTTCATTTACAAAGCTACAAGCACGTCAAACTTCCTATGGATCCGAATGTTCCTTTTAATTCCATTGGGCGGCTCACAAAAAGGAAAACGAGTCAGGGTAAACAACTCTTTCGTCGTCTAGAAAATGACTCGTAAACATGCTTTTAACTCACTCAGTACGGCCAGTCCTCTCTTCTCCTCTACACAGACGCCTCGGATGTCCAGTGGGTGTCTGAATGACCCAACCTTTAGCTTCCGTCGTCAGAATTGTGGTATTCTTTGTCAACGTTCACGTCTTCAGTATAAGAGCCTTCCGCTTGCAACATTTTGATGATGGTAATTGGGGTGAAACGCTGTTAACGTCGCCTCTTTCGCCGTTCGTTTGGAAAGAGTTAAACACGTGTCAGTGTGTTGAGGGAGACTGGGAAATTGTGGAGAGTTGCGTTTGTGGAAATTGAAAGACAGCAACTATGTTCAAAAAATCATTCTTCTTCTTCTTTAGTCTAACTGCTACCATTGATACTTATAAAGCGACTGTCTTCGGTCAGAGATCAAATTCTTAGCCCTTTACAAACACAGCGTCATTCACACAACAGGTTGCCTTCCCGGGTAGAGTCGACTGACAGCTACCTTTAGGCGCTTATCATTCGGTTTTTTGGTGTCATTCAGTCAGACTTCAGGTACGCGGTCATCCATACATATACCATTAGACTGGACATTCTTCAAAATTTAGCCAGGGCAGACCCTTTTGTTGCCGTGGGTTCTTTTAAGTGCACACGGGACCTCAGTTTATCTTCTCACCCGAATATTGGAATAATTAACATCCACACCAACACTCAAA
>NC_134887.1:35173678-35183678 GCF_041734735.1 Babylonia areolata | reverse complement strand
AGTTTAAACCAAGAAAATATGCAATACTTGGAAAATACTTAAGTCACATCCTGACAAAAACTCAACGAAACGGAACTAAAGAAAAACAAAAATGTAATGATAATAAAATATCAAAATGAATGGGGACAGACTCGACCATCCATTCAAAAATATATCAAACCTATACAGACTGCCTCAACAATACACTCAAGTATGCAATATTATGTTTTCTGTTTTGTCCAAATAAAATAGTAACTTCTGTACTGACTATAATTAAGTGTCTTCTATGCTGTTGATACTATTCTGACTTATGTACCTTTGTCTCATTGTTTGAGCTTCTGCAATGAATTTAGCAACCGATCTAATTATGATTTCATTATCACATGACAAAACAGTAACAACATCATGGCTTTTAGCCATCTCTGTTTTAAAGAATACGCATTTTTCTCGCACAGTATTATAATTTTTACACTGAAAAAGAAAATGTTTTTCATCATCCACCTGGTATCCACAGAAAGGGCATGGTGATTGTATAGAAGTCCCAGGTTCAAACCATCTCCTGTTTGCATTAAAACCCAGAGTTCTTAACCTAAATCTCGCATAATTTATTCTGTGCCCTTTGTCTGTAATGATTCTGAGATATGTTTCTGGTTGAAATATACTTTTAAAAGAAAAGAACCAACTATTGTTTTCTTTACTTTCCATGTCAGAATGCCAGTTTTGTTTGAAGGAACAAATGAGTCTGTCTCTGAATTCTGTAATAAACTGCTGTTTGTTTCCTATACCCTGGGACTTCATAGTCACAGAGAGAGAGAGAGAGAGAGAGAGAGAGAGAGAGAGAGAGAGAGAGAGAACTGGCGTGCTATACGAAAAAGGCGTCTGCTATACAGCTCGTATGTACACGTGCGAGTGAGAGAGAGAGAGAGAGAGGCAGGGGAGGATGAGGGGGAGGGGGGGGGGGAATATATAGATAGATAGACAGATAGATACCCCCCAGTGCAAATCAGTTTTAAAGGCTAAAGGTTAATACTCTTTCCACATTGTTACGGAAAGTGAAGACGTCTGGATTTGGATGTACTGTTCTCTCTCTCCCTTCCCCCCTCTCTCTCCTTCTCTCTCTCGTTGTGTCTGTACACACACACACACACACACACACACACACACACACACACATCTATCTATCTATCTATATGGGGGGGGGGATATATATATATATATATCATGGTCAGAAAACAAAACAGCTTTGGCAATAGATACCAGGATAAAATGACAGACTTCAAGTGAAATACAGCTTCAACTCACCCTCTTCACTCAGATATCTGCAGCAGACTGGTCAGTGGACAGAAGCGGCAGGTTCACGTCCCTACGTGTGTGAGAACAGCACACTGCAACTGTTTGCTTTGTCACACTGCTATCAAACTGCACTCTTCAACTTTGATAGGCAGCACACACTCGCATGACCCGAATAGTCAAATGCACTATTACAAGGCTGCACTTTTCAGATAAGAAAACTGACGCGTTCTCAAATCGGCTGTTACACACAGACACACACACACACACACACACACACAGACACGTATGCGTGCACGCACATACTCAAAAATACACACGCACAAACACACACGCACACACACACACACACACACACACACACGTATGCGTGCACGCACATACTCAAAAACACTCAACACACAAACACACATACACACACACACGCGCGCGCGCGCTGACGCACGCACGCACACACACACACACACACACACACACACACACGTACGTGCGCACGTGCACGCACATACCAAAAAATACTCGACGCACAGACACACAGACACGGACACAAACACAGACAGACACAGACACACACACACACGCACGCACGCACGCACGCACACACGTAGATGCGCACGTGCACACACATATTAAAAAAAATACTCAACACAAAGACACACAGACACACAGACACAGACACAGACACACACGCACACACACACAGACACACACACACACACACACACACACACACACACACACACACACACGAAGGTGCATACGTGCACGCACATTCCAAAAAATACTCAACACAAAGACACACAGACACACAGACACAGACACAGACACACACGCACACACACACAGACACACAGACACACACACACACACACACACACACACACACACACACACACACACACACACACACACACTGGGAAAACAAAAAATCAAGCGTGGCAGTAACTTTCCTCACTGAAAAGCATCAACACAGTGCAAGGGAAATAATTGTTCTCTTGGATTCCATAAACACGCAGGGTTATGTCCCATAATGCACTTTCTCGTTCTTGTACCGACACCTCATGTACAGGCAAGTCCGTTGGTAGAAAATAAGAGAACTATTATGTGTACTTTGTATTTCGCACAAAAAACTAATGATAATAGTTATAATCTATACATCTGAATGACATAAACAAACGATCAAACACAATATAAAACAAAATAAAGAAAAAAGTACCACAAAAACAAAACGAAAAAAAGACGATCAAAATCTTGCAAATTAGAGCAAAAATTGTTCTAATATATATATATATATATATATATATATATATATATATATATAGAGAGAGAGAGAGAGAGAGAGAGAGAGAGAGAGAGAATATTCTGTGTTGTAATTTACAATATTGAGCTGTTCTGTGCTGTAATTTACTATGTTTTTAACGTTGCTGTGCTGTAATGTGTTGTATATGCCATGCCACACACACACACACACACACACACACACACACACATGACTCAAACACACAGAGACACAGAGACACAGACACACACACAGACACACACACACACAGACACACACACACACACACACACACCACACACAGACACAGACACAGACACACACACACACACACACACACACACACACACACACACACACACACACACATGACTCAAACACACACACACACACACACACACACACACACACACACACACACACACACACACACACACACACACACGCACTCCACCATAAATACACTGCAGGCGGAACATGCTCGATCAGGCGTAAGATTGGACAGCTCTGATCGTTTCCTGACTCTGAAAGTCCCATGAAAATAAGCGGCTATCATTATCGTATTTTGTTTAGTGGAGTGGTGGCCTAGAGGTAACGCGTCCGCCTAGGAAGCGAGAGAATCTGAGGGCGCTGGTTCGAATCACGACTGAGCCGCCGATATTTTCTCCTCCTCCATTAGACCTTGAGTGGTGGTCTGGACGCTAGTCATTCGGATGAGACGATAAACCGAGGTCCCGTGTGCTAGCATGCACTTAGCGCACGTAAAAGAACCCACGGCAACAAAAGGGTTGTTCCTGGCAAAATTCTGTAGAAAAATCCACTTCGATAGGAAAAACAAATAAAACTGCACGCACGAAAAAAAAAAAAAAAAAAAAAAAAAAAAAAAAAGGGTGGCGCTGTAGTGTAGCGACGCGCTCTCCCTAGGGAGAGCAGCCCGAATTTCACACAGAGAAATCTGTTGTGATAAAAAGGAATACAAATACAAATACAAATCTGTTCCTTATCGATTTTGGTGGTTGTTTTTTTGTTTTTTTTTCACTTTCCTGTGTGTGTGGGAGGAGGTGGAGGTGGAGGAGGGGTGTGTGTGGGTGCCATTGGGTGGTGTGGTGGTTGGTAGATAGTGGAATGCGGAAGTGTATTGGTTTGGACATTTGATGTGGCATTTCCTTCTTTCTTTCTTTCTTTCGGTTTGTCAATCTGTCTGTCTATCGCTGTTCCTGTCTCCGTCTCTGTCTCTGTATCTGTTGTCTGGATTTTTTCGTCTGTCTCCCTCTGTCTGCCTCTCTGTCTCTATCTTTCTGTCTTTGTCTGTGTGTCTGTTTCTCTGTCTCTGTCTCTGACTCTGTCTGTCTCCCAATCTGTCTATCTCTCCGACTGTGTGTGCATGTGCACACGCGCGTGCGTGTTATATGTGTAAGTGTGTATGCGTGATTTGTAATTGTGTGTGTGTGTGTGTGTGTGTGTGTGTGTGTGTGTGCGCGTGCGCGCGCGCGCGCGTGTGTGTGTGTGTGTGAAACAAGAGATCAGCAATCACTCTCTAAGTTACTTCCCCCCCACCCCCCCAACCCCCCGTGGACACTGACGTCCAAAATCAGGTGGATCACCACACGAGGGCAAGGACATCCCTTTGCTCACATCTGCTCTCCCCGCTCCTCTGGTTCCGAGTTCACCTCCATCTCTCCCTTTTACTGCCCACTTTACTTCCCTCATCATCGCCTTTTAGTTGTTGTTTGTCTTCCTTTTCTTCTTTTTGTCTCCTCCACCCATCATCTTCTGACCAATAAGGTGCGAGAGAGGAGAAGAAAAGAAAAGAAAAAAAAAAGAGGGGAGGGGGTTACGTGGGGGGGGGGGGGGGGGGCGGGGGGCGGGGGGGCGCGGGGGGGGGGGGGGGGGGTGGGGTGGGGTGGGGTGTGGAAAGAAAAGAAGAATGAAAGAGAAAGAAGGGTATCCGTAAAGTTCTCTGTGTGTGTGTGTCTCTCTCTGTCTGTCTGTCTATGTCCCTCTGTCTCTGTCTGTCTCTTTCTCTGTATCTGTATCTGTCTCTCTCTCTCTGTGTCTCTGTCTCTGTCAGTCTCTCTCTCTGTCTCTGTATCTGTCTCTCTTTCTCTGTATCTCTGTCTCTGTCTCTGTGTGTCTCTCTCTCAGTGTCTGTCTGTCTGTCTGACTCTCTTTCTCTGTCTCTCTCTCTCTGTCTCTGTATCTGTCTCTGTCTCTCTCTCTCTGTGTCTCTGTCTCTGTCTGTCTCTCTCTCAGTGTCTGTCTGTCTGTCTGACTCTCTTTCTCTGTCTGTCTCTCTTTGCCTCTCTCTCTCTCTCTCTCAGTGTCTGTCTGTCTGTCTGACTCTCTTTCTCTGTCTTTCTCTCTCTGCCTCTCTCTCTGTCTCTGTCTCTCTCTCTCTCTTTCTCTCTCTCAGTGTCTGTCTGTCTGTCTCAGTGTCTGTCTGTCTGTTTGTCTCTCTTTCTCTGTCTTTGTCTCTGTCTGTTCTTTCTGTTTGTCTCGCCTCCACTTCCCTCTTTCACCCGTCCAAGTTATTCATCTGTCTCCTTGGGTCACGCGCGCACACATGCACACCGTCACACACACACACACACACACACACACACACACACACACACACACACACACACACACACACACACACAAATCCCCCCCTCCCCTCCTACACACAGACACATTCTCCCTCCCCTCTCCATTCTCTCTATCTCCGTTCATCCAGTCGTCTCCTCTCTCTCTTTCTCTCTCTCTTTCTCTCTGTCTGTCTGTCTGTCTGTCTGTCTGTCTCTCTCCTCTTGCATTTCTCAGACAAAAAACACACAGACAATAATCGGTAATTACCGCTCAGGAAGCCTCCTGGAGCATGCAATTGGATAACGATAATTGCTTCCTGATTGCCGCGCGCCTTCCGGGGAAAGCAAGCGAAACGTTGCTATTATTGGATTAGTATGGAGCCTGGCCAACGATCGGATTTTCCCGTTTCCTGTTGCAGTCTAGAGTTCCAGAAGAAAAAAACGTGTCTGGTGACGCATGTGTTTTGCGACTGCGTATTGGAATTGGTGCGTGCCTGCATGGGTGCGAGCGTGCAAGTGCAAGTGCAAGTGCTTGTGCGTGTGTGGGGGGTGGGGGTTGGTGTGAGTGTGTGTGATTGTGTGTGTGAGTGTACAATACAGAATACTTTGATATCTCAATAAGAGTAATGTGTGTGTGTGTGTGTGTGTGTGTGTGTGTGTGTGTGTGTGTGTGTGTGTGTGCGTGCGTGAGAGAGAGAGAGAGAGCGTGTCTTTGTGCATGTTTTTTTTTTTAATGGAAATATGTTCGACGTGTGGCTTTATGTGTGCATTTGTCACCCTGAGATGCATGTTGTACACACACACACACACACACACACACACACACACACACACACACACACACACACACACACACATGCAAATGGTACCCAGTGATGAACATTAACTTGGAATCAATTTATTTCTATCCAGCAAAAAAAAAAGCAGTACATAATATTTCAGCGGGTGACAACTGATTCCGTGACGTTTTGACCCTAAAGTATCACCATAGGACATCATCAAGGGAGACACACCGGACGTGTAATTTCACCACCCGCCAGTAGAGAGCGCGTGCTTTACTCCCTGAGGCTGCACGAGACCGGAAATGAAAGGCACACACGAGGGAAGCAGTAATGGAATGGCGTGCCGCTATCATAGCACAGTGGCAAATTTTTATGACGTGTTTCGTGATCTGGGATAATGCTTTAGAACTACTGTTGTGTCAATAGTCAGATTTTCATGTGTTCAAGAAGAGAGGGAAAAAGCTAGAGAGAGAGCGAGCGAGAGAGAGAGAGAGAGAGATAAATTGAGGAGTGAAAGAGGGGTTGATGGCGTGAGGAGGAACGTGTGCTTTGTGTGTGTGTGTGTGTGTGTGTGTGTGTGTGTGTGTGTGTGTGTGTGTGTGTGTGTGTGTGTGTGTGTGTGTGTGTATGTGTTCGTGCATGCATGCATGCATGAGCGCGCGCGTGTGTATGTGTGTGTCTGCCTGTCTGTCTGTTTGTCTGTTTCTGTGTCTATTTTGCTATAGGAGTGCATTCAACGTTCACATGCACACACACACAAACACAGATAGATAGATAGATAGATAGATAGATAGATAGAGAGAAGAGGGAGGGGGGGAGAGAGAAGGGGAGAGACAGACATAGAGATAGAGAGTGTGTGAGAGAGAAGAGTGACAGAGTGAGAGTGAATGAATGAATGAATGAATGAATGAATGAATCTTTATTTTCCAACGGTGAAGATATTAGCACTTTGGCCGACTTACACATCTGCCGTTGTTCTAAGAGACACACAAACATGTACGCATATAAATGTAGTTATACTGAATACTTAATACATGTATAATGTACTAGTATAACACAGCGTCAAACTGAGAGACACAACATCACTCACACTGTACGGAACGGAAGCGAGTAACACACACACGCACACACACACACACACACACACACACACACACAATCACACACCAAGGGAAAAACAACAACAAAACCCTAGCATGAATGCTACACATGAATGATTCAAGTGAAATTAACACAGAAAAGTAATGATAAAATTTTAAACACAGATGTAAGAGACATAAAAGGCAGCAAATAAGGCGACGGGTAATAGGGATATGGACAGATAGACACATTATGTGAAAGACAGAGAGAGGGAGAGACAGAGGGGAGAGAGAGAGACACAGACAGACAGACAGACAGAGATGTAAAGATATGCCAGTGTGGGGAAAAAGGAAGAAGAAGAAGAAAAAAAAAAGAGTTGGGTGAGGGTGGTTCACAATTTGTAATACATGTAAGTATACAAAATCGTAGACGTGACCAGACTAGAGTTTGATTTCGTTTGTTTGTGTCCACTGTAAAGAGAAAATCTCTGAAATAATATTATATGGCGTGATACGTTATCAACTGATTGACGCATTTCGACATAGTTTGTAAGGATTGTCAGTGACAATATTATACCAGATTTTCGGTCTGGCTTTTGGCACGCATGTACTGTCCAAGTTTCTCTTTGAATGTTGTGGTGGAAAAGGGTTCTTTGAGGTGTTTGGGGAGATTGTTCCAGCAGTGCGTGCCGGAATATGCCAAACTCGATTTATAAAGGTCTATTCTTGGCTTGGGTAGAGTAAGAGTCGCATTTCGGGAGTTAGGGTTGCGAGTTTCATAGCAGACAATGGTTTGGTGTAGATAAGTAGGGCATTTACCGAATATAATTTTATGCATAAGTACGCACTTATTCAATATTAGGTGCTTTGTCAAGGGAAGAGGTGCTGGCAGTTGATACTGATGACTGCGTGTGTTTCGTAAAACACCATTGAGGTGTTTTACAGCACGTCTGTGTACAGAATCTAGTTTTTTCATGTGCACTTCGCTGCAGTTGTCCCAAACGTTTGAAAGAGAGAAAGAGAGACAGAGACACACAGAAAGAGAGAGAGAGAGAGAGAGAGAGAGAGAGAGAGAGAGAGAGAGAGAGAGAGAGAGAGAGAGAGAGAGGAGAGCTCAATAGAAACTCAATCCTCTGTATATGGCACTCAGTCCATAACATCAGCAGGGAATACAGTATTTTCTGACCAGCTAGGGAAAAAAAAAAAAAAAAAAAAGCAACACATTACGTTTCAGCAGGTGACAATGATTCCATCACGTTTTGACCCTAAGATATCACCATAGGACATCATCAATGGAGACACACCGAACGTGTAATTTTACCACCCGCCAGTAGAGAGCGCGTGCTTTACTCCCTGAGGCTGCACGAGACCGGAAATGAAATACACGCACGAGGGAAGTAGTGATGGAATGGTGTGCCGCTATCTTAGCACAGTGACAAATTTTATGACGTGATTCGTGATCTGGGATAATGCTTTAGAACTACTGTTGTGTCAATAGTCAGATTTTCATGAGAGAGAGAGAGAGAGCAAGCGAGCGAGAGAGAGAGAGAGAGAGAGAGAGAGAGAGAGAGAGAGAGGTAGATTCCAGATTCCAGATGGTTTATTCATGCATAGGTCTAGGCCCCTTATGACAGGGTATGTGAACATTATTCTTTTATATACAAACAAACGTCACATTGTAATACATGTTGATGTCCAAATATTCAATCAAACAAACTTAAATAAAGCAGTGCTACGATTCAGAATGTAGGACAATAAAATGCTATGACGAAGTTACAATTTCTCTGAATTTGAAAGCTTTATGTAAAAATAGAGAAAATTCTCGAACAATTTCAGGAGAGGTTGATGACATTTGTAAGTTCAATTTAAACAATGTAGGTTGTCAATATTATTTAAGTAGAGTGAATTCTTTTTGAATGTTCTTAAGAGATGGACAACAAAGAACAAAATGTGTGTGTGTGTGTGTGTGTGTGTGTGTGTGTGTGTGTGTGTGTGTGTGTGTGTGTGTGTGTCTATTTTGCTATAGGAGTGCGTTCAACGTTCACACACATACACACACAAACACAATAGAAACCCAATCCTCTGTAAATGGCACTCAGTCCATAACATCAGCAGGGAATACAGTATTTTCTGACCAGCTAGGGGGAAAAAAATAAACAGAAAAAAAAACAACCCCCCCCCCCCCAGCACATTACGTTTCAGCAGGCGACAATGATTCCATCACGTTTTGACCCTAAAGTATCACCATAGGACATCGTCAAGGGAGACACACTGGACGTGTAATTTCACCACCCGCCAGTTCATGTGTTCAAGAAGAGAGGGAAAAAGGTAGAGAGAGAGAGAGAGAGCGAGAGAGAGAGAGAGAGAGATAAATTGAGGAGTGAAAGAGGGGTTGATGGCGGGAGGAGGAACGTGTGCTGTGTGTGTGTGTGTGTGTGTGTGTGTGTGCGCGTGTGTGTGTGTGTGTGTGTGTGTGTGTTCGTGCATTCATGCATGCATGAGCGCGCGCGCATGTGTATGTGTGTGTCTGCCTGTCTGTCTGTTTGTCTGTTTCTGTGTCTATTTTGCTATAGGAGTGCATTCAACGTTCACATACATACACACACAAATACAGATAGATAGATAGATAGATAGATAGAAGAGGGAGGGGGAGAGAGAGAAGGGGAGAGACAGACAGAGAGAGAGAGAAGAGTGACAGAGTGAGAGTGAAGAAAGAGAGACAGAGACACACACACACACACACACACACACACACACACACACACACAGAGAGAGAGAGAGAGAGAGAGAGAGAGAGAGAGAGAGAGAGAGAGAGAGAGAGAGAGAGAGAGAGGAGAGCTCAATAGAAACTCAATCCTCTGTATATGGCACTCAGTCCATAACATCAGCAGGGAATACAGTATTTTCTGACCAGAAAAAAAAGCAGCACATTACGTTTCAGCGGGTGACAATGATTCCATCACGTTTTGACCCTAAAGTATCACCATAGGACATCATCAAGGGAGACACACCGGACGTGTAATT
>NC_134887.1:35158678-35161178 GCF_041734735.1 Babylonia areolata | reverse complement strand
GGGTGGGTGGGGGGGTGCGGGTGTGTGCTGATTATCTGGTTGCGGTTTTCCGCAATTTATCTTTATTCTTATCTTATTTGTCTATTATAATGCACGTGCAGTATAGTAGGCTATGTTTATGATTATATTCAAATAATGTTTCTTAATTCTTTCTGTTTTTACATTAAGAATACTAGATATTACCTGCAGTGTGTGGATGTATGCATGAAACGGTGTATGTGATATTTTTTACATTTGTATCTTCGTAATATTCGTAAAAGCTGTTGTTGACTTTTACAGTTATGGCCCCCATGTTGTTTACTTGTCTATGTTGTGATAATGCACCTGACCAAATTTCTCCAGTTGGAGATAATAAAGTTATTCTTATCTTATCTTATCCATGATTTTTTCATGCACCATCACATTTGTTCTACAGATTTGTTTTTTTCCAGAGGACAACTCTTACCTTGCCGTGGGTTCCTGCTTTTTCAGTGCGCCAAGTGCGTGCTGCACACGGTACCTCGGTTTATCGTCTCACATGACTTCTTTCTTTCTTTCTTTTGCGTTCGACAGCTACGCAGTCAGGGTCGAAGTCCGAGGGATGCCACAAACTCGGACGTCCGGTGAAGATCGGCTACCGTCCCCCAGAGCTTGGTGTTGAGGTCGACGGGCGCAATAGCCGAGTGGTTAAAGCGTTGGACTGTCAATCTGAGGGTCCCGGGTTCGAATCACGGTGAGGGCGCCTGGTGGGTAAAGGGTGGAGATTTTTACGATCTCCCAGGTCAACATATGTGCAGACCTGCTAGTGCCTGAACCCCCTTCGTGTGTATATGCAAGCAGAAGACCAAATACGCACGTTAAAGATCCTGTAATCCATGTCAGCGTTCGGTGGGTTATGGAAACAAGAACATACCCAGCATGCACCCCCCCCGAAAACGGAGTATGGCTGCCTACATGGCGGGGTAAAAACGGTCATACACGTAAAAGCCCACTCGTGTGCATACGAGTGAACGCAGAAGAAGAAGGTGTTGAGGTCAGCACCCCCAGGCCAGGACTGCTGCCGCATCTTCTCATAGAGGGGGCAGTCTTGGAGAGAATATGGGAAGGGGTCTGGTCAGCCTGGCCGCAATCACATAGGGATGTGGCTGCCACTCCAATCCTCTTCAGGTGTGCTCGGAGACCGCAGTGTCCTGTGCGAAGGCGGTAGATGGTAGTCTGGTGTCTCCTCTCCAGTGTCCTGATGGGATCCTGGTGTGCCTGGTAGCCTCCGTTCAGGGTGACCCAGCCTCTTCGGAATCTCTTCGGAGAGTTTTTGCTTCCTCATACGTGGCAAGATACTCAGTTTGATTTTTCCGGTCAAACTTGAGAGAAAGGGCTAGACCGAGATTCGAACCCAGACCCTCTCTGACACTGTGTTAGCAGATAAGCGTCTTATAACCACTCTGCCGCATTCCTCCGATACTTGTTTTTTCAAGGATGATGTCAATGATGATTCAAATAATCTATACTACTACTACTACTACTACTACTAAAACTAATTCTACTTCTACTAATAATAATGATGATGATCATCATCATCATTATCATAACAATCATGATGATGGTGATGGTGATGATGATGATGAGAAGAAGAAGAAGAAGAAGAAAAAGAAGAAGAAGAAGAATATATCCATACCTTGTCCATGGCATAACATCTAGAACAATACATGCTGTCAAAGTCGCCTAACATGATCCAGTAAAAACAACAAACGTTGCAAAAAAACAAACAAACAAAAAACAAAACAACAACAACAACAACAAAAAAACAACAACCCAAAACAACAAAACAACAACAACAACAAAACAACAACAGAAGATCCATGTCAGATAAAAAAGAAAATAAAAAGAAAATAAAAAAGCAACCCATTCTGTTCACACAGGTTTGTGGAGCCAAGCTCGATTTCTTGAGGCCAGACAAATAACGACTTTTTTTTTCTCTCCGACTCTCTCTCTCTCTCTCTCTCTCTTCTTTCTTTTTTTGTTTACTAGGTGTATCATCACTTGTGGATCACCACAAAAAGAAAGTATTCTTAGATTTCTGTGAATACCTGTTGCTATGGAAACAAATCAAAATGGCCGCCAAACAATGTATCAAAGAAATCGGCTTTGTGGTCCATGTGGTGCTTGCAGACACTTTTTGTTATGAGGACTTGATACACAATGACATTATCTTCATTTTCACAAGAGATTGTGTTGATTCTTCAATTATTGTACTTTTTAATGATTTTTCGAAATTTTGGGTATTGCGGAATCTTCAAAATTTATAATGGGTAAAAAGATTGGAACTGCTATGAATTAAAACCCAGAGAATATTTTCATACATACTCTGGACAAAACTTCAATAACATGTCATAAAACAATCACGCAAAGTCTCATGGTTGTAGGTTTACTCATCATTGAGCAAGTCCAAGGTATGTTGTCAAGGCCAGAAACTTTACGACTTGCGTCGAAATTGAACCCCTCAAAATATTAATAAACACTT
>NC_134887.1:35146178-35148678 GCF_041734735.1 Babylonia areolata | reverse complement strand
CTAGCGTCCAGACCACCACTCAAGGTCCAGTGGAGGGGCAGAAAATATCGGTGGCTGAGCCGTGATTTGAACCAGCGCGCGCAGATTCTCTCGCTTCCTAGGCGGACGCGTTACCTCTAAGCCATAGTGACAGTTTCTATACATCATCATGTCGCGTCGGTGGATGACAATAACGAAATTAGTATAAAAAGGCAAGGTTCTCGATCTTACTTAGGTGGTATATACATATATATTTTTTTTTTTCTCTGATTCTCCGAAGAGAACTGGACAACGAAACATAACTTGTGCCTTATCTGTGTCTGGAGCAGGCAAAGACTATCAGCATCGAGGCAGTGCTGCTAAAGACCCAGCTACATTGGGCAGGGCACGTGTCCAGGATGGAGGACCACCGCCTGCCCAAGATCGCGCTGTATGGCGAACTGTCCACTGGCCACCGTGACAGAGGAGCACCCAAGAAGAGATACAAAGACTCCTTGAAGAAAGCTCTCGGTGCCTGTCACATTGACCATCGCCAGTGGTCCGCAGTAGCCGCTGATCGAGAGACCTGGCGACGCACCATCCACCAAGCTGTCTCCTCCTTCGAAAACAACCGCAGGGCCAGCCTTGAGGACAAACGCAGAAGGAGGAAGAACCACGACGCTGCAGCCGCGAACCCAGACAAGACTTTTCCTTGCAACCGCTGCGGCCGACTCTGCTTTTCCCGCATTGGCCTTGTCAGCCATGAGCGTGCCTGCATCAGACGTGGACAACGCCCTTCCTAGATCTTCGTCAGCGAAGCCAGGCCATGAGTGTGTGTGTGTGGGGGGGTGGGGGGGGTGGGGGGGGTGTGTGTTTGGGGTGTGTGGGTGTGTGTGTGGGGGGGGGGTTAGGGGGGGTGTATGTGTGGTGTGTGGGTGGGTGGTGGGTGTGTGAGTGGGTGTGCGGATGTGTCGGTGTGTGTGTGGGGGGGGGGGAGGGGGGGGAGGGGGGTGGTTGTGGTTTGGGGTAGGGAGGTGTTCAGGGTTTCGAGTCTTTGGGGTGGGTGGGTTTTTTTGTGTGTGCTTTTTTTTTTCTTTTTCTTTTTTGCGATTGCGGGGGGGGGGGGGGGGGGGGGTGTGGAGAGGCGTGGGGATGGTGTATGTGTGTGTGTGGTAGTGGTGGTGGTGTTACTGTGTTAGTGTGTGTGTGTGTGTGTGGGGAGGGGGGTTGCGTGTGTGTGTGTGTGTGTATGTGTGTATGTGTGTGTGTGTGTGTGTGTGTGCGCGCGCGTGTGTGTGAATGTGTGTGTTTGAATGTGGTTTTTTTTGTTGGTGGTGGTGGTGTGTGTGTGTGTGTGTGCGTGTGTGTGTGTGTGTGTGTGTGGTTTTTTGGTAGTGCTTGCGGTTTTTTTGTTGTTTTTTTTTTTTTCGTTTTTCCACGACGAAAGAGGAAATGATTTTCATCTTCCAGCTGCAACAGAGAGAGGGAGAGAGAGGGGAGAGATAGGGGGCTAGGGGGGTTAGGGGAGAGAGAGACAGACATACAAACAGAGGGAGAGAGGGGGAGCGAGAGGGGGATGGGGGAGGGGGGGAGAGAGACAGACATACAGACAGTCAGATGGAAACTTGACACGGCATTGATATTGACTATTTTGAAAATACAGCCTTCCGGACAAGGAGCTTTTTTTTTTTAACCCTTTCACCGCCAGTCAATTTTAAAGTACAAAATTCCCTTGTGGTATAAACACAGAAAAGACAATGGCTAAGAACAGCTGGGGATTCCCCCTGCGATGTATAGAAAACACGGCCTATCCTACCACCGAACATTAAGAGCAGTAGGTTCATGGATAACAATGAATGGTCACCTTTCAGTGACGTGGGTCCTCTTCCACGCCAGTGCATAAATGCGAGCTTGGCGGTGAAAGTGTTAAAGCGTATCGTAGCAAACACGAACAGTTTTAACACACACACACACACACACACACACACACACACACACACACACACACACAGTGCGCGCGCATACGCACCTACTACCAACTCACATACGCACGGATAAATCCGCAAATCTGTGTTCTAACGCAGCTGTTGATTGTGGATCATTGTGGATTAATGTGTGTGTGTGTGTGTGTGTGTGTGTGTGTGTGTGTGTGTGTGTGTGTGTGTGTGTGTGTTTCTGCGCGCGTGTGCGTGTGTGTGTGTGTGTGTGTGCGTGCGTGCGTGCGTGCGTGTGTGTGTGTATGTGTGTGTGTGTTTCATCTTTTTTACTCAGATATAATTATTCATTCTGTTATATAGCATGCATTGAGCTGGAGTTTAAAAATGATTTTGTATTGTCATTCGAATGAATATCAAGAACATGCTTCTGACTCGAATTACCTAACAAAGAATTCATGAGACGACACTTTTTGCGCAACGAAAGAGGAAGTGAATTTCATCTTCCACTGTACCCTCGACAGAGAGAGAGAGAGGGGGGGGTAGGAGAGATAGGAAGAGAGAGGGATAAGGGAGGGAGGAGAGAGAGAGGGGAGGAGAGAGAGAGG
>NC_134887.1:35138678-35141178 GCF_041734735.1 Babylonia areolata | reverse complement strand
GGAATGGTGTCAGTTTCTTTGCGGAGGACAGGACAGCGTATCGTCGTCGTCTTATTCGGCCATGCTTCAAGTTCTAGAGAATCAGACTCTTGACACACGTGCAAAAGCCATTTAAGTTTGATGCTGTGTGTGAAAGAGTTTCCGAAAGGGGAGAAATTTGCAAAATGACACAAACCAACGATTTGAGAAGAATTGACGGAGTTAAATATATATATATATATATATATTTTTTTTTTTTTTTTTTTTTTTAACGATGTAAAACTGATCCGAAGCGAATTGGAAAAATAAAAAAAAATAAAAGAAAACACTTTTTTTTTTTTAAAGAAAGCGGGGGCTGGGGGGGTGGGGGGGGGGGATCAGTTTATCTTTGTTTCTGTCTGTCTGTCTGTCTGTCTGTCTGTCCCTGACTGAAGAAAAAGGCACAGTAACCTCCCTGCCACACGGACTTTTTATTTTTTATTTATTTTTTTATTTTTTTTTTTTTTAGCAAAATGACAAAGTACCAAACTGTCGCTTATCCCTTAGTTGTTCACTTTGCTTCAGTTCTGTTTGTCTTTCTGGTCCATTAGATTTGTTTTTGCACCACTTTTTGGTTCGGGTTTGTACCTACTGCGTAACCAGAGCTTTACACTATCAGTGTCAGTGTCAGTGTCAGTGTCAGTAGCAGTAGCAGTAACAGTAGCTCAAGGAGGCGTCACTGCGTTCAGTCAAATCCATATACGCTACACCACCATCTGCCAAGCAGATGCCTGACCTGCAGCGTAACCCAACGCGCTTTGTCAGGCCTTGAGGAAAAAAAAAAAGAAAGAAAGAAAAATACCAAAAAATAAAAATAAATAAATAAGAATAAAAATAAAATAAAATAACAAAAATAAAGAAAAAAAAATGAAAATAAAAAATAGATAAAATAAATATATAAGAAATAATAGATAAATACATAGAAATACTACTACTGATAATAATAATATTTATAAGGCGCAAAATCTTGATGAAGTCAACTCTAAGCGAAAAACAAACAAACAAAAAACAAACAAAGCAAAACAAAAAAACTTTACAGCTACTGACATTAAACATTTCAGTGTTCGTACACATTGCTGGATGGAACAACAGCAAACCCCAGAACAAACAAACAAACAAAACTAGTTTGATGTACTTGAATTCGCTCTCTCAGTGTCTATCTCAGTGTCTATCACACTTGAATTCGCTCTCTCAGTGTCTATCTCAGTGTCTATCACACTTGAATTCGCTCTCTCAGTGTCTATCACACTTGAATTCGCTCTCTTAGTGTCTATCTCACTTGAATTCGCTCTCTCAGTGTCTATCACACTTGAATTCGCTCTCTTAGTGTCTATCACACTTGAATTCGCTCTCTTAGTGTCTATCTCACTTGAATTCGCTCTCTCAGTGTCTATCACACTTGAATTCGCTCTCTCAGTGTCTATCACACTTGAATTCGCTCTCTCAGTGTCTATCACACTTGAATTCGCTCTCTTAGTGTCTATCACACTTGAATTCGCTCTCTCAGTGTCTATCTCAGTGTCTACCACACTTGAATTCGCTCTCTCAGTGTCTATCTCAGTGTCTACCACACTTGAATTCGCTCTCTCAGTGTCTATCTCAGTGTCTACCACACTTGAATTCGCTCTCTCAGTCTCTATCACAGTGTCTACCACACTTGAATTCGCTCTCTCAGTGTCTATCTCAGTGTCTACCACACTTGAATTCGCTCTCTCAGTGTCTATCACAGTGTCTACCACACTTGAATTCGCTCTCTCAGTGTCTATCACAGTGTCTACCACACTTGAATTCGCTCTCTCAGTGTCTATCTCAGTGTCTACCACACTTGAATTCGCTCTCTCAGTGTCTATCTCAGTGTCTACCACACTTGAATTCGCTCTCTCAGTGTCTATCTCAGTGTCTACCACACTTGAATTCGCTCTCTCAGTGTCTATCTCAGTGTCTATCACACTTGAATTCGCTCTCTCAGTGTCTATCTCAGTGTCTATCACACTTGAATTCGCTCTCTCAGTGTCTATCTCAGTGTCTACCACACTTGAATTCGCTCTCTCAGTGTCTATCTCAGTGTCTACCACACTTGAATTCGCTCTCTCAGTGTCTATCTCAGTGTCTACCACACTTGAATTCGCTCTCTCAGTGTCTATCTCAGTGTCTATCACACTTGAATTCGCTCTCTCAGTGTCTATCTCAGTGTCTACCACACTTGAATTCGCTCTCTTAGTGTCTATCTCAGTTTCTATCACACTTGAATTCGCTCTCTCAGTGTCTATCTCAGTGTCTATCACACTTGAATTCGCTCTCTCAGTGTCTATCTCAGTGTCTATCTGACACTTGAATTCGCTCTCTCAGTGTCTATCTCAGTGTCTATCTGACACTTGAATTCGCTCTCTCAGTGTCTATCACACTTGAATTCGTTCTCTCAGTGTCAATCTCAGTGTCTATCTGACACTTGAATTCGCTCTCTCAGTGTCTATCACACTTT
>NC_134887.1:35123678-35133678 GCF_041734735.1 Babylonia areolata | reverse complement strand
GTCAGCGAACATTTCGTGCGCAGATTGGACCATTCAGCCATCTGCGCATTCACAGATATCTAGATTCATGAGCATCCCCACCCCCCACCACCACCACCACCCTCTCCCCCCATCCCCCAGCTGGATGACAACGATGGTCATCATCGATCTCGATGGACACACCACCACTTGTGTATATGTGAAAATATGTGTGTGCGTGCGCGCTCTTGCGTGCGTGCGATGATTTTTTTTTATTTTTTTTTTTACACTTTATCATTTTGTTCATTTAACATGATTGGGTTGTTGTTGTTGTTGTTTTTTGGGGGGACAGGGATAGGGGGTGGGGGTGGGGGGGGGCCCTGGGGTGGGGGGTGCCCTGCTATACCCTGCCCTGTCGTGTTCTGTCCTGTTTTGCCCACAGTAAATCAAAAGCTAAGGAGGACAACGTAGACCATAAACATATAGAAGGGTCAAGGGATGGGGGTGGGGGGAGGGGGATGAAGTTGCGCGGGGGGGAGGGGAGAGGGGGGGTGGGGGGAGGGGGCCGGGGCGGGGGAAGAGGCGGGGGGGGGGGTTTGGAGGCTATTTGGGAATGAGGAAAGTTTTAAGGCCAGACTAGACAGAACAGAACAGAAAAAGGAAGGTGAGAGTGTGTACCGACGAAGCGAGAAAGAGGGAGGGTGAGGGGGTGGTGGTGGTGGAGGGGTTGGGAGGATGGAGGGGGAGGGGGGTGGTGCGGGGGGTGGGGGTTGTGGGAAAGGAGGAAAGCTCCCATTCCAAGTGAATATAGGGGGTCCAGAGAGAGACAGAGATAGATACAGAGCGGGCTGTGCAAACACGAGGAAAACAAAATAGAGAAGAGTGCATATTATATGGAAAGGAAAGAAACGTGCTGTATGTGGACACCCTGCAGGGAACATCAGATTTTTTTATTTTTTTTTAATCCATCCCCGGATCCTGAATGCCACTTTCAGAAATGGGCAGTTCTGCCAGAAGGGGAGTGGGGGCGTGGGGGGAGGGGGGGGGGGGGGGGGGGGGACAGAACACACACCACACAAAACACACACACACACACACAGGCTGACAGTGACAGACTGATTTTTTTTTTTCACTGTGAGGGAAACTGTTAGTGTGAGGTTTGGTTTTTTTTGTTGTTGGGAACCCAGCCTACACTGCTCGTTTCTGAGTTTTGTCTTCAATCTCCTCTCAACACACACACACACACACACACACACACACACACACACACACACACGCACACAAACACACGCACGCACACACACACACACACACACACACACACACACACTTGCACACGCACGCACGCAGTGGATTTTTCTACAGAATTTTGCCAGGAACAACCCTTTTGTTGCCGTGGGCTCTTTTACGTGCGCTAAGTGCATGCTGCACACAGGACCTCGGTTTATCGTCTCATCCGAATGATTAGCGTCCAGACCACCACTCAAGGTCTAGTGGAGGGGGAGAGAATATCGGCGGCTGAACCGTGATTCGAACCAGCGCGCTCAGATTCTCTCGCTTCCTAGGCGGACGCGTTACCTCTAGGCCATCACTCCACTACAGATTAAACTTGCATTAGCAAAGTATATCTTGAGAAGTACAACAGTTCTAAATTCAAATACTGTCTTTAGTTCCCTAAAAGAACAGAGTATATTCACTCCCTCACAACTGAATGTACTTATACCTCTGGCATTTTTTTTTAAACGTGGGAGTGAACCCAAATTAAACTGCCCCTCAACGACACAATACCTAAATAGAAGATTAATAGCGCTTCTTTTGATGTTAATTACATTCTTTTAACTCCCTCAGTACGGCCAGTCCTCTCTTCTCCTCTACACAGACCCCTCGGATGTCCAGTGGGTGTCTGAATGACCCAACCTTTAGCTTCCGTCGTCAGAATTGTGGTATTCTTTGTCAACATTCACCTCTTCAGTATAAGAGCCTTCCGCTTGCAATATTTTGATGATGGTAACTGGGGTGAAACGCTGTTAACGTCGTCTCTTTTGCCGTTCGTATGGAAAGAGTTAATTGAGATGAAAGTCATCACATGGAAGCAGACGTTTTTTTTTGTGTGTGTGTGTGTGGCATTACACTTTAATTGAAAGAGGTAATTTTGTTATATGCGTGGTTGCACGAGGCACATGGGGCGCTTGAGTGAACATTTTATTTTTCATACACTGATGTTCAGGTGAGAGTTCAGGTAGATGCATGCTCTCTGACACAACTTATTTGTCATCGTACCTGTGCGGCCGTTCGGCTTAAGCCACAGAAAACTTTGGCTCTGAGACCCTAGTGCTCAGGTGAGAGTGGAAATTTTTTTTTTTAGAATATTTCTGGTGTTTATTTCATTTCATTGTTATAGCGTCGATGGAGTAATTTTTACGTAGACTAGAAATGAGTGTGTGGAGGAGGGGGGTAGAGGAGGTGCAGGGTAATGTGTGTGTTGTTGGAGCTCATGTACGTTTAAATGTATTTGACTGTGCTTTCATATCTGTGAAACTGCATGCTTGGTGCATATCTGTTATACATGTGTGGGTGTATGTGTGAATGTGTGTCTTCATGTTTTACATTTATTTGCTTATTTATCATCATTGTTGTCTTATTTATTTATTTATTTATTTATTATTATTATTATTTTTTTTTTTATTATTACAACTACCTTTTTTATATTATAATTATTATTTATTTATTTATGTAAGCTTATCTATTATTTATTCACCTTTATTTATTTTTTTTCTCAAGGCCTAAGCGCGTTGGGTTACGCTGCTGGTCAGGTATCTGCTTGGCTGATGTGGTGTAGCGTATATGGATTTGTCCGAACGCAATGACGCCTCCTTGAGCTACTGAAACTGAAACTGAAAACTGGAGTAATTTGGATAAGTGTATTTGTATGTGCATTTGATGGTCGTTTTGCTTTTTGGTCTTTTAACTCACTCAGTACGGCCAGTCCTCTCTTCTCCTCTACACAGACCCCTCGGATGTCCAGTGGGTGTCTGAACGACCCAACCTTTAGCTTCCGTCGTCAGAACTGTGGTATTCTTTGTCAACATTCACCTCTATAGAAAAAGAGCCTTCTGCTTGCAATATTTTGATGATGGTAATTGGGGTGAAACGCTGTTAACGTCGTCTCTTTCGCCGTTCGTATGGAAAGAGTTAAAAAAACGCAATGTTATTACGTTATCATACTGTTTCTAAACTTGGCAGTGAGATTCCTTTTTGTCAAAGTGTTTATAATGTCATTGCTACTGTGACAGAGAGAAAGGAATATTGTTTTGCTTGCACTTGATTTTACCTAATCTTTGTATCATTGTCAGAATGATTTCCACTGAGACTTTCTTCTTAACGCTTAACTCTCTCCATACGAACGGCGAAAGAGAAGACGTTAACAGCGTTTCACCCCAATTACCATCATCAAAATATTGCAAGCGGAAGGCTCTTATACTGAAGAGGTGAATGTTGACAAAGAATACCACAGTTCTGACGACGGAAGCTAAAGGTTGGGTCATTCAGACACCCACTGGACATCTGAGGGGTCTGTGTAGAGGAGAAGAGAGGACTGGCCGTACTGAGTGAGTTAACGTGGCGAAAACCTTGAGATGGCCTTTAGTGGTCGGCGAGGCTCTAAGCATCATAATTTGATTTGATTTGATTCTTCGCAACGCTAGATTAATGGAATATAAATTTGTAATATGTAATTACTAGGGACTGCTTGGAAAACATGATTGGATTCGAAAGACAGAAAGAGGCTAAAATATATTACTATTACGAAGACGACAGCTCAGGAATTATGAATTTATAACTGGTAAATTAATGATGTGGTTGATGTGAGACTGAACCTGGGTGAAGTTAGTGAAATTGTTCAGGGCACATACGGCACCCATTGAGCATATAATTTTTCACTGTAGTTTGATGAAGCCTTTTGTACACGAAAGTGTGTCTTCACAAGTGACTGAGAAAGTTGATGTTTTTGACTTTTTGCATTCATTATCAGTTGTTTCGCTTGTCAGTTTAACGACTTCTCTTTTACGAAGTCCTTTAAGTAATTTCCTGT
The DNA here is from genome assembly GCF_041734735.1 of Babylonia areolata. Classification (NCBI taxonomy): domain Eukaryota; kingdom Metazoa; phylum Mollusca; class Gastropoda; order Neogastropoda; family Buccinidae; genus Babylonia; species Babylonia areolata. The sequence continues at coordinate 35,129,630 of NC_134887.1, read as the reverse complement.
AACTGTATTTAGAGTTGTTTTGTTGTTGTTGTTGTTGTTGTTTTTCTTCCAAATTTCACCCACATTTTTACCCTCATTTGCCCAGTTTCTCCCAACCCTCCATTCATCCACATCTCCCACCCCTTCTAACCGATAATACTCATTCATAATTCATAAATACTTTAACAAAATGTCTTCAATCACCGATATGTGTGACGGGACATTAAACAAAATTCCTCCTCCACACGGCACCCACTCACACATGTGACTGACAGGACCAACGGACAAGACAAGACAATACGGAGACAATCCTCAACACGTACATTATCAAAGATGATCATTATCAGTAGCTCAAGGAGGCGTCACTGGGTTCGATCAAATCCATATACGCTACACCACATCTGCCAAGCAGATGCCTTACCATCAAAGATGAACAAGTATTTTTATTTTGGTTTAAAGAGCTTGTGGGTTGGCGCTGGGCCAAAACCCAGCCGCAACAGCAGCAGTACCGCTGATGGCGCCACGTGGAGAGTAGCCGAGATGTGGGGAAGGCGCTCAGGAGCAGCCTGTGTCCAAGCTGTGAAGAAGGCGCTGAGGAGCAGCCTGTGTCCAAGCTGTGAAGAAGGCGCTGAGGAGCAGCCTGTGTCCAAGCTGTGAAGGCTCTGAGGAGCAGCCTGTGTCCAAGCTGTGAGGAAGGCGTTGAGGAGCAGCCTGTGTCCGAGCTGTGAGGAAGGCGTTGAGGAGCAGCCTGTGTCCAAGCTGTGGAGAAGGTGCTGAGGAGCAGCCTGTGTCCAAGCTGTGAAGGCGTTGACGAGCAGCCTGTGTCCAAGCTGTGAGGAAGGCGCTGAGGAGCAGCCTGTGTCCAAGCTGTGAAGGCGTTGACGAGCAGCCTGTGTCCAAGCTGTGAAGGCGTTGACGAGCAGCCTGTGTCCAAGCTGTGAGGAAGGGGTTGAGGAGCAGCCTGTGTCCAAGCTGTGAAGGCGCTGAGGAGCAGCCTGTGTCCAAGCTGTGAAGGCACTGAGGAGCAGCCTGTGTCCAAACTGTGAAGAAGGCGCTGAAGAACAGCCTGTGTCCAAGCTGTGAGGAAGGCGCTGAGGAGCAGCCTGTGTCCAAGCTGTGAAGGCACTGAGGAGCAGCCTGTGTCCAAGCTGTGAAGAAGGCGCTGAAGAACAGCCTGTGTCCAAGCTGCGAGGAAGGCGCTGAGGAGCAGCCTGTGTCCAAGCTGTGAGGAAGGGGCTGAGGAGCAGCCTGTGTCCAAGCTGTGAAGGCACTGAGGAGTGAAACGGACGTGAAGGACATGAGTGTTCCCGTTATGTGTTGTGCAGTGTGTTGTGTTGTTGTTGCCCTTCAACCATTTTTTTTTAGTATGAGTGTGTGAGCGAACGTGTGAATTTTCAAGTAGTTTATTTATTTATTTATTCTTTTTTTTTTTTAATATAAATATTTGCAAAGATGTCCGTCTCCTGTGTGGATTTCAATTATGCACGTGAACATGACTGACTGAGAGGAGTGAGATGTGAAAGTTTCTGTCTATATCTAAACAGGTATCAAGGGATGTCTTTACTCTCTCTCTCTCTCTTTCTCTTTATCTATCTCCCTCTCTTCCTTCCCCCTCTCTCTTTCTCTCTCTCTCTCTCTCCTACTCCCTCTCTCTCTTTCTCCCTCCCTTCCTTCCTTCCTCTCTATCTGTCTGTCTATATATATATATATATATATATATATATATATATATATATATATATAGACATATAATCAAATGAACGAAAATTGACAATATATATAATGCCCTCTCTCTGACGGAGGCTCTCTTTCTCTCTCTCTCCCTTCCTCTCTCTCTCTCTCTCTGTATATACCTGTTTCGCTGTGTGTACCTCTCTACCTCTTCTCTTTGTCTCTCCCTGTCTCTCTCTCTCCCCCCCCTCCCCCTCCCTCCGCCCCGTTCCCCCCCCCCTACCCCTCCACCCCCTCTCCCCGTCTCTATCTCTCTCTACATGATGACAAAATATGATGACAGACGAGACGACTACTGATGTTTTTTTCGCTTTTGGAACTGGCCAGACAGAAAAACGCGCGCACACGCGCGCACACACACACACACACACACACACACACACACACACACACACACACACACACACACACACACACACAGGGAGAGGGACAGGGACAACAGTGGGGAGAGGGGAAGAGGAAGGGAGGGAGAGGGAGGGAGAGAGGGAGAGAGAGGGAGAGGACAAAATGGGAAGACGTGACTAATGAGATTTACAGAAATAGACAGACAGAGCATTAGTGGGAAGAGAAATGGACGTGGTAAAAAACAACGTCGCACAGCGCGTGCAGCCGTTAACCCCTCGTATGCTGAACCTCGGAAAAGTCGGGCCGAATTGGTGTGAAGCATCAGTTTTGAAGCGCGGCTACAACTCCGTGTATTTGTATTTGTATTTGTATGTATTTTTATCACAGCAGATTTCTCTGTGTGAAATTCGGGCTGTTCTCCCCAGGGAGAGCACGTCGCTACACTACAGCGCCACCCATTTTTTTTTGTATTTTTTCCTGCGTGCGGTTTTATTTGTTTTTTTTTCCTATCGAAGTGGATTTTTCTTCAGCAATTTGCCAGGAACAATCCTTTTGTTGCCGTGGGTTCTTTTACGTGCGCTAAATGCATGCTACACACGGGACCTCGGTTTATCGTCTCATCCGAATGACTAACGTCCAGACCACCACTCAAGGTCTAGTGGAGGGGGAGAAAATATCGGCGGCTGAGCCGCGCGTGATTCGGACCAGCGCGCTGAGATTCTCTCGTTTCCTAGGCGGACGCGTTACCTCTAGGCCATCACTCCACCATGTGTTGTGTTGTTATTTCAGTGGTGTCACTGACCTTTCTGAACAAGTGGAGTGTTGGCCTCGAGGTGACGCGTCCGTCAAGGAAGCGAGATAACCTGAGAGCACTGGTTCGAATCCCATAGTGGCCAGTATTGTTTCAGTTCCCTCCTTCCTCCACTAGACCTTTTGAGTGGTGGTCTGGACGCTAGTCATTCTCTTGAGACTATGAACAGAGGTCCCGTGTGTGCAGCATGCACTTAACGCACGTAAAAGAACCCACAGCAACAAAAGGGTTGTCCCTCCACCGAAGTGACTCAGCAGCAGTGCAGGGTCTCCTCCTGTGTGTGGCCTCCTGGCGACCTAACATCAATGGTTCCCTGTGGACTGCCGACGCTGGAACTGCGACGGACGAACCCGGGTGTGGCCGTGTATGGGCGAATCTAAATGAGCGGCGTATGAATAATGCCACTGAAACGAAGCAGATGATGGGGCAGCAAAAAAAAAAAAAGAAAAGAAAAAAAAAGAAGAAAAAAAAAGGGTTGTCCCTGGCAAAGTTCTGTAGATAAATCCACTTGGATAGGAATACAAGTAACATTGCAGGCAGAAAAAAGGGTGGCGCTGTCAGTGTAACGACGCGCTCTCCCTGGGGAGAGCAGTCCGAATTTCACACAGACAAATCTGTTGTGACAAAAAAAAAGAGTAATACACACAGTACAATACAATACGATACAATGGTAATGGCATCCCAAAAGGAAGTAGTCCAAATAGATGATGGTGACTGTTGTTGTCTCGTTCGTCATTTATCAGATAGATTCTCCTGTCTCCTCGACGAAGGCGGCAGTCCGTCGCAGGTCCTCCAGTCCTCTGTAGAGCTTCCGGGCCGCTGGGGATTGGGGTCGGGCCAGGTTTTCTCTCGGAGCGCTTGGTGGAGCGGGCAGGACTGCAGCAGATGTTCTGTCTGTCTGGCTGTCTGTTCTGCAGGGGCACTGCTCTGTGTCGCCGATACGGAGTTTCGTGTATAGGTGGTGTTTCAGGCGGTTGTGGCCTGTCCTGAGCCCTGAAAATGGCAACCTGCTCTCGACGAGTCAGCAGGTAATGATGTTGACTGATGTCCTGGTTGGCCAGTAAGCTGAAGTCTTTCTTCATTGAAGGAACGGCCCTTCACTGAAGAGCATATACCTGTCAGCGGCAGTGAACGGGTTAAGAACAAATGTAGATGATGTGTAAATGGACAACAGAACAGAGCACACACACACACACACACACACACGCACACGCACACGCACACGCACACACACACACACACACACACACACACACACACACAAACACACACACACACACACACACACACACACACAAAACACACACACACACAAACACTCACACACTCACTCACACACTCACACACACACACACACACACACACACACACACACACACACACACACACACACACACACACACACACACACACACACTCACTATTCCAAACTCAGTGAAGTGACTGATGAAATATTTATTCTGGGTTTGTGAAGGCTGAAGTTGTCATGTTCACTCGTCTCTGCCTGTGTGCGTTCTATGTGTGTGGCCTATTTTTTTTTTCTACCGTGAAACGAAACAGTGAAGAATTCATGGACTAAAATCTTGAAAAAATATACATCCAAGTAACGTTTCTGCAACTTATTTGAAATCTTTCCTTTTCTCAGTTTCTGAAATCTAAATGTTATGCGTTAAATACACAACAAAGTCGAAGACATTTTAGCGTTTTGAATGTGTTTTCCCCGTATCATTTGATAGAATGAAGACATTTCCTGCACAACTCTCGTAATCCTGTACGTTACTGAAGTTATCTATTTTTTCTGTAGCTTTTTTTTGTCTTATGAAAATAATCTGTGGGGAAATGACTTGAATTTCTGGATGCATTTCTCGAAACATCCTCGTGAAAATTGCTGTATCGCATTTCTGTTATGATTGAGAAAATGAATCACTGCGCCTACGCATCTTATTCGACAATTTTCTTCTTCCTTTCGGTCATTCTTCTTCTTCTTCTTCTTTCATCTTATTCTATTTTATTCTGTTCTGTTTTATTTTATTTTATTTTATTTTATTTTGTTTTTATCTTTAATCAGCTTTTTGATTTTTTTTAATAATCATTATTTATTTATTTATTTATTTGTGTAAGCTTATCTATTATTTATTCACCTTTTTTCTTTTTTTTTCTTTTTTCTTCCCCCCCCCCCTCCCCCTCCCCCTCAAGGCCTGACAAAGCGCGTTGGGTTACGCTGCTGGTCAGGCATCTGCTTGGCAGATGTGGTGTAGCGTGTATGGATTTGTCCGAACTGCAGTGACGCCTCCTTGAGCTACTGAAACTGAAACTGAAACTCAGCTTTTTGACGTCATGTCACACCGCTGTCACGTGACTGTCGGCCATTTTGAAGGCTCGCGCTTAACGCTTCGCAACCTGCTTCCATCTTCAAGTTGAAAATGGTCAGATATAGAATACAGAATGCAACTGATCTAAGGTGTAAACTTTGCAACAAGGAGGAAGAAAATGAAGTACATTTCGTCCTAACTTGTCCTGTCCTGCATGACCTTAAGAACAAGGTAAATATCATCCAAATTCTGTAAATTTCCCAGTCAGCATAGATTAGCATTACTCATGGCTTCTCAGCATGAACAGACCATTCGCAATTTGTCAGTTTATTTGTTTAAAGCATTTAGACTGCGATCAACTCTGATGTCTTAGAATATTGAAGTTTGTTCTTGATAATATGACTGCTCATTTTTTTGTTGCTTTTTTTTTTTTTTGTTGTTGTTGCTTTTCTTACATGATCATGTGTATGTACCCCTTCATGAGGGGCAATGGCCTATACATGAATAAATTATCCGTATCCGTATCCGTATCTCTCTCTCTCTCCCTCCATCCTTCTCCCTCTCTCCCTCTCTCTCTCCCTCCATCCCTCTCTCTCTCCCTCCCTCCCCCTTTCTCTCTCCCCCTCTCTCTCTGTCTCTGTCTCCCTCTCTCTCTCCCCCTCTCCCTCCCTCTCTCTCCCTCTCTCTCTCTCCCCCATCCCTCTCTCTCTCCCTCCCTCCCCCTCTCTCTCTCCCCCTCTCTCTCTGTCTCTGTCTCCCTCTCTCTCTCCCCCT
>NC_134887.1:35113678-35116178 GCF_041734735.1 Babylonia areolata | reverse complement strand
GGGGGGGGGGGGGGGGGGGAGGGGAGGGGAGGTGAAGCAGGGTTGTTGTGGTGGTGGTGGTGGTGGTGGTGGTGGTAGGGAGGTTGATGAACCCACACTTAGAAACCACACTCACAGAGAGATACGGATACGGATACGGATAGTTTATTCAATAAAGGCCATGTCCCCTCATACTCACAGAGAAAGAGAGAGAGAGACAGAGAGAGAGAGAGACAGAGACACAGAGACAGAGAGAGAGAGAGAGAGAGAGAGAGAGAGAACTGACCGTTGTTGTCATGGCGACATACTTCCCGAGGGGGTAGGGGGGAAGCTATAGCATTTCCGACCGTCACAGTCTGACCAAATGCGCAGACAGAGGAGAGAATGCGCAGAAAAAAAGAGCGGAAATGAGGGTTGGAAGGTGTGTGTGTGTGTGTGGGGGGGGGAGGGGGGGGAGTGCGTGTGGGGAGTGTTGGTAGGGGGTGGTGGTGGTGGTGGTAGTGCCAGTGACAGGAAGAAACGACAATAATTAGGAACCACACACAGAGACTAACGTTTCCTTGGCAACAACAACAACTGGCTTCTTTTGGGTTGGAAATCGTTCTTTCCTTCCTTCTTTCTTTCTGTCTTTCCTTCTTTCTTTCTTCGTTTCTTTCTTTCGTCACATTTTATAATGGATCAGCTTTATCTTTGGTTCAGGCTTTAGGGGGCTGTGGTGTGTGTGTGTGTGTGTGGGGGGAGGGGGGGGGAGGGGGGGGGAATGCAATAAGTTTACGCGGTTTTTGCGACACAGTTTGGTTGATATAAGATCATTGTGCGTTTTACGCATTGCGATATGATATTATACAGGGCAGAGTCCACGTTGCGATATATATAGGGTTGCAAAATATCTTAAGTAAGTAAGTAAGGAAGGAAGGAAGCGTGTGTGTGCGTCTCTCTCTCTCTCTCTCTCTCTCTCTCTCTCTGTGTGTGTGTGTGTTTGAGAGACAGAAACAGAGACAGACAGACAGAGAGGGTGAGAGAGAGAGAGAGAGAGAGAGAGAGAGAGAGAGAGAGAGATTCAAGATGGTTTATTCAGTCAAGGCCATAGCCCCATATGAACAGGGGGCAACAACAAAATTTTGTTTTGGTATGTGTCATTGTAATTGTCAATGCAAACAGTGCAGCATATTCCATAACAAGCTCCAATAAAACTAGGATATAAGTGTCTCTCTTAAATGAAATGCTTTAGAGAGAAACAAAGCGAAACTACGTATAGTGTTTTCATCCACCGATGACATCAGTAAACACAGTCGAAACGTACATGGATATACATAATATTTTTTAGGAATGAGCTGGATTCGTAGGTCATTAAGGACAGGACATTTCAAAACAAAAAGGGACTTAGAGAGAGAGAGAGAGAGAGAGAGAGAGAGAGAGAGATCGTGTGTTTGCGAGTGTATGCGTCTGATCATGTGACAGAGTGTGAATATGAATGATATATGTATGTGTGTGTATGTGAATTGTAATGAACCGTTTTCACGAATAAAAACAATTTATGATTGAAATTCATTCGCATCTCACTCCTTTTCAGAGCGCATGCTCTCATGTTAATAAATTTTTCCTCACTCACCTGTCACGCCATATAGATATATACACACACACACACACACAGAGTGAAATTTATAGAAAAACTGATAGAATTTATTCTCATTCATTCAGTCACAATATTCACACTATGTTAAAGGCACGACACACATCACATCACCACACAATTATTGACAATATCCATGTTCCAGTCCACATAGTCAGCACAGTCCTAGGCGCCTCTGTCTTCTTCTTCTTGTTGATGTAATGCCCACAATCATCACGTTGATTATTTTGGCATACTGAAAACTGGGTCTGCGCAGCGGGAGGGGGGATGCGGGGGATGGGGGTAGGGGGTGGGGTGGAGAGGGCTAATCGGGGAGGGGGGGGAGGAGGGGAGGGGAGGATGGAGGGGGGGGGGATCAGTGAACTCTTGACACTTTTGTCCGGCAGATTGTTCCAGTCCCTGGTGGTGCCAGGGAGGAAGGCGGCCTGACGATAGTCGGTGCGGCACTGCAGCTGGCTGGAGTTGGGTGCTGGTTGCTTCTACGTTTTCAGTTTTCAGTTTCAGTAGCTCAAGGAGACTGTCACTGCGTTCGGACAAATCCATATACGCTACACCACATCTGCCAAGCAGATGCCTGACCAGCAGCGAAAGAGGACGACGTTAACAGCGTTAATCCCCAATTACCATCATCAAAATATTGCAAGCGGAAGGCTCTTATACTGAAGAGGTGAATGTTGACAAAGAATACCACAATTCTGACGACGGAAGCTAAAGGTTGGGTCATTCAGACACCCACTGGACATCCGAGGGGTCTGTGTAGAGGAGAAGAGAGGACTGGCCGTACTGAGTGAGTTAAAAAGAAAAAAATAATAATCATATATCTTTCATTAATTTATTTATTTATTTTATTTTATTTATTCATTTTTATTTTATTTTATTGTGTGTTTT
>NC_134887.1:35098678-35106178 GCF_041734735.1 Babylonia areolata | reverse complement strand
GCACGTACACACACACACACACACACACACACACACACATGCACATTCTCTCTCTCTCTCTCCCTCTCTCTTACACACGCGAACACACAGTCACGCACTTGCACCTGCACGCGCGCACGCACGCACGCACACACACACACACACACTTACTCACTCACTCACTGGTTGGGTTGTGAGTGGGTGGGTGTAGGTGTATGGATATGAGTGTGGATTGGGGGGATGTCTGTGTGTGTCTGTGTCTCTAAGAGAGAGAGAGAGAGAGAGAGAGAGAGAGAGAGAGCCAGACAGACAGACAGACAGAGGGGAGAGAGACAGACAGACAGACAGAGACAGAGAAACACAGAGAGAAAGACAGACAGACAGACAGACAGAGACAGAGAAACAGACAGACAGACAGAACCACTGACGCGCTGTATACCTATTTGGAAAGCTGACACAGCTTCTTCTGTGAATATTTTAACTCTTTCCATACGAACGGCGAAAGAGACGACGTTAACAGCGTTTCACCCCAATTACCATCATCAAAATATTGCAAGCGGAAGGCTCTTACACTGAAGAGGTGAATGCTGACAAAGAATACCACAATTCTGACGACGGAAGCTAAAGGTTGGGTCATTCAGACACCCACTGGAAATCCGAGGGGTCTGTGTAGAGGAGAAGAGAGGACTGGCCGTACTGAGTGAGTTAATATCATCTAAATTCCTGTTCCTAGTTGTCACGTGGAATGTTTCACGGATTCTTCCTTGTTCAGCTCGCTGTCTTGAATAATAATGTGGTATGGTTGTGCGTGTGTCCTTGAGAGACGTTTAAAGCGAAGTAGTTCATCGGCTGATTCTTGTGTGTGTGTGTGTGTCTGTGTCTGTGTCTGTGTGTCTGTGTTTGTGTTTGTGTTTGTGTGTCTGTGTGTGTGTGTGTGTGTGTGTGTGTGTGTGTGTGTGTGTGTGTGTGTGTGTGTTTCTCTGTGTGTGTGTGTGTGTGTGTCTGTGTGTCTGTGTGTGTGTCTGTGTGTGTGTGTGTTTCTCTGCGTGTGTGTGTGTGTGTGTCTGTGTGTCTGTGTCTGTGTGTCTGTGTGTTTCTGTGTGTGTGTGTGTGTGTTTCTGTGTGTGTGTGGGTGGGTGTGTCTGTGTGTGTGTGTGTGTTTATGTGTGTGTGTGTGTGTGTGTGTGTGTGTGTGTGTGTGTGTCTGTGTGTGTGTGTGTGTGTGTGTGTGTGTGTGTGTGTGTGTGTGTGTGTGTGTGTGTTCTTGCTTTGGTTTCAGTTCATACCGAACCTCCACCCTTACCCCTCCTCGGTGTCCCCCCCCCTAACCCCCTCCTCACTCTCTCACACAACATGCTTTTATGTATTTATTTATTATTATCTGTCTATCTATCTGTCTATCTATCTCTCTCTCTCTCTATCTCTATCTATCTATCTGTCTATTTGTTGTATTGCATAATCATACATCTACATATCTCTTTTTATATGTTTATGTATTTTCTGCATCGATTTATATTCATTTATTTACTTGTCTATTTATTTATTTATTCTTGACTTGTTTTGTTTTTTTGTTTTGTTTTTCAATCGATTTGTTTTCCGTTTGTCTTTCGGATGTGTCCTACAGATTTTGGAAAGCCTTAACAACAACAACAACAACAACAACAACAACAACAACAACAACAACAACAACAACAAACAACAACAAAAGATGTTCGTTCCAGAAAGTTTTCTTTCAGCTGTGAACATCGCTACCTTCAGCCTGTACAGAAAACCTACGCAGAGGGCGATCACCAGGGAGTCAGAGTCAGGCCTGGTGTCCAGCTGATGACCCTTATTAACTAAGCCCTGTCCAGCTCCACGTCGTCAGAGCTGGCCGGCCCTAAGTGTGTCCAGTGAAGGGCTCCTTCCTTCAGCAAAGGACCTCACCAGTCTGCAGGGAGTCACGTTCTCTCGAGAGTTCGTTCTCTCGCCGGCGGTGCAGACCACAGGACAGCAGGTTGTTCCTTTTTGGGGAGGCCCCGCCTCCCCCCCCCCCCCCCCCCCCCCCCCCCCCCGACTCTCCCCCTCTCCCCCCCTCTCCCCCCATCAGGTGATGGTGATTGTCGTCACAAGATTTCTGTGTTCTTTCTTTTTTTCAGATGTGGAAAGTAGTAAATCTAACAAGCATCTTTCTTTCTTTTCTTTCTTTTTTTTTCTTTTTTTTTAAATTTCATAATACTCTCATTTATATGACTGTCATCTGGTTTTGTTTTTGGTTTTGTGTTGTTGTTTTTTTTGGTGTTTTTTGTTGTTGTTTTTTGTGCTTTTTTTTGGGGGGGGTGGAGGGGGGGCAGGGGGGGGGGTGGTGTTTTTTTGGGGGGGGGTTTAGGCATAGTTTTCTCTTCGGAGATTGCAAGACATATTAATGCGACAGTTGATTTGACAGTTAACACCACACCCCGCTCCCTTTCTTTCTCCCTCTCTTCTTTCTCTCTCTCTGTCTCTCTCTCTCTCTCTCTCTCTCCCTCCCTCCCTCTCTCTCCCTCCCTCTCTCTCTCTCTCTCTCTCTCTCCCTCCCTCTCTTCTCTCTCTCTCTCTCTCTCTCTCTCCCTCCCTCCCTCTCTCTCTCTCTCTCTCTCTCCCTCCCTCCCTCCCTCTCTCTCTCTGTCTCTCTCTCTGTCTCTCTCTCTCTCTCTCTCAACTTTCCATCTCTCTTTTCCTCTCCAGCTGGTTTGTTTATTCACATTACTATTACAAAAGTTCTGCATCCAAACTTTTCTCTCTTGCATCAAACATGTGGAATATCATGTGTATAAGTTTGGGTTGTTGTTTTTTTTTATGCTTTGAATGATACAGAAGAACTGATTTTTTTTCCCATGCACCATCTCCGCTTTGACAAATAATAAACGACTGATAGTATAGGGTTGAAGAATAGTTGGGTTTTTTTTTTTTTTTTTTTTTTTGGGGGGGGGGGGGTGTGTGTGTGTGTGTGTGTGTTGTTTGTTTGTTTTTTGTTGTTGTTGTTTTTTTTCGATAAAATGTGTGGTCTTATCGAATACACTTTCCTGTTTTTGTATTTGGTGCAGTTTCAGTTTCAGTTTTCAGTAGCTCAAGGAGGCGTCACTGCGTTCGGACAAATCCATATACGCTACACCACATCTGCCAAGCAGACAGATGCCTGACCAGCAGCGTAACCCAACGCCCTTAGTCAGGCCTTGAGAAAGGAATGCCAACAGCACCCGGTGTTCCCACAGGCGGTCACCCATCCAAGTACTAACCGGGCCCGACGTTGCTTAATTAACTTCGGTGATCGGACGAGAACCGGTGTTTTTCAACGTGGTATGGCCGTTGGCACTTGGCGCATTGTTTTGGAAGGCGAAAAGTGAAAGAGCAGCCTCTTTATTTTTTATTTATTACCACTTAACGTTTCGTAATATATGTGTAATTTAATATATCATACCCTTATTGTGTTCATGTATTCTGGTCATTAGGTAAAAAAAAAAAAAAAAAAAAAAAAATAAAAAGATTTCTCTCTGTGAAAATCGGGCTGCTTTCCTCAGGGAGAGCACGTCGGTACACTGGGAGCGTCACTCCCCCCCCACACACACTCCTACCCCCCCCCCCCCCGCCCCCCCCTCCCCCCCCCCCCCCATATCAATCTCTGCACCACATATGCTATAGAAAAAAATGGAAACACACACACACACACACACACACACACACACACACACACACACACACACACACACACACACATTGAGACTGAGGTGGATTATTCACAACGTCATAGCCCCATAAAAGGGTGCGTACATGAACATGCCAGAAACTTTTTTTTTTAAAACACAAAAAACCCAAAAAAACAACCAAACAAAAAAACGTTGCATGTTCACATCGTCTTTTCAATATTTTGTAGAAATTAACAATCAACTGCTATACGACACTTTCATCTTGGATATAAAAAAAAAAAAAAAATCGAGAGAGAGAGAGACAGAGAGGATAGAAAGGAAGAAGGAAGGCAGATGGGGTAAAAGATTATATCTGTGGCAAGGAAGGGAAAAAAAAAAGAGAGAAGAAAAAAAAAAGACACACTACTTCTTCTTCTTCTTTGTTCGTGGGCTGCAACTCCCACGTTCACTCGTATATACGCGAGTGGGCTTTCACGTGTATGACCGTTTTTAACCCCGCCATGTAGGCAGCCATACTCCGCTTTCGGGGGTGTGCATGCTAGGTATGTTCTTGTTTCCATAACCCACCGAACGCTGACATGGATTACAGGATCTTTAACGTGCGTATTTGATCTTCTGCTTGCCGTATACACACGAAGGGGGTTCAGGCACCGGCAGGTCTGCACATATGTTGTTGACCTGGGAGATCGGGAAAAATCTCCACCCTTTAACAAACCAGGCGCCGTCACCGTGATTCGAACCCGGGACACTCAGGTTGAAAGTCCAACGCTTTAACTCACTCAGTACGGCCAGTCCTCTCTTCTCCTTTACACAGACCCCTCGGATGTCCAGTGGGTGTCTGAATGACCCAACCTTTAGCTTCCGTCGTCAGAATTGTGGTATTCTTTGTCAACATTCACATCTTCAGTATAAGAGCCTTCCGCTTGCAATATTTTGATGATGGTAACTGGGGTGAAACGCTGTTAACGTCGTCTCTTTTGCCGTTCGTATGGAGAGAGTTAACCATTCGGCTATTGCACCCGCCTGACACACTACTTCAAAAACCGTACTCAAGGACACACGTGACCATGCCGCATACATTTTGCACGTTTGTGTCGGTGTCATGGTGCGCACAGGTTCACAAAGGGGGGCACAATTTTCTTTCGTGTTTGTTTTCGGGTTTGGAGGAAGGTGGCAGAATGGTTAAGACGCTCAGCTGCCAATACAGAGAGTCCGTGAGGGTGTGGGTTCGAATCCCGCTCTCGCCCTTTCTCCTAAGTTTGACTGGAAAATCAAACTGAGCGTCTAGTCTTTCGGATGAGACGATAAACCGAGGTCCCGTGTGCAGCACGCACTTGGCGCACTGAAAAAGAACCCATGGCAACGAGAGTGTTGTCCTCTGGCGAAATTACGTAAAATGAAATCCACTTTCATAGGTACACAAATATGTAAGCATGCACTCAAGGCCTGACTAAGCGCGTTGGGTTATGCTGCTGGTCAGGCATCTGCTCAACAGATGTGGTGTAGCGTGTATGGATTTGTCCGAACGCAGTGAGGCCTCCTTGAGAAAGTGAAACTGAAACTTTCGGGTTTGGATTTTTTTTTTCCACACAATTTTTTGCCTTCTACTTATTTTTCCCTTCGCTATAATTTTTATGTATTTCCATTTTCTTTTTTTCTTTTTTTTTCTTTTTTTTTTTTTTGCTTCCTTTTTCTTTTCGTCACTGCGTTCGGTCAAATCCATATACGCTACACCACATCTGGGGGCCAAGCAGAGGCCTGTCAAGCAGCGTAACCCAACGCGCTTAGTCAGGCCTTGAGAAAAAATAAAATAAATAAATATTTTTTTTTAATAACAATAAATAAGCGAAGATCAGTCATCTGCTCATTTTATCTTCTTCTTGTTTTTGTTTTTTTTAAGTACGTGTGGTTTAGCGAATATGGATATGTCCGCATGCACTCACGCCTTAAAACTCAAACACCAAATCTCTGTCTCTATCTCTGTCTGTCTGTTTGTCTGTCTGTCTGTCTCTCAGCCTTTATATCTGTCTCTGTCTGTCTGTGTGTCTGTGTGTCTGTGTGTCTGTCTGTCTGTCTGTCTGTCTCAGCCTTTATATCTCTCTCTGTCTGTCTGTCTGTCTCTGTCTGTCGGTCTGTCTCTCTCTCTCTCTCTCTCTCTCAGCCTTCATATCTGTCTCTGTCTGTCTGTCGGTCCGTCTGTCTATCTGTCTGACTGTCTGTCCGTCTGTCTGTCTGTCTGTCTCTCTCTCTCAGCCTTTATATCTCTCTCTGTCTGTATGTTTGTCTCTGTCTGTCTGTCTGTCTGTCTGTCTGTCTGTCTGTCTCTCTCTCTCTCTCTCTCTCTCTCTCTCTCTCTCTCTCCAAGCTGCGCCCGACCCAGTTATCCCCGACCAAGCTGCGCCCGACCCTTCTACACCCAAACAGCCGAGATCTCCAGGCTCAGCACCAGGCTTTGGACGAGGGTCTCCTCGCCTTCCCAGGCAGCATGTTTCCGGGTCCAGCACTGTGGGGAGGGGTGGAAATGGAGGGAGGGGAATTGTGCATGGTAGTGGGGGGAGGGATGGAAGTGGAGGGAGGGGGAGGGGAAGAGCGAGCAGGGCTGAAAACACTCTTTATCAGTGCTCGCAGGTGATGACCCGTACTCGTTCCGCCTCACAGCAGAGTACTCTGCCAAGTGACTGGAAAATGGACACATCAAAATCTGTGCCCTCTGGTAGCTGGCAAAAAAACAGTGACCAAAATACCGAGAATAATAAATAACGAGCAGGTCAAGGCCCAGGTCAATCGAACATTACTCTGAATGCAGATAATTTAGATGTGCAATCTCATCATGTTCCATGTTTATTTGATAAGCAGACTGAATGTGCACGTGACTCTGTTTTGTCTTTTCTCACATACAATGTTGAAGGGTTATTTTCAATGACAAACGAACTTGATTTCTCATCATTTGTTTTTCAATATGATTTTGTCCTTTTAGTTGAAACCTTTGCACAGTCAGTTCCAGAATCATTCATACAAACTCACATTCCTTTTGTATCCCCTGGTGTGAAAGTGTCAGACAGTATTCACGGTCGTCTTTCTGGGGGAGTTGCAATGTTTGTACGTAGAGATTTAAGTAAGTACGCTGAGCAAATTGAAGTGGAATTCGATAACGTAATCGTACTGAAACTATCTCATAAGCTTCTTGGAACATCCACTGATTGTTTGTTAGTAGGAATATACATACCCCCCGAGAACTCACCTTACTATGAAGAAACTGAAATATATAATGGAATTACACTGCTCGAAGCACTTCTATTCGATTTAGCACGGGACTATGGTGATATCCCGCTTATCCTATGTGGGGATTTCAATTCGAGAACAGGCTCTCTGAACACACCAGGCATTGACCCAGTTGCAGAGATCCATGAAATGAGAACTGAATACAGTGAAACTAATAACGAAACCAGTAGACATTCTAGTGACATAAGTGTCAATTCCTTTGGGAGACTTCTTATTGATGTATGTCAAGATTTCAATTTGTTGATAATGAATGGCTTGCAGTCTTTACACTTTCCAGATACTTTCACATATGTATCACAAACTGGTTGTAGTGTTGTAGACTATTTTATTGTTTCTCGCAGTTTACTATCAAGATGCATAAGAATGAATGTTTTACCAATGATTGAATCTAAACATCTACCTGTAGATTTGTACATGAAAACTACTAGTGAAATTAGCTTAAAAAAAGATGTGCCTAAGTCATTTTCATTCGTGAAGTATAAGTGGTATGAAGAAAAGCAAACCGAGTTTATGTGTAGGATACACTCTGATTACGCAAAAGACTTACTGTGCAGAGCCACAGCTTCGATCGAAA
>NC_134887.1:35078678-35083678 GCF_041734735.1 Babylonia areolata | reverse complement strand
TGATTTGAACAGAGGCTAAGATACCATGTCCACAGTCACGAGGTCTACGTGATTTGAACAGAGGTTAAGATACCATGTCCACAGTCACGAGGTCTGCGTGATTTGAACAGAGGTTAAGATACCATGTCCACAGTCACGAGGTCTATGTGGTTTGCACAGAGGCTAAGATACCATGTCCACAGTCACGAGGTCTATGTGATTTGAACAGACTAAGACACCATGTCCACAGTCACGAGGACTCACCCTCTCCATTTTAGATTTTGTACTCTATCTTTTCCACATTCTGTTCTCTCTCTCTCTCTCTCTCTCTCTCTCTCTCTCTCTCTCTCTCTCTCTTCCTTTCTTTGTCCCCTCACCCTTGACCCCCCCCCTCCCCTCCACCTCAACCGCCCCCCTTTTCATTCGGATATACAGAAATATCGATTTCAAATTAATACTAACAATCATCATTATGATAGGAATGATAATAACCCAAATAATAATAATATCATTTATTTTCAGTCTAATACCATCATCTTAGATGAACAGACCATAAACAAATAAACAACAACAACAGTCACGAGGTCTATGTGATCTGCACAGAGGTTAAGATACCATGTCCACAGTCACGAGGTCTACGTGATTTGCACAGAGGCTAAGATACCATGTCCCCAGTCACGTATTTGCGCAGAGGCTAAGATGTCAAGCCCACAGTCACGAGGTCTCAGTGACAACGGCTTCTCCAAGATAGTAGCCAACAAGTGACGCCGATTCACAGAAGGCAACAATTATAGTTATATTCAATATTCCTCCCCCAAACTCCACAACACAAGCATCTACCCACAATTAAGCCTCATGGTCTTGCGGTCTTCAGCTCTTCCAGACTTGTGCTCTTCAGTTCTTCCGGGCTTGCGCTGTCTATCTCTCTCTCTCTCTCTCTCTCTCTCTCTCTCTCTTTGTTTCGTACTGTCCCTGGTCTCTTGCCACTGTTGTGGGCTGACTTGTGCAGTCTCTCACGAGCCAGCATTTGCCTTCTCCCCCCCCCCCACCCCCCCACCCCCGAAGCTTTGGCGCTGTGAGACTGACTGAGAGGCTCTGCAGTATTATGTTTCCAGGTATGTTTGATCTCTGCCGCCTTCTTGTTAGGACACGCGATGTGAAATTTTGTAGAGTGATGAAAAATGAGCATGATGCAAAATGATCAATAGTGATGATGATAATATTAATAATAATGAAAATAAGATGAATAGATAAGGTTTTTGGGGTTTTTTTTTTTAATGATTGAAGATATAACAACCCGGCAGTAAAAATAGACATTTATTACTGCCCGTGTCTGTGTGTCCAGCTGGTTCAAATCAAATTCAAATCATGGTGCTTAGAGCCTCGCCGACCACTAAGGCCATCTCAAGGCTATCGCCACGTTAATACCTACTACAAGGGTAAAAAAAATAAATAAATAAAATAAAATAAATAAAAACCCAATAAAAACAGTCACCGCTTAAACCTTTCCACTCAAAGTTGAAAAACCCTTCCATAGTTTTAAAACATTCAAATCTGATTAAAAATGTTCACTTCTTTCAAGAAGTCCATCAGCGTTCACGGAGGGACATCATGAAACAAAGTCTTCAGAGAAACCGCCGTGTAATGTCTGTGTCTAACGTCATGCAGATCCCAACAGTCAAGGAGCACGTATTTCACGGTGAGAGGCTCATCATAGGGAATACATCGAGGGGCCTCTTCCCCTTTCAACAAGTAAAAATGAGTATTAAAAAAATAAAAAAAATTAAAAAAATCGATTTTCGATTTTCCTAGATGTAAGCCGCTCGTTGTTGTTGCGTTACCAGCAAGTCCGTCAGCTCGCTTATTTCCCTTAACACCCGCATGTCCCGGGCAGTTCGACCATGTAAGTTTTTGAATCTGAAAGTTGCGCATTGCCTTATGCCACTCTGGGCTTCCCATTCCACTTTCATTTTTTTGTATGAGGTTCATTGAGTCCGTTAGAATCATGGCATGTTGGTTTCCAGGCATATGAATAGATGACAGCCACTGGAGGGCATGTGTCACAGCTTCAACTTCCATTGTTGGGATGGAGGTTGTGACTTTGTAGGCAGCATTCTCTTCCCTGATTGTTTTTCCATTTTGTTTCGCAGTGAATCCCCAACCGGATTGGTCTTTGGTGACTGAGCCATCTGTGTATATGATGATGTCCTCTTCTTTACTGTTTTCTTCTATGAGTAGCTTCACTTCCGCATCAGTTTTGCCCTCTGGCCATTCCCGACAATGTCTTCCTGGAGTGGGTGAAATGGCTGTGTTGAATAGGTGATTGAGGTTTTCGGGGTTTTCCTCCCATTCTTTTGTTTCTTTCAGGTCCTGTAGTCGGCATACTAGCTGGATTGTGTCTTCTGCTTGCCCCATCCATGATCTTCCCCATCCTAAACGGCCGCCTTTTGGTTCCTTGATTACGTCGTGCTGTGGGTTTTGAGGGTTTTCTGATGTTCTGAAGTAGATCTTAGCCTGTTCTAATTTGTTTCAGGCCTGCATTGAAAACCAACAGTAGAACAACCAATTTCGTACACTGTGATAAGGTATAATCAAACGAAAAACCTGTCCTGTGATATCATTATTATTATCATTTGTATTTGTATTAGTATTTCTTTTTATCACAACAGATTTCTCAGTGTGAAATTCGGGCTGCTCTCCCAAGGGAGAGCGTGTCGCTATACTACAGCGCCACCCATTTTGTTGTTGTTGTTGTTGTTGTTGTTGTTGTTGTTTTGTTGTTGTTGTTTTTTTTGTTTTGTTTTTTTCCTGCGTGCAGTTTTTTTTGTTTTTTGTTTTTGTTTTGTTTTTGTTGGGGCTTTTTGTTTGTTTTCTTTTTGTTTTGTTTTGTTTTGTTTTTCCTATCGAAGTGGATTTTTCTACAGAATTTTGCCTGGAACAACCCTTTTATTGCCGTGGGTTCTTTTACGTGCGCTAAGTGCATGCTGCACACGGGACCTCGGTTTATCGTCTCATCCGAATGACTAGCGTCCAGACCACCACTCAAGGTCTAGTGGAGGGGGAGAAAAAATATCGGCGGTTGAGCCGTGATTCGAACCAGCGCGCTCAAATTCTCTCGCTTCCTATGCGGACGCGTTACCTCTAGGCCATCACTCCACACATCATTACAAGGTTGTGATTGTAGAATAGAAAGAGCGTGGTTGTGAGAGGGGCGAGTCGGACGTGCATGTCAGTGACAGGTGACGGAAAGGGGCCGAGACGTAAGAGATGTATAAAGCCTCAGTGTGACGTCCCCTATCATTAACTCACTCAGTACGGCCAGTCCTCTCTTCTCCTCTACACAGACCCCTCGGATGTCCAGTGGGTGTCTGAATGACCCAACCTTTAGCTTCCGTCGTCAGAATTGTGGTATCTCTGTCAACATTCCCCTCTTCAGTATAAGAGCCTTCCGCTAGCAATATTTTGATGATGGTAATTGGGGTGAAACGCTGTTAACGTCGTCCCTTTTGCCGTTCGTATGGAGAGAGTTAACCCTCGCTTTGCTAGGCCTTGTGTAATGCCGTGACTGAGTTAGGAGATTGTTCTGTTGTTGGTTTGCGTGGGATTGTTTTCTGTGGCTTGCCAAAGCAGCAGCAGAAGAAACAGCTAATTGCTTGGTCTATAATAGTTCTGTGAATTCCGACATCATTGAGACAGATCGACAAGTGAGAAACTGACAAAACCCCAAAGAAGCTGATGGAATCTTGCGAGTTTTCCGAACATTCTTCTTCTTCTTCTTCTTCTTCTTCTTCTTCTTCTCTTCTTCCTCCTCCTCTTCTTCTTCCTTCTCCTCTTCTTCTTCTTCCTCCTCCTCTTCTTCCAGTTCTTCTTCTTCCTCCTCGGCCTCCTCCTCCTCTTCTTCTTCTTCCTTCTCCTCTTCTTCTTCCTCCTCCTCTTCTTCCTTCTCCTCTTCCTCCTCCCCCTCTTCTTCTTTTTCTTCTTCCATCTCCTCCTCCTTTTCTTATTCCTCCTATTCCCCTTCTTCTTCTTCTTTTTCTTCATCCTCCTCCTCCTTCTCTTCTTCTTCTTCCTCCTCCATCTCTTCCTCTTCCTCCTTTTTCTTCTTCAATTTCTTCTTCCTCCTCCTCCTCCTCCGTCCCCTCCTCTTCTTATTGCTCCTATTCCTCCTCTTCTTCTTTTTCTTCATCCCCCCCTCCCCCCCCCCCCCCCCTCCTCTTCTATTTCTTCTCCCCCTTCTTCTAACTCTGTGACCTTGCGACCTCTTCTTCTTCTTACGATGTAATAATTAATTGCAATGTTTTAAAAGCGAATATGTTAAATGCTTTTATTTGAGAACATATGTTTATTACTCTTGTTTAATCAAGTAAACCGCGTGTGTGGGGTGGGTGGGTGCGGGTGTGTGCTGATTATCTGGTTGTGGTTTTCCGCAATTTATCTTTATTCTTATCTTATCTGTCTATTATAATCAATGTGCAATATAGTAGGCTGTGCTTATAATTGTATTCAAATAATGTTTCTTAATTCTTTCTGTTTTTACATTAAGAATACCAGTTATTACCTGCAGTGTCTGGATGTATGTATGAAACGGTGTATGTGGTTTTTTTTTTTTACATTTGTGTCTTCGTAATATTCGTCAGTAAAAGCTGTTGTTGACTTTAACAGTTATGGTCCCCATGTTGTTTACTTGTCTATGTTGTGATAATGCACCTGACCAAATTTCTCCAGTTGGAGATAATAAACTTCTTCTTCTTCTTCTTCTTCTCCCTCTCTTCTTCTTCTTCTTCTCTTCTTCTTCTTCTTCTTCTTCTCCCTCTCTTCTTCTTCTCCTTCTCTCTCTCTCTCTTCTTCTTCTTCTTCTTCAGTCTTCTTCTTCTTCTTCTCCCTCTCTCTTCTTCTTCTTCTTCTTCTCCTTCTCAGTTCTTCTTCTTCTTCTCTCCTTCTTCTTCTTCCCCCAACTCTTTGAAGAGCCATTGAGACGCCGCCTGGACTGACTGAAGAACTAAGTTGGTCAGCATTGAGAT